>NC_138775.1:223625096-224190060 GCF_965119305.1 Pelophylax lessonae
AAGCAGTATATAAAAGTCTTGTGACTTCTATCAGTTGTCTGGTTAAAGCTTGTAGGAGGAGTTTTCATTCTCCCATTATTGACTTATGAGGATGCAGGACCCCTGTACTTCTGTCTGGACAGTGCTGATTGGCCCTGTTCTGTTCATATCCACTCTCCCAAGAAAAAAAAAAAAACTCTCTAGCAATACACATCAAACTGAGCATGTGCAGCTTGTCCCCTGGCCTCTAAACTATCCGGAGATGGTTTGGGGACAGTGAAAGCAGGGGAGGATCAAAGGGGACAGAATAAAGCCTCCTTTTTACACAATGCAGAGGATTAACCCCTTAGGTACCACGGTGAGTATAACAAGCAGGTTTTACTGCATATACTGACTGATTTTACTGTTGTGGGTTTAGTAACACTCTAAGCAACAGTGAGCATCTTAAACCAGTGAGTGAATTTACTTTGCTCTCCTCCGCAATCTTTCTTTTGATTTGTCCAAAAATTATTTTCCGTTTAATAGGTGTGGATTTGCTACATTCTCCCTTAGCAGCACCTCTTTACACCTCACTACAAATATTGTAGCTGCTGACTTTTTAAAAAAAAAAAAGGACATTTACCTGTCCAGGGATCCAGCGTTGTCCTCACCATAATAGGTAAGTCTGAAAATTCTCCCTTGCAGAGCAAAAAGCACTTTTACTTACCTGAACCTCTGAGCTCTCTGCAGACAGCGTTCCCCCATGCTTCAGCAGTAGACTGTCATTCACTGTCCTCATGTCCAAAGCAGGGCTATATACCCTTCATTGGTCTTCACTGGAGCAGAAGCATCTACTTTTTAATGCCCCCCCCTGGACCTAAACAAGCAATTACCCTTGCAATGGGGCTGCAGGAGTGCTTTCTTCTCCAGTTTTTCTGGAGTTCAGCTTTTAGATCTTCCTCAGACTCTGCAAGCAAAACAGTTTATTCTGCACAACCTATTTTCTTTATGATCTTCAAACATTTGAATTCCAACACCTTCGCAATTGCCTGGAATAGCTTTGTCGGTAAAATTGTTGAACACAAGTAGAGACAGAATACATCCTTAGAGCATTCCTCTTTTTACTGTTATTGCACATTCATACTTGGTATCCATTGTCATAAACACTTGTTGTTTGTTAAACATAGTTACATAGTGGCGGAGAGTGACATCATTTTCACACAATTCTTTTCAGGAGTGCTTCTATGAGGATTTTGTGCCTAACTTTATCAAATGCCCTGACAACTATAATGAACCATAGATATTTTTGTTATTGCTTGCCAGCAGGCTATTCAGTGTGGTGCCGACTTTTGGTTGCAACTCTTATTGCAGTATCTAAAATGTTGTCTTGTCATTTTGAGTTTATGCTTATATTATGCTTATGTTGTGGATTACCTTTGATAAAACCTTCATTGTGTGTGCGGTATTCGGGCTATTGTCTGATACTCTGCACATGTTGTGGTTTTACCTTTCTTTGGGATTGCTGTGAAAACCATCTGTAGCCATTCTTTAGAAGTTGCCTGAGTAGCACCCTCTTGTGTGCTTGAAGTAGAATAGTTTTTTTTTTTTTTTTAAGTTTAGGTAAATTGCCTGACAGCCAAGCCTGTGTTGTTTCGATTTATCTGGGTCGAGTGAGTGACTCAAAAATCCAACACAGACAAAGCCGCTCAGGGGAGATAATGAGCCAGGTGCGAGTCGGATCCGCAGTCCAAGTAGTAATCCAAAAACACGAGATGATGACCGCACTCAGGTATAAATGAAAGTATTGTAGTGTTTTATTCTTCACCACGGTGACAAACATGACTAGTATATCACAGGACAGGTATACAGGTTGACGCGTTTCACGATACTGTAAATCGCTTACTCATACTCATATATGGTTATGAGTAAGCGATCTACAGTATCGTGAAACACATCAACCTGTATACCTGTCCTGTGATATACTAGTCATGTTTGTCATCTGTGGCTAAGAATAAAACACTTTAATGCTTTCATTTATACCTGAGTGCGGTCATCATCTCTTGTTTTTGGTATGACTCAAAGGCAGCATATCTATCTATCCATCTATCTATCTATCTATCTATCTATCTATCTATCTATCTATCTATCTATCTATCTATCTATCTATCTATCTATCTATCTATCTATCTATCTATCTATCTATCTATCTATCTATCTATCTATCTATCTATCTATCTATCTATCTATCTATCTATCTATCTATCACACATTCGGACTGATCAGATCCGCCTGTCCATTTTTCAGGTGGCCCTGACAGGGCCACCCACTCTCCTCCATAGGGAGGCAGATGTCAGTGGACATGTGTCTGCTGGCATCCTTCTGGCATCCGATTCGACAAGATTCGCTGAAAACAGAAGGATGTTAAAACGTTCGCCATCCTTCCAGCAAGCCGGATCGGATAAAAACAGACATGCTGTCCGTTTTCATCCGATCTCCCCATAGATCTCCGCTGAGCTAGCAGAATCTGTGAAAATGGATCAGCCCATGTGAAAGGGACCTAAGACCTTCCCCTACTTCTAGAAACTGGGAGAATATTCTAGAAGAATGGGAGTGGAGGTGAGGAGGAGCTGCTTGGAGCATTCATGAGGGCCCTGACCAATCCCCAACAGATGGGTTGGCAGGGGGCAGGCCCCCTCAAATACTCTGGGGCAGCCTAGTTGGGGCAGAGTGGAGTTCGGTTGGAAGGTGGAGATGGAGTGTTAGGCTATTGGTAGCCCTTGCAGGGCATCCCCTAGTTTGGGGGGGGGGGGCTAATCTCGGGTCTGGGCTTGGGTGCAGAAGGGACCTTCTTCACGACACACAGAGGTGTCCTGTCAAGAGGCAAGGGAGAAAGTGGAAGACAGCAGGAGAACACTGCTAGGCAAATCCCCAGGAAGGAAGACAGCCGGTGGGCTGGTGAGTGTTGCAGTCAAGGGGACTGAGAGGCATACCCTGAGAGGACAGGGTGAGAGCAGTCTTGAATGGATGCAGAGTCAGCCTGGGAGGACTGTGGAGTCTTAGCCAGGAGGGCTAGTGAAAGGGGCAGATGCAGCCAGGTGGGCTGGCAGTGCCTGAAGAGGTGGTGCTGGGATCAGTAGCCAGAGGAGGAGGACAGCTGGATACTGGGACTTGCTAAACTACCAAAGTGGCCAGCTGTCCCTGCCTGTAAAGGGCATTTGCTACAGATCTAATAGAGCCCTTGTTAGATCATCCAAATAGAGCCAGTTGGTCCTGGGAGATGTAGTTCTACAAGAAAGATTGTGCTGGAGGTAGAAGGAGAAGAGTATATACAGGCTGTATATAGTTGTATCCCTGAAGAGTTCTGCTATTGCTTTGATCAAGTGGGCATCCAATAATACCCTTAACCCAATCCAAGTTTAATATCCCTAGTAAAATACAAAAACAAAGCTTCAGGGACTGATTCTTGTCTTGGTGGAAAATTGTGTGTGCCTGGCCATGCAGGCTGGGAGATCATTCATCAGCGGCTCCTTTAGGGTAGAACTCTTGGTTTACTTTTACTTTGTACTCCTTTCATCAATGTCTGTAGCCTTGTTGTTACCCAAGTTTTGTATTGCTATTATTATCTCCTAATTTACTATCTCTACAGCTTCAGGTTGTGGGATTTCCTTCCTGGGTCTACCACTTCCTTATACTTCTTCCATTTACTGTTCTTCCCATCTGCTATGTAACTCATCTCTGTGGTTAATACCTTTCCTTCTTTATTTTTCATTTAATTTCCATTCTTAAGCCTGGGTTCACACTAAATTTATGTGGGAATCAGCGTGATTCTAGTGCGGATTCCCGCATCGCATCTCCCCCGCAGGCAGTTCACACTGCCCTCTGCGAACCGCTGCGGATTTCATTACAAAGTTAATGACACCCCCAGATCGGTTTGCAGATCGCAGTGCGAACTGAGTCTTTGGACAGGAATTAGATTGCATGGGGGTGAACACCCATGCGATCGGTTCCTGCACCTTTTTCATGCAAATCCAATGCGAGTTTAGCTGCATTGCACAGACCTCGCATGTCGTCTGCACAGCAAAGCCCGGTCTGCGTTTTCAGTAGTGTGAACCCAGGCTTGGGGTCCTTTCACACGGGCTTTCTGCCTGGCGGACTCCGTTTTGCTCAGTGGGGATCAATCCGCCAATCCACGCTGAGCAGTCGGAAGACCTGTCAGTGCCCCGCTCTCCTCTATGAGAGATCACATGAAAACGGACCGCCTATACGTTTTCATCCGATCCTATCCGATCTGATCCTTCAGGCGGATGGAAAATAGGGTTTCCATCCATCTGGATTTCACAGACAGGATCGGATCGGAGAGCAGCGGATGTCAGTGGAGATGTCACGGCTGACATCCGCTGCCCCATAGGGGTGCATGGAGCATCTGATCAGGTCCGCCTGAAAAACTGACAGGTGGACCTGATCGGAAAGGGTCCTAATGTTGTTTTTGGTTCTAGTGTCTTTGATGTACATTTTCCTTGTTTGTTACTCTCATCTCACTTGTGTGTGTTTATTCACATCTATCATTTTTTTTTTTTTTTTTTTTTCTGTTTTACTGGCCAACACGTTCAACTAATTGTTCTTGTAATCTCTCTAATCTTGCTTGGATCAATTTCTGTTTTTCTTTTTCTTCCACTCACTGGCACAAGATTTTCTTTGGTGATCCAGTTGTCTTTTCTTTTGGTTGGGCTTTCTTTAATGACCACTCTTCATATCTGAGTTTCCCAGCAATTATTTAGCCATGTTTTGCACTCGGCGGTTCTTGTTGATTTACGGTCTCTTAAAATTTTTACTATTCTCGTCATTTCTTTAACCACTCCCAGTTATCACATCAAGTCCTTAGGGTTCTCTTTGTTCTGTTCATTCTTACCTTTACTCTTGTTATTACTGGCATGTGATCTGACCGTTTGACGACTGTGCATCACGTTGCATGTAGAGATTACCGGCTGTATTGTTTGCTGATGGCAATGTAATCTAGTAAGCTTTGTATGTTGTTTTTAAAACAAATCCTTTTTCTTTGCAAAAATCTGGATAATCTTCTATTGATGTTTATTTTGTCACTTTCATAGAATCCACATCTACTATTCACTTTATTAGCACCAGTTCAAGCATTAAAATCACCCTTTACAACTACACGTCCATTCTTTCCATCGTTAGACTGCATTCACACCTAAGCGTAGCGTCTGTAAGTATTTTTCCGGCGTTTTTTTTTCATGCATTTTTATGTGCGATTGTAGCTCGTTTTTATATGGTGTTTTTGAGCTTTGGCGTTTTTTTATTGGCAATAGAGAAAACTATCATCTGTTGCATCACTGGTTGCTAGGTTTTTCAACATGTTTAGCTTTTCCATCAGCTTTTATTTCTTTTGTAGCACCCTCCTAGGTACAGTGCCTTGGCGAAAGTATTTGGCCCCCTTGAACTTTGCGACCTTTTGCCATATTTCAGGCTTCAAACATAAAGATATAAAACTGTAAATTTTTGTGAAGAATCAACAACAAGTGGGACACAATCATGAAGTGGAACGAAATTTATTGGATATTTCAAACTTTTTTAACAAATAAAAAACTGAAAAATTGGGCGTGCAAAATTATTCAGCCCCCTTAAGTTAATACTTTGTAGCACCACTCCAAGTCTCTTGGGGTATGTCTCTATCAATTTTGCACATCGAGAGACTGAAATTTTTGCCCATTCCTCCTTGCAAAACAGCTCGAGCTCAGTGAGGTTGGATGGAGGGCGTTTGTGAACAGCAGTTTTCAGTTCTTTCCACAGATTCTTGATTGGATTCAGGTCTGGACTTTGACTTGGCCATTCTAACACCTGGATATGTTTATTTGTGAACCATTCCATTGTAGATTTTGCTTTATGTTTTGGATCATTGTCTTGTTGGAAGACAAATCTCTGTCCCAGTCTCAGGTCTTTTGCAGACTCCATCAGGTTTTCTTCCAGAATGGTCCTGTATTTGGCTCCATCCATCTTCCCATCAATTTTAACCATCTTCCCTGTCCCTGCTGAAGAAAAGCAGGCCCAAACCATGATGCTGCCACCATCATGTTTGACAGTAGGGATGGTGTGTTCAGGGTGATGAGCTGTGTTGCTTTTACGCCAAACATAAGGTTTTGCATTGTTGCCAAAAAGTTCGATTTTGGTTTCATCTGACCAGAGCACCTTCTTCCACATGTTTGGTGTGTCTCCAAGGTGGTTTGTGGCAAACTTGAAACGACACTTTTTATGGATATCTTTAAGAAATGTCTTTCTTCTTGCCACTTTCCATAAAGGCCAGATTTGTGCAGTATATGACTGATTGTTGTCCTATGGACAGAGTCTCCCACCTCAGCTGTAGATCTCTGCAGTTCATCCAGAGTGATCATGGGCCTCTTGGCTGCATCTCTGATCAGTCTTCTCCTTGTACGAGCTGAAAGTTTAGAGGGACGGCCAGGTTTTCGTAGATTTGCAGTGGTCTGATACTCCTTCCATTTCAATATTATCGCTTGCACAGTGCTACTTGGGATGTTTAAAGCTAGGGAAATCTTTTTGTATCCAAATCTGGCTTTAAACTTCTCCACAACAATATCTCGGACCTGCCTGGTGTGTTCCTTGTTCTTCATGATGCTCTCTGCGCTTTAAACGGACCTCTGAGACTATCACAGTGCAGGTGCATTTATACGGAGACTTGATTACACACAGGTGGATTCTATTTATCATAATTAGTAATTTAGGTCAACATTGGATCATTCAGAGATCCTCACTGAACTTCTGGAGAGAGTTTGCTGCACTGAAAGTAAAGGGGCTGAATAATATTGCACGCCCAATTTTTCAGTTTTTTATTTGTTAAAAAAGTTTGAAATATACAATAAATTTCGTTCCACTTCATGATTGTGCCCCACTTGTTGTTGATTCTTCACAAAAAATTACAGTTTTATATCTTTATGTTTGAAGCCTGAAATGTGGCAAAAGGTCGCAAGGTTCAAGGGGGCCGAATACTTTCGCAAGGCACTGTAGGTGCTAGGTAAAGCATAGAGTGGCCCTGTCTGCTTATCAGGAGGGTCTGATCTGTCAGTTAGCCTGTTACAGGTTTCCAGGTGTGACCTGTTGAGTCTGGGGAGTCTCCCCACTGTATCCAATGAGGGACCTTGTAGGACAGTGGAGGAAACCTAGCCAATAGCACACCAGGGTTTATGACTGTCCAGTGGGTGGGCATTGCTGCAATGCATCCTGGGATTGGGAATAAATCCAGAGGGGGCATGTGACAGGGTGTCTTTTGGCAGGAGCAAAGTCCCAGGAGGAGGTGGACGGCTGTCTGTCCTCCTGCTGAAGTGAGGAAGGTGGTCCAGGCAGTCGGCCCAGGGACCAGGGGTTGAGCTGTGCTGAAAGGATTCAGTGTGCTGACCGAGTGGAGCTGCAGGGAAGAAGACTTCAGGAAAAAACAGTGTCGTGAGTACTCAAGGATCTGCCCAGAGGTCTGCCTAAGAGAGGGGACCACTCCAGAGAGGTCAAAGGGATCAAGGAGCCAGCTAACCCAGAGTGTTACAGTAAAGGGGGTGCCAAGTTGTTAAGCCCTGAAGATTAGGGATAAAGGGGATGCCAGGAAGGGCCCTGAAATTGTTCAGCAGTACAGTTTACCTTAAGGAATAGCTTGCCTTAAGAAAGAATTACCTCAGGAAGCTTAAAGAGAACCTTTCACAGCAAAGGGCAATGTGAAGCAGCGGCCTAGCCGTGACTAGCTCAATTTCAGTGCATTCAGCGTTACTCAGCGTTAACATCCCTGCCTATTGTGCATAATTTAATTCAATTGGAGTATCCCACTCATCCCTTCTCCTATCCAAGTTCCTAATAAAACATAAAAACCAAAGAAACTGGACTGGTACTTGTCTGAGGTAAAGACACTTGGAAATATGTTCTGCTGTTGCTAATGGTAACCCAGGGGAACCCGTCATCAGCAGCTCCCTTGGGAGTAGTTCTACAGTTTTTTTTATTTTTATTATTATTAATTTATTATTACAACTTTGTGTCCTCTCTTTTCATCGTTAAGAGGTAATAAACACAAAACCAAAAATGTATTTCAGCTTACCAGTCATTAGATGTGGTGGCTGCATCAGTTTTCTTTTCTTAGGCTTTTTTTCCCTGCTGTTTTCATCTGGTGATCTGGCCAGTAAAACACCTCCTGTATTAGAGTGCCTACACTCTGGATGAAGGAGCACTGGGGACACATTAGGACAGCAGCATTGCCATTCTTGGGGGAGGGGAGTGTTAGATGTACTAGTACATTTAGATACAAAGTAAAGTCAAATTCCAGCGAACACTTTATAAGCAGTTACAGCAAATAGTTTTTTTTTTCATTTTGTGATAAAAAGATTTTACATAAATTCATAAAACTGATCATTGTAAGCACCCCTGATAGTGATAAATGGTTTGTCTCATCCCTGTAACTTGATACACCTGCAGGAGAGCTTGTTCTTTTGAAAAGCAACAGACTTGCTGGTTGGAGAACCAGATGGAAATTGAAGAATGAATGCCTAAAAAACGAATGCAGCCATCACATCTAAGAATTTGTAAACTGTAATCCGCCTAACTGTGAAAATACGTAAATTATTTTACGTTTAATACTGGGGTTATGGCTGCAGCTAGCATCATGCCATAACCCCAGTATTAAAACTTGCGGACCGTTCAGATCAGCCTGTCAGTTTTTCAGGCGAATCTGAACGGATGCCCCATGCATCCCTATGGGGCAGCGGATGTCAGCGGAGACATGTGCACTGACACTCGCTGCCATCCGCATCCGATCCTGTCCCTGAAATCCGGACGGATGGAAACCCTATTTTGCATCCGTCCAGGGGATCGGATGGAATTGGATGACAGCGGACAGGCGGTCTGTTCTCATCCAATTCCCCCATAGAGGACAGCGGGGATCTGACACCTCCGTCTCCGCACACATAGGGTGCGTAGAAGTAGCTCAGAAATTATCCCCTGAGGAAACCATATTGGTGAAACATGTCGGGATTGCTACTCCGTGATACCAATACAGATACAATCTGTTTCTGAACTGAGTGTATATGCAGCTCATAAATTGATTTTAATACTATATATGTGTTACATGTCTTTCACATTTGTGTTTTTTTAAATACAACAATAACATTTTGTATATTTTTTTTAAAAATCCCTATTGATTTATTGGCACCTTAAAAGTCCCGAACCCAATTTTCTCTTCCTCCATGATCTATGGGTGGTTGAGGTTTTCTTCCTATTTCTGTAATTGGGATGTGGTGCCTTTGCAGACGAAACTTCCTAGTTCCTTTAAAGCATGACATGTTAGGTATCTATTTACTTGGCATAACATCATCTTTCATATTAAAAAAAAAAATTGGGTTATATACAGTTTTTTTCCCCAAAAAAATTGCGTTTAAAAAAACCACTGCACAAATATTGTGTGAAATAAAAAATTGCAATGACTGCCAATTTATTCTCTAGGGCCTCTGCTAAACAAATATATATAATGTTTGGAGGTTCTAAGTAATTTTTCATTAAAAAAAAAAATCCTTATTTTTACTTGTAAACAAAATGCGTCAGAATAGGCCTGGTCCTTAAGTGGATAATAAATGTTTGCTTTTGGGTTCAATACTGCTTTAAGGTCTTTGAGTGCCGGTTCACATTATAGCGATGTCAGATGTCGCATGTGATTCACACCGCACTACTCTGCAAATCACATGTGATGTCTGTGCTATGCAAATTCAGCCATATAGATTGTATGGCTGAATTTGCATCACATTCGGACCCTTTTTTTCCCTCCGCACTAGAATTGGATCCCATAAGTGTTCACACATATGCGATCCAATTCATGTCTGAATTGACAGTTCGCACTGCGATGTGCAACCTAATCTGGGAGTGTCATTAACTTTGTATTGACACTTGCAGCAGTTCAGTGGGCGTGATGTGAGAACCCGCAGTGCATTCGCCGGGTTCCCGCATCGCACCAGTATGAACCGGCACTCAGGGCTTTTATTTGATTTTATGCACTGATCTGAAATGCATTTACTGACTGACTGCAAGTCACCCAGATTTCCAGTCTCTCCAGGTTTCGGTAAATGTGGAGTAGCCTTGCATGACTATGCTAATTAAAGATGGGCTCGAGCGTGTTCGAGATTCCACGTGCCCGATCCTGCCAGGAAGCCGACACCGCACTCCGCTAATCACAGGCAGGGAGACATTTCCCCATCCGTAGTTGCACAGATCGGGAAATGTCCCCCTGACTGTGATTAGTGGAGTGCGGTGTCGGCTTCCTGGCAGGATCGGGCATGTGGGAACTCGAGCACGCCCGAGCCCATCTCTAATGATAATTGTAGCAGCAAACTGGGCCCATATATAAATAAAGTGATGGTGTTGCCCAAAGATTTCAGCTGTCACTTATATAATACAGGTTGGAAAATAAAAGCATGCATTTGTTTGGTTGCTATAAAAAAGATCTCCAAGTTTTCCATCACTCATTATACTTGAGTTCCAGAGCTGACCTAATTAGCCAGATGGAGAGTTTTGAATCTGCTGATGCTGTGACCTGCATTACACAATATAAACATCTAGGTCATTTTAATTCATGATTTGTATGATTTATGAGTTCAATGATTTTACTAAGAATGATGGCCTATATAGAAGATAATATAAAAAGTTTGAAATGTGACAGTTTACCCAGTTTTAACCACTTAAGCCCCGGAAGATTTTACCCCCTTCCTGACCAGGGGGTATTTTGCGATTCGGCACTGCGTCACTTTAACGGACAATTGCGCGGTCGTGAGACGCTGTATCTAAACAAATTTGGCATCCTTTTTTCCCACAAACAGAGCTTTCTTTTGGTGGTATTTGATCACCTATGCAATTTTTTGATCATGCGCTATAAAAAAAAATAGCGTAAATTTTGCAAAAATAACAATATTTTTCACATTTTTTTATATGAAATTCCCCCCCAAAAAAATGTAAAAATCAAAATTTTTTAACATTTTCGGCCAATTTGTTTTATGCTACCTATGTTTGGTAAAAAAAAATCGCAAAAAGCGATTTTGATTGGTTTGCGCAAAAGTTATTGCGTTTACTAACAAAGGGAAAGATTTTTGTCATTTTTGTTGTTTTTTTTTTTAACGCGTAATGGCCGCGATCTGCGATTTTTTTTGCGGTACTGCGACATTGCGGCAGACAGATCGGACCCTTGACTGACATTTTTGACACTTTTGGGGTTACCAGTGACATTTCTACAGTAATCAGTGCTATACATATGCACTGTTACTGTAAAAATACACTGGCAGTGAAGGGGTTAACTTTTTTTTTTGAAAGGGAGGGGCTATGTGTGTCCCTAGGGGCGTGCTTTCTACTGTGATTGGCTGTGGCTTCAGATGTATGAACAGTGATCAATGGGTCTACATAGTAGAACCGTATGATCATCCTTCATACACAGGGGAGAATGACAGGCAGCTTGTTTACACTTTCTCCCTTTCCCCTGCCGATCGCCGAGTGACCGGCGGACATCGGGTCCGCCGGTCACACACGCGGGGGGGGGGTGCGTGACCGCGCGGGAGCGGGAGTGCGCCTCCGGCGGCGCGCGCTCGCTCCCTAGACCCTCACAGGCTAGCGACGTAGACCTACGTCGCTTTGCCTGTGAGGGGCTGACTGCCGACGTAGATCGGCGTTAGGCAGTCGGCAAGTGGTTGAAGCAATTTCTTAATTACTACTTTTTAACCTCCCTGGCGGTATGATTCTGTCAGGAATTCTGTTCCAAAAGCGGTACAATTCTTTTCATGGAAATTTGGCGTTATGTATTATAGGCCTACAATTCTTAGTAATTACTGACTTAAACCTGACCAAAACAAGTCTCTAGTAGACATCCCAGATGTGATAAATTTGAAACACAATCAAGTGAATTATAATCGAATCAATAATATTATTTTATTATTTAATATATAATATATATAATAAAATTATATTATTGATTAGATTATAATTCATGCGTTATATATTATATATATATGTGTGTATATATATATATATATATATATATATATATATATATATATATGTGTGTATATAGATATATATATATGTGTGTGTATATATATATATATATATATATAATGCATGAATTATAATCGAATCAATAATATTATTTTATTATTTAATATATAATATATATAATAAAATTATATTATTGATTAGATTATAATTCATGCGTTATATATTATATATATATATATATATGTGTGTATATATATATGTGTGTATATAGATATATATATATATGTGTGTGTGTATATACATATATATAATGCATGAATTATAATCAAATCAATAATATAATTTTATATATATATATGTGTGTGTGTGTGTGTGTGTATATAGGTATATATATATATATATATATATATATATATATATACATATATATATATATATATATATATATATATTTTCATATATATATATGCATATATATATGCATATATATAATATAAAATGTGTTATGTGTTTTGTGCAATGTTTTTTTTTTTTTGAATTTCCCTCCCTAGTTCCGCTCCCATGCAGCATTGCTGCTGCAGGGAACGGAACTAGGAAGTCCTCCTACCGACAGACGAGCGGCGGAGATCTCACTGGCGGTCACAGCAATGAGAGCTCATCGCTGGATCGCCAGGATAAGGTAAGAGAAGCTCCGCTGCGCTGTCTGCACGCTCTGCCCATTGACCCCGAGCGTGACTCGGGGATACCGCTAATAGCAGAAAAATCCTACCCCGAGTCACGCTCGGGGATACCGCTAAGGCGGTTAACAGTGTTAAGGCCCGTACACACGATAAGAAAATCTGTAGGGAAAATTTGTCCGACGACCGATCTGCCGATTTTTGGATTGCTAGCATGGTGCTTTCGACAGCCAACTCCGACTTTTCGGCTGACAAAATCCTGATGTGCAGGCTATATAATTTATGTCGTCCGTCAAAACAACGTCCGATTTTCGTCTCATTAGTAGAGATTTTGACAGAAAAAAATCTTAGGAGCAAGACTAGGCTCCGAGACGAAAGAACACATACAAAGCAATCCAATACATGACATCACTTCTGAAGTAGAATTCTGTCGTACGGGAAAATTGGTATGAAAATAACCTCTTCACTTTCCACATCAGACTAGCATGCCACAAAAAACAGACGACAGATCGTTCGATAATCTTATTGTTTGTACGGGGCTTTACTCTTAGCTAAGAAAGGTCATTGATGTGTATGACGAAACTGCATCAATGGGTGACACAGATTTCAATGGATATCCAATGCAAATTCAAAGGATTTTTCTCCTTTGAGACACTGAGAAACTACCCACTGACCAAGGAGTCCTAGCTTTACAAGTGATGGCAGAGGGGACAAGTATCTGCATAGTTTTAATTATTTTCAAGGATTAGGATAACTCTAAGGCCCCTTTCACACGAGCGATCCGATCAGATCCGCCTGTCAGTTTTTTAGGTGGATCTGATCGGATCCCCCATGCATCCCTATGGGGCAGCGGATGTCAGCGGAGACATGTCCGCTGACACCCGCTGCCATCCGCATCCGATCCTGTCTGTGAAATCCGGATAGATGGAAACCCTATTTTCCATCCGTCCAGGAGATCGGATGGTATCGGATGAGAGCGGACAGGAGGTCTGCTCTCATCCGATTCCCCCATAGAGATGCATGGGGCTCTGACATCTCCCTCTCCGCACACAGAGCGGAGAGGGAGCTGTCACCTTCCTGCTCAGTGTTTACGATCCCCTGCTGAGCAGCACGGATCTGCCTACGGAGGGAGGCCGTGTGAAAGAGCCCTAGGGCCCCTTTCACACTTGTGCAAAGTCGCATCGCATGACAAGTCATACTCCATGATTTCCAATGAGCACCGTTCATATCTGTGCGAATTCAAGTAGCAACGACTTCAAAGTAGTCCCCGCATTTCTTTGAGACGATTTTAATGCGTTTTGAGGTCCAAAGACATGGGCATTGCTTCAAGTCCAGTCAAAATCTTGGTAAAATCACACAACTTTAAGGTCGCATTTGTGTGAAAGGGGCCTTAATCTACTGGCAGACACATTCTAAGACTAATCTATCTAACCCTGTAAAGCAAAAATCGCTATACTTACCTTTTCTGCACCCGATCCGGCCTGGTCTCCAGCAGCGAATGCTTTGTAGAAGAGACAGCCGACAACAGCCAGTGAAATGCCTGGGAAGTGATGTCACCCATAATCTTACTATGGGGCTTCTGTTGTGGGCCGCCTCTCCTGCACCCGCCTACACAGAGAAGACACCGCTGACAGCTCAGTGTGGGACCGGACCGGATCAGCTGCAGAAAAGGTAAAAACAGCAATTTTTCCTTTACAGGAATAGCTAGATTAGTCTTAGAAAGTGGATGCTAGTAGATTTAGAGTTAGTTTCTTTTTGTCTTTGTCTTTTGAACCAATTGTCAGCGGGGAAGCCGATACATCGGGCAGGCAGCTCCGATTGCCGCCTGACACCCGCGATCGCTCCCGCTGAGAGAGAAGGACGGTCGGCTGTGGTAAACACAGCAGACCGTCCTTCTCCCTGGGATGATCACAGAGCCCATGTGAGCCTTCTATATAGGATCACATGTCTCTATGATCATTTTAGAATCCATGCCCCCCCCACAGTTAGAATCACTCCCCTAGGCTCACATTTAACCCCTTGATCACCCACAGGGTTAACCCCTTCCCTGCCAATGTCATTATTACAGTAACAGTGCATATTTTTAGGTACTGATTACTGTAGTAATGTCATTGGTACCCCCAAAAGTGTCAAAAATGTCAGTTAGGGGTCCAATCTGTCGCAGTCCCGCAAAAAATCGCAGATCGCTGCCATTACTAGTAAAAAAAACAAAAATATGTAGCAGAAAACAAATTGGCCTAAAATGTTAGAAAATTTGGATTTTACATTTTTTTTTTTTTTTTTGGACTGTCCTTTAGCAGAATGTGAAAAATATTGTTTTTTTTTTTTCAAAATTGACACTCTTTTTTTTTTTTGTTTATAGCGCAAAAAAATAAAAAGTAAAAATCACACAGGTGATCAAATACCACCAAAAGAAAGGTCTATTTGTAGGAAAAAAGGACATAAATTTTGTTTGGGTACAGAGTCGCATGACCGCTCAATTGTCCGTTAAAGTAACGCAGTGCCGAATCGCAAAATAGGGCCTGGTCAGGAAGGGGGTAAAATCTTCCGGCACTGAAGTGGTTAACCACTTTAGCCCCAGAGGATTCGGCACTGCATGATTTAAACGGACAATTGTGCGGTCGTGCGACGCTGTACCCAAATTAAATTGACGTCCTTTTTTTCCCACAAACAGAGCTTTCTTTTAGTGGTATTTGATCACCTGTGCGATTTTTATTTTTTGCGCTATAAACTAAAAAAGAGCGACAATTTTGAAAAAATAACAATATTTTTTTTTATATGAAATTTAAAAAAAAAAAAATTTAAATATCAAATTTTTTTAACAGTTTAGGCCAATTTGTTTTCTGCTACATATTTTTGGTAAAAAAAAAATCACAATAAGCGTATTTTGATTGGTTAATATTAGGGAAGCTGAGGGGGGCTGCTGGACACAGAAGGCTTTTTATCTTAATGCATAGAATACATTAAGTAAAAAAACTTCTGCCTTTACAACTATATTAACCTCTTCACGCCACATCTCCCGGCTCTTTAAGAAATTTAAGATGCCGGGAAGTGGGGCGTGGCTTAAGATCAAGTAACCCCTGTGATTGGCTGTCACGTTGGTCACGTAATCTGAAAACTCCTGATCACAAGCAGTGATCGGGAGCTTTTGTTTATATGGTGGTCACTGTGCCGGGAACATGCGACTGGCTCTAAGGGGTTAAATCCCCCCAAAACATTGGTTGTCAATGGCCCTTTAACCCTCCTTCACCACATCAACTTTAAATTATTTATTTTATTTATTTATTACAGGTACTTATATAGCGCCGTTAATGTATGCAGCAATCTTTACATATATATTATACATTCACAGTCCCTGCCCTCAAAGAGCTTACAATCTAAGGTCCCTAACTCACATTCATACATACATATACTAGGGCCAATTTAGACAGGAGCTTCCTCTGTTGCAGCCTCTTTGTTTTCTTCCCGATCGCCAGCACCAATACTATTTTCTCCCTTTCCTCCATTGTGAGAGGAAGGGGTGGGTTCTTAAATGTAAACTATAACTGTTTACATTTGTGATTGCTATGATTGGGCATCACAGCAATCATAAAACACAGATCCAATTTGATTGGCTCTGTGCCTTTAGCCTATGATCTCCTCTTTCTAATCATAGAATCATAGGCCTTGTGTGTGTGTTGGGTACACGCACCAGCAATAGACAATATGATGTTATTAAGCATCCACTTAGAATAATAGCATAGAGATGATTTTAAAACATTTGGATTTTTCATATGCCACAAAGCTTATTCTCAAAGCCAGTGCATGTAATAAATGCACTTGAACATCCTTTTAAAGGGATACTAAAAGAAGAGAGAATACTCACCTCCATTCCAGCTATGCGACCATGCCTAGCCTTGCTGGCTGTTGACATCCTCTTCCCAGCTTCTTCCGAGTGCCAGACTTTTGTTTTATTGTTATTTGCTTTTTGATTGGCTGGTAGGAATGGCGTGACTCCCATGCACGCTCATGGAAATTATTCATGCTGGCACATTGGCACGATACTGGGAATGTGCAGCACAGCATACACTCACCCACCACTTTATTAGTTACGCCTGTTAAATTGCTTGATAACACTAATTGCTAATCAGCCAATCACATGGCAGCAACTAATTGCATCTAGGCATCTAGACGTGGTGAAGACGAGTGGTTGAATTTCAAACTGAGCATCAGAATGGTGAAGAAAGGGGATTTAAGTGACTTTGAACATTGCTTGGTTGTTAGTGCCAGAAGGGATGGTCTGAGTATTTCAGAAACTGCTGATCTACTGGGGTTTTCATGCGCAACCATCTCTAAGGTTTGCAGAGAATGGTGGGAAAAAGAGAAAATATCCAGTGAGCAGCAGATGTGTAAAGGAAAATACCTTGTTGATGTCAGAGGTCAGAGGAGAATGGAAAGATTGGTATGAGATGATAGAAAGGCAACAGTAACTCAAATAACCACTCGTTACAACCAAGGCATGCAGAATCCCATCTCTGAATGCACAATACATCGAACCTTGAAGCAGATGGGTTACAGCAACCAAAGACCACACCGGGTGCCACTACTGTCAGCTAAGAACAGGAAACTGAGGCTACAATTTGCACAAGCTCACCAAAATTGTACAATGGAAGATTGGAAAAATGTTGCCTGGTCTGATGAGTCTCAATTTCAGCTGCGACATTCAGATAGTAGGGTCAGAATTTGGCGTAAACAACAAGACAACATGGATTCATCCTGCCTTGCATCAATGGTTCAGGCTGGTGGTGGTGGTGTATTGGTGTGGGGGATATTTTCTTGTTCAGTTTGGGCCCCTTAGTACCAATTGGGCATCGTTTAAATGCCACGGCCTACCTAAGTATTGTTGCTGACCATGTCCATCCCTTATTGACTACCGTGTACCCATCTTCTGATGTCTCCTTCCAGCACCATGTCACAAAGCTCAAATATTCTCAAACTGATTTCTTGAACATGACAATGAGGTCACTGTACTCCAATGGCCTCCACAGTCAACAGATCTCATCCAATAGAGCACCTTTGGGGTGTGATGGAACAGGAGCTTCGCATCATGGATGTGCAGCCGACAAATCTGCAGCAATTGCGTGATGCTATCATGTCTGTATGGACCAAAAATTTTTCCAACACCTTGTGAATCTATGCCATGAAGAATTAAGGTAGTTCTGAAGGCAAAAGAGGGTCAAACCCAGTACTAGCAAGGTGTACCTAATAAAGTGGGCGGTGAGTGTATATTCAATAGAACAGGCAGGTACGTTTATTTTGATGCAGAGTCTGAGCAGGCATGACAAAAGCTACCTGGGGAAGAAACGCAAGCGCCATCTAAGTGTAACACATCAAGTATTTATTTGGGCAAAGGTATACATGTACTCACACTTGAGTAAGAGACAAAGCTTGTGGCGTTGTGTAGCAATTTCCCCTGCAGGGAGGGATGTATCAGGATGGCCTCGGCGGCTGCAGCTAACCAGGACACGGCTGATGGATGTCAGCCCTTCCGTACTGTAGCAAGGAGTCCCAGCGCCTTCTCGTGTCATCAACGTCTGGGTGCAGGGGGGTTGCGAAGCCAACGCGTTTCGGAGCATGCGCTTCTTCATCATGTTATCCTCAAGCCCCTACTTGCTTGCACACTGAGCAGCAGTCTTAACCACTTTACCACTAGAGGATTTTGCTGTCTTACGTCTGGGCCACTTTTTGTGATTCGGCGCTGTGCGACTTTAACTGACAATTGCGCGGTCATGCGATGCCATACCCAAACGAAATTTATGTCCTTTTTTTCCCGCAAACAGAGCTTTCTTTTGGTGGTATTTGATCACCTGTGCGATTTTTACTTTTTGCGCTATAAACAAAAAAAGAGCGTAAATTTTGAAAAAACAACAATATTTTTCACATTTTTTTATATGAAATTCCCCCCAAAAAAATGTAAAAATCAAAATTTTTTTTTAATTTTTGGCCAATTTGTTTTCTGCTACCTATTTTTGGTAAAAAAAATTCACAATAAGCGTATTTTGATTGGTTTGCGCAAAAGTTATTGCGTTTACTAACAAAGGGAAAGATTTCTGTCATTTTTTTTTTTTTTTTAACGCGTAATGGCGGCGATCTGCGATTTTTTTGCGGGACTGCGACATTGCGGCGGACAGATCGGACCCTTAAATGACATTTTTGACACTTTTGGGGGTACCAGTGACATTACTGCAGTAATCAGTGCTATATATATGCACTGTTACTGTAAAAATTACACTGGCAGGGAAGGGGTTAATTTTATTGGAGAGGGAGGGGTTAATGTATGCCTGGTGCTTACTAATGTGTGTGGGGGGAGGTGACTGAGTGACACAAGGACAGATCCAGGGTTCAGCTATGCTGAATCCCGCAATCTGACCCTGCCTGTCACTTAGGAGATCCGCCCACTCTCCACACTAGATCCCCGACGATCGGGGAAGAGCGGCGGCGATCGCCGCTGCTCCTCCCCTGGCCCGACTCCCGCTGTGACTGAATACAGCGGGAGCGAGCCTCCGGCGGCGCGCGCGCGCGCGCCGGCGAGAAAGGGGAGTGTCTGACGACGTAGTACTACGTCGTCAGACGATAACGAGCCACTCTGCCGCAGTAATATTACTGCAGGCAGACGTAAAGTGGTTACACAGGAACATTATCTTCAATCAACTTTGAATGATTACATTTACATTTAAATTTTTACTCTTTGATGGATTATTTGGAAAATTGAATTTTAATTGACTTGATATTATTCCTTCTATTCCTACTCCACCACCTATGAGGACGAGCTCCTTTCTTTATTGCGCCAGTATGACCATTTTATGACAAAACCTATCTGCTTGCAATTTTATTTTAGTGACGGTTTAGTTTGACTTTAATTATACCCAGGGCTGGCCCTACCATGGGTCCCGCTGGGTCCATTGGACCCAGGCGCCACTTTAAGAGGGGGAATAAATTGACACCCAAGATTTTTTATTTAGCAGTTTTTTGTGTCATCAGTTTGCAGCGCATTACAGACGGCATTTCCCCATCTCATACTGCCGCCTATAGTGCAAACTGATAAGTATGAGGAGGCGGAGCGTCTCCTCCCTCGCGTGATCGTGGTGTGACATCAGCGCACTTCATCTTACGCAGAACAGGCTGGATCCTCTAGGCCAGTGCTCACGGCAGACACAGTAGTGACAGGAGGACTGAGGACAGACAGTGGGTGTTTGGTGGACCGGTGTGGTGGTGAGTTATGGAAGAAGGTAACAGTTTATATAATATTTTCTAAAGTTTATATTTATATAAAATAATGGATTTGGGGTCTTTTGGTAGGCGTGTTTTTTTTTTTGTTGTTTTTTTTTGGGTCAACATTTCATTTTTGGACCAAGGCAGCACAATGTCTCGGGCCAGCCCTGATTATACCCACATGTAAATTATACACAATAAAATATAGAATACGGACCATCTGCAATTAAAAGGAATAGTGTACTGTCTAAACTCAGTAATAAACAGCTCTGGTAATGCAGCCATGAACTGTACAAGTGGACGACAGCATTCAGATTCCTCATTCCTTAGAAAGTTTCTGTAAAATCATTTCTAGGAACAGTATGATCCAAGTGATACACAACTTTTCCCAGCTGTGTTCCTTATGCTGAAAAACAAGCCCCCGTGGCCTTGTGGTTACTCAGCCCTCCCCACCTTACTTCTTACAATTCCATTTATATACACACAAAGTTCTGCCCAGTAACAGGGAACAGCCCGGCGCTGCACACAATAAGATCAGGTTCCCAGCAAAACATGTTTTCTTTTCTTGTTCTTTAAACAAAGTGAGGTTATAAGAACTGGGTCATTTGTTAACTCTTTACCTTAAAATCAGTTCCTTGTACAGCTCAACGGTTTTATTGGCAGCTTCCATCGAGGCAAAAATTATTATCATTTGTGACCTTACATAACATTAGAGAGTCAACTTGGTGTACCTTTGCTTAAAGCCATTTTTTTTTTAATCAGCGCAAGGGACAATAAATGAGAGGTGTCCCTTGTGCTGGTGGCGGCTGTCTTAGCTGAAATCCTCTGTCCTCTGCCCCCTCCTCCTCTGTAGTGGTAATCTTGTGGTTCTGTGGGGTTAATACAGCTGTTGGACCTGTCATACAATGCATCCGTAAAGTATTCACAGTGCTTTACTTTTTCCACATTTTGGTATGTGACAGCCTTACTCCAAAATTGATTACATTTATTATTTTCCTCAAAATTCTACAAACAATACCCCATACTGATAATGGTAAAGAAGTTTGTTTGAAATTTTAGCAAATTTATTAAAAATAAAAAATGAAAAAAATCACGTTTATAAGTATTCACAGCCTTTGCTCAGTATTTTGTTGAAGCACCCTTGGCACCAATTACAGCCTCAGGTATTTTTGAGTATGGTGCTATAAGCTTGGAACACCTATTTTTGGGCAGTTTTCCCCATTCTTGTTTGCAGGACCTCTCAGCTATTTTCAGATCTCTCCAGAGATGATCAATCAGGTTCAAGTCTGGGCTCTGGCTGTGCCACTCAAGGACATTCACAGAGTTGTCCCGTAGCCACTTCTTTGTTATCTTGGCTGTGTGCTTAGGGTCGTTGTCCTGTTGGAAAATTAACTTTCGCCCCAGTCTGAGGTCCAGAGTGCTCTGGAGCATGTTTTCATCAAGGATGTCTCTGTACATTGCTGCATTCATCTTTCCTTTGATCCTGATTGGTCTTCCAGTTCCTGCCGCTGAAAAACATCCCCACAGCATGACGCTGCCACCATTATGCTTTACTGTTGGGATGGTATTGGCCAGGTGATGAGTGGTGCCTGGTTTCCTCCAGACATAATGCTTGCCATTCAGGCCAAAGAGTTCAATCTTTGTTTCATCAGACCACAGAATTGTGTTTCTCATTGTCTGACAGTGGCGGCCTGTGCATATGGGGCGCCAGGGCGCCGCCCCCCCCCCCCCCAAAAAAAAGGAAAAAAAATTACAAAAAGAACAATAAAGTTTAAAAAAAAAAATTGCGTTCGCCAGCCTATGTGGTGGCTATGGGGGGGGGGGGGGGGGGAGTTACGACCCAGAAGAGGCGCCGATTGGCTGCCTTCTGGGGGCGTAACCTGGGCGCAGGTCATAGCGCTAGGACACTCCCACTTTCGTGATATCCTGGCTGTGATTGGTCCAGTCTCCAGCCTGGACCAATCATCATCCAGGACATCCAATTGCTGACCCCGCTGATGTCGCAATGGGGGCGGTGCCGGTGCGTGCGTCAGTCACGCACCGTCACCGCCCGATCTCCTTCCCGCCGCCCGGACCGATCGGAAGACCAGAAGACTGAAGAGGATGAGACGAGAAGCGCCGTGGACGGTTCCTGTAATCCCGCCGCCGTCAGAAGAAGAGGACTTGAGGAGAGGAGCAGCGCCGTGGACGTCTCGCAGGCAGCCCTGGAGGAGAGCAGGTAAGTGATTGAAGCCGACCTGTGCCCTCACCTGTACCATGCCTATACCATCACCTGTACCATGCCGCCTATACCATCACCTGTACCATGCCGCCTATACCATCACCTGTACCATGCCGCCTATACCATCACCTGTGCCATGCCTATACCATCACCTGTGCCATGCCTGTACCATGCCTATACCATCACCTGTGCCATGCCTATACCATCACCTGTGCCATGCCTGTACCATCACCTGTGCCATGCCTGTACCATCACCTGTGCCATGCCTATACCATCACCTGTGCCATGCATGTGCCATGCCTATACCATCACCTGTGCCATGCCTATACCATCACCTGTGCCATGCCTGTGCCATGCCTATACCATCACCTGTGCCATGCCTATACCATCACCTGTGCCATGCCTATACCATCACCTGTGCCATGCCTGTACCATCACCTGTGCCTTGCTTATACCATCACCTGTGCCATGCCTGTACCATGACCTCAAAGTCACGCAAATTTTTTTACCGCGTTTTTTGCCGCAAAGCAATACCTATTATATTTTTCTTTTTGCGCCCACCCCCCCCCCCCCCAAAATTTTGAGCACCAGCCGCCACTGTTGTCTGAGAGTCCTTCAGGTGCCCTTTGGCAAACTCCAGACGGTGCCTTTTACTGAGGAGTGGCTTCTGTCTGGCACTCTACCATACAGGCCTGATTGGTGGAGTAATAGAAAAAATAGGGTAGGTGAAAAATAAAGGAATCCTGCTTTGGCATATAGGTATGATACTCATACAACATACTGGATGATTCCCTTTTTTACCTTCTCCGTATACCTGCATTTACTACTAATGGCCAACTGGTCACTACAACGGAGTTAAAGGCTGCCATTCCCAGTCCTGTTGTTTGTTGCCATCTACAAGCCTTAAAGAGGTTGTAAACTCGTTCAAAATTTTTTTTTTTTTTTTTACAACCTGCAAGAGAAAGACATAATGAGCTAGTATGCATCGCATACTAGCTCATTATGAAATACTTACCTTAGAACGAGCCCCCGCCGTGCCGCTCTCTTACCTGTATGACGAGCGACATGTTCAGTCGCCCGTCTTCCGGGATCGTGGCATCCGGCCATCTGATTGGCCGGAGCCGCGGTGACGTCACTCCCGCGCACGCGCGCGGGAGCCGACGGTCACGGCACGGGGCTCTGAAGGAACGGCACGATCAGCCGTTCCTTCAGAGCGCATGCGCCAGTGACGTCACTGGCTGCATTAAAGGTAAATATCTCCTAAACCGTACATGTTTAGGAGATATTTACAGTACCTATAGGTAAGCCTTATCATAGGCTTACCTATAGGTACAACTTCCTGAGGAGGGTTTACTTCCTCTTTAACCAAGACAACACTAAATTTGCTCTGTTTGGGACGTTGGACCTAGGTCCTATCCTATCATTATCTTTTGTCCTGTGCCTATTCTTTGAATTATTCAAAATCCTCTGGTCACCCGGATCATCCATCCACTGTTTATTGGCAATTATGGACAGCAGTGCATCCCATTTGCTTTAGTCATCATCAGTTACTACTCATAGGTCCTTCTCTGAGGGGGACAATCTTGTTTTCTTGGTCACATTTTCCACAATTTCTTGGTACATTTCTTCCACTCAGACATTCATATTGGCAATTTGGGACAGTGCATCATTCAGCTGTTTTCAGCCAGTACAGGCCTTTTTGAATATATACATACCTGTCAATTGCAGCTATCCCAGTCCATGACGATCCACCACATGTGCTTGTTGTTTTTAACTGTTTTTATCATATACTGATGTGCCACATCTTGTCACTTGTATAAAATTGTTTTTCACGGCACAAGTGCCTAATAAAATATCTTTTTTCATACCATCTATGTAGTCCGCCTCGTGGGTGCCCATGGTTGATCTCCTTCAGGTTGAAAGATTCTTTATTTTTCACCTACCCTATTTTTTCTATTATGTAAGCCTTTGCTCAATGGTCACCCGGGGAGGGACTTAATATTGTTCAAACATTGGTATTCCATTTTTTGTAATCAACTAGGGCCATTATGGGAACATACCCCTACTTTTTTCTGATTGGTGGAGTGCTGCAGAGATAGTTGTTTTTCTGGAAGGTTCTCCTCTCTCCATGGAGAAATGCTAAAGCTTTGTCAGAGTGACCATTGGGTTCTTGGTCACCACCCTGATTATAGCCCTTCTATCCCAATCACTCAGTTTGGCCAGGTAGCCCGCTCTAGGAAGAATCGTGGTGGTTCCAAACTTCTTCCATTTACAGATGATGGAGGCCACTGTGCTCATTGGAACCTTCAATACTGAAAACATTTTCTGTACCCTTCCCAGATCTGTGCCTCGATACAATCCTGTCCTGGAGGTCTACATACAATTCTTTGGACTTTATAACTTGATTTGTGCTCTGACATGCGCTGTTAACTGTGGGACCTTATATAGACGGGTGTGTGCCTTTCCAAATCATGTCCAATCAACTGAATTTACCACTGGTGGACTCCAAACAAGTTAGAGAAACATCTCATGGATGATCAGTGGAAACAGGATGCACCTAGCTCAGTTTTGAGTGTCATGGCAAAGGCTGTGAGAACTTAGGTACATGGGATTTTTTTGTTTATTATTTTTAATACATTTTCAAAGATTTCAAACAAACTTCTTTCACTTGCCATTCTGGGGTATTGTTTGTAGAATTTTGAGGAAAATAATGAATTTAATCCATTTGGTATAAGGCTGTAACATAACAAAATATGGATAAAGTGAAGCGCTGTGAATACTTTCCAGATGCCCTGTAGGTAGACATGTGTAATTCGTTTCATTACGAATTTGTTTTTGGACGAAATTTGGCATATTCATTCATTTAGGAGCATCCGATTAAACAAAACACTCTTTTGATGAATGCATACAAAAATAAATTGTCAGAAAGAACAAAAATCCGAAAGAACGAAAATCCGAAAGAATGAAAACCGGAAAGAACGAAAATCTGAAAATACAAAAATCTGAAAGAATGAAAAAGAATTCAACCTACAAGTTTAATGAATTGATTAAATTCAAATAATTTAGTTTTTCATATTTTTGTTCTTTACGACTATAGAAGCTACAGTACAATTTCTATGGATGGGGTAGGGGGGCAGAAAGGGCAACCATAGTCAGCACTCTTGATAAGTGCCTATGAGAGGTCCAGAGACTTTGCTAACCCCGCCCCCTTCTCCACAACTAGAAGATTATTACTGTGAGGGTATGGGGGGCAGAGGAAGGACAGCAAATATCAGCACAAGAGACACTTGTTTTGGAATCTACCATCCCGTGTGCTAAATTAAAAAAAATAATAATTACCTTAGACTTTAATACCCTAGGCTTTAACTGTATGTTACAAAGTTCCCAAAATTAAAGCTGAAAATCTCAGGAGTTAAAGTTTTCAGCTGATCTACAAAAAACTATCTTTATGGGGCCATTTACACCATATTGTACATGTTTTTGCACATTGGGACCCATTGTGTTGGCAGCCCAATCAGCACATGAAGAAAAAGTGCTATACTTCCTGAGCCATTGATATTTTCATAGCTCAAAGGGCCCATTCACTCCAGAAAGTGGTGCTGGAAAGAAGAGTTTTCTTGTGTGCTTCCCACATCCCATGTGAGCGAGCTGCACTTGCTAGATGCATTTGGGTGCCATTAACAAGTAATGGCACCCAAATGCATCTAGCAAACGCAGCATGTTTACAGCCACCAAACTGCGGTACCAAACTTGCTGTGGCCCGATTTGTAAAAGTAGCGACTGCAATATTTTTTGCACATTCCTGTGCATTTGGCAACACATTATAATGAATGGGCTGTCAAAAATAGAACACGCAAGAATGTGCAAAAACGCACGCGTTCTAGTATGAACCAGACCATAGGTTTTGAAGCCAGAGTATCAGCTTGACAGCCAGGTACTTAAAGCGGAGTTCCGGCCACATAAACATTTTTTAGCTAAAAATACCCCCCTAATCCTAAGCTAACCCCAATTACACTAACACTAACCCCACATTACAGTAGTGTACAGTAAATGAATATAGATAAAATCTTACCTTTAAAATTGATTGAAGAGCGCAGCCATCTCTGGTGTGGACATCTGAAGCCGCTGTGTCCCCCGCTGTGTCCTTCTTCCTGGTTTCAGCTACCCAGAATGCCGATCACAATATTGCGCATGCGCTGTAATCATGCGCAGCAATCAGAGTAGCGGCCGGCCATTCCCATTGCATCCTGGGATTGATGAAGCTCATCTCCCAGGACGCAATGCAAAGTAGGAAGTGACGTCGGGGGCCGCGGCTGCATAAGGAGGAAGAGGAAGGAAGGTAAGTTAATTTTCATTAAAAACAAGGTAAATGAAACAAAAACAAAATATTAAATATCCAATTATTTTTCAGGTTTTTTTTTACTCTACCTGATGCTGCAAAGTTTTTTTTTTTTTTTTTTTAGGGTGGAACTCTGCTTTAATATTTTTGATGTATATTGGCAATGGCAGTGCTATGATAGGCTTCCCTTAGGAGCACACGTATAACTGCACTAAGGCTCTGTTCACACCTAATCGTATTAGAATCATGCAATTCAAAATGCATGACGCACTTGCAGTGCCATTGTTTCTTAATGGCATCCCAAACACGGTGCCATTTTGTTGCAATTGTGATGAAAAACTCTGCAAAACATCAATCGCTAAACAAGCCTGGCACAGTGCCAAAATTTGGTGCATGAGCGTCTTTGGCACAACAAATGTGCATATGACGTCCCTGTGTATGACACGGAAAACGCATATAAATTACGCAAAAACTTTACAAGTGGGAATGCACCTTTCCGCTACGTGGCATGTGAATGTGAATGTGAATGGGGCCTTACAAACACAGAGCAGTGAAAGTAGAAAGAATGGGTGCCTTGTGTACACTCTTGTCATGCTGATCAGTAAATCATTATTTTGTTACATAAAATGATGCAAAGGAAAATATCGGCAAAGTTGTTACACAATCTAAAACAAATATTTAAACATGTTTCAAAGCAGTTATTACATGATCTGGATTAATGGAGAGGATGTGGTGGGAAGAGTCTCCATTCCATTATCAAACTAATGATTATTGTGTAATATTAATGCCCTTTTTGGAAAAGCCATTTGCTTCTTTAGCTATAGTGTATTAAAAGCACATTTTTCATGCTCAGATATACACTTCTGTGCAAAAGTCTTAGGCTGGTGTGAAACAATTCTGTAAACTAAAATGCTTTCAGAAAAAGAAGTGTTAATAGTTTATTTTTATCTATTAAAAAATGGAAAGTAAATGAACAGAAGAAAAATCCAAATCATATCAATATTTGGAGAGACTATCCTTTTCCTTGAAAACAGCATCAATTTTTTTGGTATACTTGCACACAGTTTTTGAAGGAACTCCACAGATAGGTTGTTCCAAACACCTTGGAGAACTAACCACGTCATGTAATCCCAGACAGACTCCATGATGTTGAGATCAGGGCTCTGTCATAATTTCCAGAACATCTTGTTCTTTTTCTTGATGACATTGACTGTATGTTTAGGGTTGTTGCCCTGCTGCAGAATAGATTTGGGGACAATCACACACCTCCCTGATGGTATTGCATGATGGATAAGTCTGTATGCCTGTATTTCTCAGCATTGAGGACACCATCGATCCTGACCAAATCTCCAACTCTATTTGCAGAAATGCAGCCCCAAGCTTGCATGGAACCTCCACCATGCTTCGTTGTTGCCTGCAGATACTCATTATTGAACTGCTCTCCAGCCCTCAGGAACAAACTGCCTCCTACTACAGCCAAATATTTCAGATTTTGACTCCTGAGTTCAGAGCAACTGCTTCCATTTTTGTGCACCCAGTTCCTATGGTTTTATGCATAGTCAAGACACTTAGCCTTGTTTCCAGGTTGGATGCACGGCTTTTTGGCTGCAATTCTTCTATGAAGACCACTTCTGGCCAGACCTCTCTAGACAGTGGATGGGTGTACCTGAGTCCCACTGGTTTCTGCCAGTTCTGTGTTTATGGCACTGCTGGACATCTTCTGATGTTGAAGGGAAATAAGCGTGATGTGTCTTTCATCTGCTGCATTGTTTCCTTGGCCGACCACTGCTTCTACGGTCCTTAATGTTCCCTGATTTTTTGTGCTTCTTCAAAAGAGCTTGAACAGCACATCTTGGAACCTCAGTCTGATTTGAAATATTTGCCTGGGAGAGACCTTGCTAATGCAATGTAATTACAGTACCTTGTGTCAGGGGCGTAACTACAGGGGTTGCAGGGGTTGCAATCGCTACCGGGCCCCATGCTCCAGGGGGCCCGGTAGAAAACCAGTGGGTGAACTTCCAGGATTGCAAAGGTCACACTTGCGACCGGACCCTGGCATTGCACCACTGTGGGGAGGCCCCAAGATTGCAGAAAGGGGGCCCACTGCAGAACTTGTGAAAGAATCCTGCTGCGGGACCGTAATAAAAGGCCATGCAACGAGTGTAAAGAGCCCCAGGATTAGTGGGAAGAGCCCTGGGCTTGAAGGTAAGGGCCCCGGCCAGGGGTCTGGGGGGCCCTTCATGGTTTCTTGCATCAGGGCCCTGAAGGTTCTAGTTACGCCTCTGCCTTGTGTCTTGTTGCTGTCTTGTTGCCATCTTGCCATTGTTTATGAGTCATGACCTGTGACATAAAAATGTCTTCCACAACCTCACCTTTGTAGCAGAGTTTGGCTGTTCCTCGCCCAGTTGTAAGCCTCTGACAGATTTTTCTTCTGCTCGATCACTTTGCATTTTGTAAATTTATAAAAATAAACATTTAAAATATATATTTTTGAAAAAAAATCTTATTTTACAGCATTTCTTCACACCTGCCAAAAAAATGTTTGCACAGTACTGTACATGAGATATTTTTAATGAATATCATGAATATTTGCCTGGGAGAGACCTTGCTAATGCAATGTAATTACAGTACCTTGTGTCTTGTTGCTGTCTTGTTGCCATCTTGCCATGGTTTATGACCTGTGACATAAAAATCTCTTCCACAACCTCACCTTTGTAGCAGAGTTTGGCTGTTCCTCGCCCAGTTGTAAGCCTCTGACAGGTTTTTCTTCTGCTCGACCACTTTGCATTTTGTAAATTGATAAAAATAAACAATTAAAATATATATTTTTGAAAAAAAATCTTATTTTACAGCATTTCTTCACACCTGCCAAAAAATGTTTGCACAGTACTGTACATGAGATTTTTCGTGAATTAGAAGTACACATTTATTCTCTTGATGCCAATTGCTACTGTATGTACGGAACATATTCTAGTGCACATTTAAAAGAAACTCACACTAAACACAGTCACACTAAACAATATTTTTATTTATTTGTATACTACAAATCCCATAGTCCCTAGTCGATCTCGGGATTGAGGAAGAGGATGTTTCTACATACAGTGGGACAATGGGGAACTAAGGTAGCCACGCTTTAACAGAAAGTTGGATTACAGCAGCAAAAAAATAGAATTTGGGCATTTTGAGGAGGCTGAGAGCAATAGAAGGTACTTTTTTGAGTGTTCCTAAAGCCAAAAAGTTTTTTTTTTACCTAATGCATTTACCATTTATCTTAATGCATTCTTTACATTAAGGTAAAAAACCTTCTGGGTGCAGCTCCCCCCCCCCCCCCTTAAACACTTAGTCCATTCGCACTTCACCGCTGTCCTGTCTGCAGCAGCTTTTCTCCTCTCTTTACTTTCTCCCACAGGCTTGGCTAAGAGCAGTGGAAGCCATTGGCTCCTGCTGCTGTCAATTAAACCCTGTAAGGAGGGAGCAGGGGGTTGAGGCCGAGCTGTGTTGTGTGTGTCTCTAGACTCACACAGCCTAGCTCAGGCACGCCTGCCCCCATACCAAGCGCTTACTAAAATAATTACATATCCCCCAAATATTACATACCAAAGTACCTCCTTGTGTTTTTAATTATGCATATACTCCTAATATGCAGTTGTTGAGGGACCTCCCACAAAAAATGCTGGCCCCTCACCCCCCTTTCTGCTGTCATTTGTAGGATTGACTAGACATTACAATAATACACCCCCTAGGGGGAGGGTGGGAGTGGCAAACTTTGCACTGCATTTGTGGTTGAAGTTTAGAGGAAATAAATCTGTATTGTGAATGTGAGGGCAGTAGACTCTGCTTAAAGCTGAACTCCAGGTGAAGCAAATATTCTCTAAATTGTCTAAATGCAAGAGCCATATCAATTTTTGTTTATATCTTGGGGGAGCTATTTATGAAAATTGCTGTCTTGCAAAAATCCCGATAATTTGTCTAATATGTTCGAACTTTAATGGCACCAGAAAATGTATACAACCATAGAAAATCCCAAACAAAAATGTTATTGTACAAAATATTTAAAATAAGACACAGAATTAAAAACTGTACACCCACTGTACACTTTGATCGCATATATAGATAGATATATACCCTGAAAATGTCACACTATATGCAACAAGTGTGAAGATGCAACACTGACTTGTTTCGACTTCAGTAGTCTTCTTCAGAGGGTATTACAACAGTGGCAACTTTCTACAAAAGACCAATATATTACAAAACAATATAAAGAAATAGATATATTACATCTTTTATAAACATAACAATGTCACAGCATACTGCACAGTGTATAACCAACTTACAATTTGAAAAGGCCAGCCCACAGCTATGGAGCACTCCAGGTGCCCGAGGGGAATTAAAAGCACCAAGGAGGTAAGATTCAAGGGACGCACTGCCACAGAGCAAAAAGTACAATCAATAGGTATATTTAACCGCTTCCATACAGAGCAGTTAGATCCCCTTCCTGCCCAGACCAATTTTCAGCTTTCAGCACTCTCACACTTTGAATGACAATTGCTCAGTCATGCTACACTGTAACCAAACAAAATTTTTATCATTTTTTTCACACAAATAGAGCTTTCTTTTGGTGGTATTTGATCACAACTGGGTTTTTTTTTTTTTTTTTTTTTCGTGATATAAGCAAAAAAAGAGCAAAAATTAAAAAAAAAAACACTTTTTTTAGTTTCTATTATAAAATGTTGCAAAAAATTAATTTTTCTTCATACATTTGGGCCAATATTTATACTGCTACATATCTCTGGTAAAATTAACCCAAATTAGTGTATATTATTTAGTCTGTGTGAAAGTTATTGAGTCTAGAAGCTATGGTACCAATTACTGAAAATTGATCACACCAGATGTACTGATGGCCTATCTCCTTTCTTGAGGCCCTGAAATGTCAGGACAGTACAAATACCCCCAAAATGACCCCTTTTTGTAAAGTAGACAGCCCAAGGTATTTAGTAAGAGGCATGGTGAGTTTTTTGAAGTTATAATTTTTTCCCACAATTCTTGGGAAAATGAAGAAAAAAACATTTTTTTCTTTTTTTCCCCAAAACGTTGTCAATTTATAAGCTGTTTCTAACACATAGCATGTACACAGCAAAAATGACACCCCAAAATTCATTCTGCTACTCCTTCTGAGTATGGTGATACCACATGTGTGAGACTTTTACACAGCCTGGCCACAAAAAGAGACTCCACATCCAAGTAGCACCTTCAGGCGTTTTAGGAGCATAAATACACATAAAACTTTCTTACTACCTATCACACTTTTCAAGGCCCTAGAGCACCAATACAATGGAAAAGTCCACAAAATGACCCCATTTTGGAAAGCAAACACTCCAACGTATATTCTAGGAGGCATTATGGGTCTTTTGAACATGTCATTTTTTTCCACAAGTTTTTGGAATATGTGGGAAAAAAATAAAAACTTTTTTTTTTTACACAAAGTTGTCAATTTATAAGATATTCCTAACACATAGCATGTACATAGCAAAAATGACACCCCAAAATACATTCTGCCACTCCTCCTGAGTATGGCAATACCACATGTGTGAGACTTTTTCACAACCTAGCCATATAGAGGAGCCCAACATTCAAGGAGCACCATCATGCATCCTAGCCACTTGCCTAGGCCTATTTTTGACATTTGGTGTTTACAAGCTAAAATCAGTTGTTTTTGCTAGAAAACTACTTAGAACCCCCAAACATTATATATATATTTTTAGCAGAGACACTAGAGAATAAAATGGAGATTATTGCAATATTTTTTATCTCACATTTGCGCAGCGGTCTTCCAAACGCATTTTTTTGGGAAAAAATTCACTTTTGTTTAATAAAAAAATAAGAAACCAGTAAAGTTAGCCCAATTGTTTTCCATAATGTGAAAGATAATGTTACGCCGAGTAAATAGATACCCAACACGTCATGCTTCAAAATTGTGCGCACTCACAGAATGGTGACAAACTTTGGTACTTAAAAATCCCCATAGGCGACATTTTAAAAATTTCTACAGGTTGCTATCTTAGAGTTACAGAGAAGGTCTAAGGCTCAAATTATTGCTCACGCTCTAACGATCGCGGCGATACCTCACATGTGTAGTTTGAACACTGTTTACATATGTGGGCGGGGTTTCCGCATGCGTTCGCTTCTGCGCACAAGCTCACGGGGACAGGGCGCTTTAATTTATTTATTTTTTTTTTTACTATTTATTTTATTTATTATTTTTTATTTTTACACCGTTTTTAAAAAAAAAAAAATTGATCATTTTTATTTCTATTACAAGGAATGTAAACATTCCTTGTAATAGAAAAAGGCAAGACAGGACCTCTTTTTTGTGAGATCTGGGGTCAAAAAGTCCTCAGATCTCACAAGTACACTAAAAGATAGAAAAAAAAAAAAAATTGAATAAAAAAATAAATAAAATAAAATGAAAAAAAAAAAAGGGACCTTTAAACCGGTTGCTAGGCAACGACGTTTGCCATAGCTCCGGTCCTCCAAGACCATAAAGTCGAGTGAGGGCAAGCTTGCCCTCATTTGACACCCTGTCTGTGAGGATCCGGGACAGGATCGTTTTCCCCGCTGCCCACGGGTCCGGTAAGCGGGGAAAAGGACCGGGATGCGGCGGGAGGGGGGGGGGGCACCTCTTCCGCCACCCCGGAAGGGTGATCCCGCAGCGAATCCGCTGCTGGGACCACCCTTATCGGAAAGCCAACCGTCCACCGTTTAAAAAAATACCAGGGTTATGGCAGCTATCTGCTGCCATAACGCCGGTATTTAGGTTTAAACGGAGGACGTATATAAACCTTTTTGGACTTAGACATGGTGGCTGTATGAAGGGTGACAGGTACTCGGGTACTTTGCTGGGCAGGTGACAGGTACTCTGGTACTGATGAGCAAGTGGCAGGTACTCGAGTACTCCGTTAGGCAGGTGACAGGTACTCGGGTACTCTTATGTGCAGGTGACAGGCAGGTGATAGGTACTGATGGGTACTGATGAGTAGTACTGATACTGATTGGTGATACTGTACTGATGGGTACAGATGATAAGTACTGATACTGATAGGTGATAGGTACTGATGGGTACTGATGAGTACTGATGAGTAGTGATGGGTACTGATGAGCAGGTGGCAAGTACTCGGGTACTTCAGGTGTCAGGTACTCTGATGAGCAGGTGGAAGGTAGGTGATAGGTACTCGGGTACTCTGATGGGTAGGTGACAGGTACTCGGGTACTCCGATGGTGGGTACTTGGGTACTCCGGTGACAGGTACTCGGGTACCCCGGTGACAGGTACTCAAAGTACCCGAGTACCTGTCATCAGAGTACCCGAGTACCTGTCATCAGAGTACCTGAGTACCTGTCATCAGAGTACCCGAGTACCTGTCATCAGAGTACCCGAGGACCCGTCATCAGAGTACCCGAGTACCTGTCACCAGCCCATCAGAGTACCCGAGTACCTGTCATCAGAATACCTGATGGGCTGGTGACAGGTACTTGGGTACTTTTATGGGGTAGTGACAGGTACTATGATGGGCTAGTGACAGGTGCTTTTTATTGGGGGGGGAGCAATCAGTGTGTTTGGGGTGCACTGTATTTGGTAACTAGCTGTTACCACAATCTCCTCCTCACACAGGATCAGTGTGTGAGGAGGAGAACACGGTGACAGCAAGTTATCTGTTCTCTGTTGACATTTGTGACCGGCTGTGATTGGACACAGCCGGTCACGTGGTAAAAAGCCAATTTCATTGGCTCTTTACCTAGATCGAGAATGGGCTCTGTCCGAGGGACGAGCCTCGTCCCCGATTGCCGCGCTGCGCGCCCCCGGGGGCGCGCAGTAGCGGCAAGACCGGGCGGACGTCATATGACGGCCGCCCGGATCGAGAAAGACTTCCTGCCGCCGTCATTTTATTATGGCGCGGTATGGAAGGGGTTAAACAAAAGAAAACAAAAAGCAAAAAACACCAAGGCTAGAAAACCCCTAATATATTATCAATAAGGTTGGGTTTATACTAGCTCACAGCAGGGAGTCTGGTGTGCCCCTGTTCTCTGTTTCAGGACATACAGGACCTTTTTCCAGGGTGACCGCGGCCTCTCCAGAGCTGTGTAAGCCGGAAGCATTGAGAGGCGGTTAACCTCTCCTTTCATGCGAATTGGATGCGGGGGAAACCCGCATCCAATTTGCATAGATGCAAACCCAGCCTAAAAAAGGGGGACCCAGAGAAAAACGTAAATAATGCGTTAGGACAGATATAGATGAAGATCCACTGCACTAATTATTTGGATTTTAGGTAAGTAAAGTTCACTGAGAATAGAATTAGTCCCAAGTGTTTGCCAATCTAAGGACCAAAATATAAAGTTGGTATAAATTAATCAGTGTGGTGCTTTATTATTATAAACATAAGTATGCAATTAAAAAAAAAAAAATTGAAATGAAACAATCTGGGAGTCTATCTATACCTCAGGTTTTAGTACCGGAGGGTGTGAACCTCTGGAGATGATTTAATATTTCAGTCAAAAGGCACTTTGTTGCTATGATGGTATAAGTCACATTCCAGATGGATCACTCTGTCTGCAAATAAAGTATAGTTGCAGGAATTTATGCCCCAGGAAAAGAGCATGCTAATGATTAAAGCAAATAAAAATAGAGTCATAACGTGCCTATTGTATAGATCATACCTGTCAAACCGAGTATCTGACGAGTCTTATTGAAAGGGGATCAGGATGGAGACCCCTACCAAGGAGCCAATCCTCTGCTTAACCCGTCCCAAAAAGAGGGGGGATTTGTCAGGTTTGTGAGTGTAAGTAGGTGCGGTAAATACTGCCCAGCATGGCCCTCTCTGTGGATAGTGAAGGGCCACAATGGCGGCTAACAGCCATTCACGGTCAGTCAACCTCTGCGTCCCCCACCCCATGTAAGTGTAGCACTGCCCCCTGTAAGGACTGCTGAGTATCCACTCTGCGGGTCCCCCTGGTTACCAACACATGGCTAAAAGCAAATGCATTCCTCTTGGCTCTTCACTTCATTAAACAGTCCAGGGGTGTTTGGTTGTTTTTGTTGTTTATTTTGTAATGGCGATAGGAGAAGGAAATAGTGGGATACTCCAACTTAACTATTCAAAATCTCTGAGGACTTCTACCTTCTACGTCAAGTGTAGGTATGGGACAGCCAGGCTATTAATTCATCCTGCCACTTTGGATGGATGGGGTTAAGTCTCTTGCTTTCTCTCAAGGCGACTTGGTGAATAATATCTTATCTTATCTTCAGGATACTCTCCCTATCCTCTTTCTGCTGACACCTGTCCACTGACTATCCCATGAGCAGGGGTGGCCCCCCTCAGGTCTGGCCCTTTGACACAAGTACCTGTACTCATAATACTGCTGTCACAGGGTCCCCAGTGTCAGCCCCCCTCTCAGTCAGCTCCCTGGACCTCTGGATTTAGCTCCTCTTGGCACCTCTACAGGCGACCGCATGGCACCTCTACAGAGGAGGAGGCAGTTGCCTCCTCCCTCCCGGGACTCCGCTTTCCAACGAAAGACCCCGAGCACATGTGCTCCTGGCTTTTATACAGTATCCCAGCATGCACCGAGGTGACCTGCCCTCTGCCAATCACCAGGACTGTATCAAAAGGCTATGCACCCATTCATCAGATTTCCTCCCACTGTCCAACATGCCTTCCTATTGGACCAGCGTGAAACACTCTCCAGACTGAATGAATCACATACCGAGCACAATGAGCAGACCTCACTAACAGATCCTGCTCTCTGGTAGGCAGAGAACAATATAGATTTACCTGTAGCCCCTCTGGTAAGCATACAGAGCTCAAAACTATACTCTCTCACTAGCACCTACCTAGGAGGGTGCTACATAAGCGGTGGGTAACGACACATCTGTCCATGCATCATGTCACTTCTGACCCACCGTTATAAGCGCCACGCACATCCAGCACTCATCAAAAGGCGCCAACACGCATAGACAAGCTCGCTCAGGAGGTGGGGATTTAGAGCTGTCCCCAAATGTAAAGGCCACCTAGGGAAAAAGGAGAAGCAGAAGACCACTATCTCATTAATTAGACATAAGAACATAATAATGCGGTTGTGGGGCTATGCGTGCTGGGAATCCCCTCTCCCCACACTAGTGAAAATCCCTCCGGGAACAGGGATGTCCCACAGGGGTGGCCAATGTAGGTAAGGCAAAAACATAGGACAATATGGCATCATAATGCAAATAATACTTAAAATAAAACAAACATATTGATACGCATCATGCAGATATGCAAATATTCAGTTTGATCTGAAATAAATCTATCCAAGAAGGGTCTAAAGCTCAGAACCTTGTTCAAGCCAGGTGAATGGTTTGCTTTGAGGCTTTAGATCCATTGCGACTCTTTTTTCAAGATTTTTTGGTTCCCGTTACTCCCTCTGGCATCTGGAAGAACATGTTCCAGAGCCCAGAAGAGGAGATCGGGTACATGGTAATCATGTGCATCCACTATGTGTTTACCAATTGGGGAATATATATTGCCTATTAGTGCCACCTGCAAATGTTCCTGAATTCTCTTCCAGAACTCACGAAAGGTCTTACCAATGTAGTAAGCACCACTGGGGCACATCATGATATAGATAATGCCACTGGAAAGACAATTGACAAAGTGTTTGGGTACGGTCTGGGCCAATATACTGTATTTACAATAATTACATGCTCCACAAGGGAATGTGCCCATAGGTTAGAGATAGTGGATTTATCATTGGAAGAAAAGTTGCTGGAGGGGTTCATCTTCACACTTGTTGCATATAGTGTGACCTTTTCAGAGTATATATGTATCTACAGTATATATGTGATCAATATATACAATTGGTGTACAGTTTTTAATTCTATGTGTCTGCTTTTAAAGAGGAATTAAAATCAGTCTTTTTTTTCTTTTTCTTTTTTGTTACCTGAAAAGTAAAGGCATAATGTGCTAGTATGGATTGCATATTAGCACGTTATGTGACACTTACCTCCAAACAAAGCCCTCGTTGTCCCCGCTGGAGGCCGCATCCATCTTAACCCGTCGTCCTTCCAGGTCCAGGGACTCCGGCTGTGCTACAGGCACAGCTACAGAGCTGCATGACCTCACTCCCATACATGCGCACGGGACCCGCTGGTCACGGCACAGGGCTCTGACAAAATGGCATGGGCGGCCGTTCCTTCAGAACCCAGGCACCGATGACATCATCAACGTACTATACAGTAAATATCTCCTAAACGGTGCAAGTTTAGGAGATATTTACAGTACCTATGGGTAAGCCTTATTATAGACTTACCTATAGGTACAAGTCAGAGATGGGGGTTCCCGGGGCGTCTCCTCTGGGTTCACGCTGTGAGTGGCCGAAGCCCTGTTGAGCCGCGCGGGAGCCCGGCAAAGAGCTCTGAAGTTCAGGAATGATACGCTGGGACTTCAGAGCGCATGAGCCATTGATGTCAGTGGCTGCAGGCAAGGTGAATATCTCCTAAACCGTGGAAGTTTAGGAGATATTCATTTTACCTACAGGTAAGCCTTATTATAGGCTTACCTGTAGGTAAAAATGACCAAGCGGGGTATACAACCGCTTTAATATTTGACTTTTTCATATTGTCCAGTATGTTCATTTACTATAATCCTCCACACCAACTAGTAAACTATGTACCCGCTCCCTGAAAGAAAAGTTTTACAATGGCATAAGGGGAAAAAAGGGAGGAGGAAGATAAGCAGAACATTTTTAGGTTAAGGTTTGCTTTAAGATTTACTCTTTTGTCTGTAATTCCTTCTGAAAAATAGCAGGCGACTCAAGTAACGTGAGCCTCAATACTGTATATACAGTATGCAGTGTTGGGTTTAGGCCCTGCTGCCTCTGACTGCTAGTTTCAGGGAATCTGGAGTGAGATTTGGTGATGTAGCTACTGTGCTGCTCATTGTTCTCCTTGCTGGAGAGAAAGCGGTATAGGAGGTCCTGCAGTGCAAGAATCTCCCTGCTTCTGTTTTACTCTGTGGATCTTTGCTTTATTTCCTTCTCCAGCTGGGTCTTAGTTATTAGAGCAGCACTTATGACGTGAGGAAGCAAAGCCCTACCTGTACCAAGATGGCCACTCCAACACAGAGACACACCACAGAACAAGGAAAAGAATTCAGTAATGGGGAAAGATCACCCTCACTAAGACAAAGGGTAAATACCTTTTTGTCCCCTGCCTCCCTTTTTTTTGGGCACAGTTTCCACATGACAGGTTTAACTACTCTCCGACCGCACACTGTAACTTTACTACTACAGTGAGGGCCGGCTGCACAGAATAATAAATATATACGTGATTCTGTTCTCTTGGGTAGGGGACGCACGCTGTGCTATGATTAGCCACAGCCCAAGCTGATCAGTGGGTGCCTGCCAATGGATAACTGCTGGCACCCGCTGATCGGTGAAAAGGAAGACAGGACAGAGCTTTGTCTATGTAAACAATATAAAGCCCTCTCCTGTCGGTAGGGATGTGCTGGTTTATGTTTTCCTGCAAAGCAGGGAATAAAAACCAGCACATCCCTTAGTGAAAACATCTCTCAGTACACACATAAACATTGGTTAGGCACACATTTAATGAAACAATGAGAGAAAGCCGCTCAGGTGTATATTCCAAACCCGGTGCAGGTCAGATCCGTCATCCAAGAGTAGAAAAATTCCAAGTTTGAGACCGCACTCAGGGTATATGATGAAATCAAAAGGTTTCTTTATTCCTCATAAATAAAGTAGACAGACAGTGTACAATCAGACGTGTCGGGTTGACGCGTTTCACGATACTGGAGATCGCTTACTCATAACCACACGTTATCCTTTGATCACCCTAGATGTTTAACCCCTTCCCAGCCAATGTCATTAGTACAGCGACAATGCATTTTCTCAGCATTGATTACTGTATTACTGTCACTGGTTCCCACAAAGTGTTATTTAGTGCCAGTTAGTGTCAGACTGCCCGCCATAAGTTGCTGATCGCCGCCATTACTAGTAAAAAATATAATAATAATAAAAATGTCAGTATATATACCATAATTTGATCCGTTATAACTTTTGTACAAACCAATCAATATAGGCTTACTGGGGTTTTTTTTTTTACCACAAATTTGTAGCAGAATTCAAATTGACCTAAATTTATGAAGAACAGCGATTTTTTTAATTTTTTAATTGGATATGTTTTATAGCAGAAAGTAAAAAATATTGTTTTTTATTTTTTTTCAAAACTTTCAGTCTTCTTTTGCTTATAGCGCAAAAAATAATAAACCCAGAGGTGATCAAATACCACCAAGAGAAAGCTCTATTTTTGCACAAAAAAAAAAGTAATATATGTTTTATCTTTGTGCAGCGTTGCATGACCGTGTAATTGTCAGTTAAAATAACGCAGTGCTGTATCACAAAAAATGACCTGGTCATGAAGGAGGGTAAATCTTCCAGGGGTCAAGTGGTTACAGGGAAATATGTAATGAAAAAATAGGTACCCTGTGCAATTGTGGACCCTTTCTTCTAAAAAAAAGCATTTTTGCCTGGCTGTCATGATGGTGCTTAGGCTTCAAGAATGCACATAGTTTGAAGGATTTCTTCTTTGTCACTTATTTCCAGTAAGCCTGTCCGGGGTGTATGACTCAAAAGCCAGATACAGCCAGGCTACCAGCATTTTAAGAATAAGGTGAGCAATAGCATCCCTCTGTTTTCTGCCATACTGACCCTGCAGCTTTTTTTTATTCAAGTCTTCTACCCAGATAAGGACACTGACTTCCTTTTGGGGCCAGCTTCTGTAAAAGTACTGAATCCAGTGGTCAGCATGTCACCCAGGCAACTTGCATTCCCATGAGAGGTCAACAGTGGCAGCCCCTAATTTCTCTTAGGAAAGTCTTACTTTAAAGTGGTAGTATCCCGCTTTTTGACACTTTTACCTACAGGTAAGCCTATAATAAGGCTTACCTGTAGGTACAAATAATATCTCCTAAACCGGTGCGGTTTTGGAGATATTTACAGTGCATGCAGCCGCTCGCGCGAGCGGCGCATGCGCTCAGAAGGTCCGGGGGGACCTTCAATTATGTTTGCCGGAGCTTGCCGGAAAAATCACTCCCGCGCGCATGCGCGGGAGTGACGTCATCGCGGCTCCAGCCAATCATCGCGCCGGAGCCGTCTCTTCCGGCCAATCAGCGTGCCGGAGCCGACGAACCCGGAAGAGACGGGGAGGGATCATGACAGCGCCCGCAGCGATGTCCGGGGGTCCGTGTCGGGGCTTCGTTTTAAGGTAAGTTACACATAATGGGCTAGTATGCGATGCATACTAGCTCATTATGCCTTTGTCTTGCAGGTTTTTTTTTTTTTTTTTAGGGTTTACAACCGCTTTAAAGTTGAGCTGCAGTCCCTAAAAATTTCATTTAAATATGATCAAATATAAATCTATTTTGCGTACACCAAATGCCTTTTAAAACCCAGCTATCGCCTTGTAAAATGAGCAGTGACATTATCACTGTGCAATACATAGCCTGTGCAGCGGAGCTTTAGGAGGGACCCAACAGGCCTACCCACTACAGGCTGTCTGCAGAAAAGTAGAGGAGGGGGTGGAGACAGGACCAGTCACCTTGCACAAGGAAAGAAAGCAGCAGTGACTGGTCTTTATTACAGGAAGCTCCTGGACAGGGGCAAAAATTCACACTGGATTACTGCACAGATCTGGAAGAAATATACAAGGTACACCAAGGGGTTTATTTAGAAAAAAAACTGGTGTGTCAGTGCCTGAAGCATTTGCACAGCCATCTCAAATAACCTGCTAATTGCGAGTAACTTGGTATGAGAGCGTTTTGCAAGAGAAGCAACATTTTTTTTAATTAAATTTTGACTTGATAAACAAGTGATGTCTTGATATACAAGTGACGTCATTTCTCAACTGAGCATAAAAGAGAAGAGAGGCGCCTCTAATGCCCCGTACACATGTGCAGATTATCTGCAGACTTTTGTCTGCAGACTTACCAAAACCATATAATATGAGGTCAAACCTAAACACTTTCAATTTGTATGCAATCCGGCAGGCCCTTGCACTACATAGAAAAGGTAAGTCTGCAGACAAAAGTCTGCAGATAATCTGCACGTGTGTACGGGGCATTAGTGTAGCAATATGGTTACATTTAATAAAGGTACAACATTTAGCAACTCACGTGGTTGATTAACACCTTTAAGACTGCCCGCTGCAGATTTACTGGGGCAGGCAGCCTCTCCTACGCGAACCGACGTAGCCCTATGTCCGTCGCGCGCGTGGTGCTGGGGGGCGAGCGCGCAGTGATAAATCGCAAAAAATGGCCTGGTCATTAAGGGGGAAAATCCTTCTGGTCCAGAACTGGTTAAAACAGGCACATTTAAGTATGCAGGCATCCGGGGTAAAGATGTCCACATAGACCATCTTCCACACCGTCACCATCAACGTCATCCCTTCCACGCTGCACTCCACGAGCGTTTCAAGCCTCGCTTTCAGATCACTCTACTGCAGGGTAGTCTTCCCGGTCACGGTTGAAGACTGACAGCGGTTAGAGTCAGTGGGGTGGAGGACAGTCTATGTGGACAGCTTTACCCCAGATGTCTGCTTACTTAGATGTGCCTCTTTTAATCAATCAACCATGTAAGTTGCTAAATGTTGTACCTTCATTAAATGTAACCATATTGCTACACTTAGAGGCTCCTCACTTCTCCTTTATACTCTGTAGCTCCTTCTGGATTTTGCTTCTAATCCCCTTGTGGAGGCTGCCATTTGCTGAGACATTTTATGGTTACACAACCTATCACATTGCTATAATCTTTTTATATGGACTATAAACTGAAGGACTTATGAATAAATGGTTGTGGAACGAATCATCTGAGTTTCCATTATATCTTACGGAGAAATTTGCTTTGATATACAGTGGGTACGGAAAGTATTCAGACCCCCTTAAATTTTTCACTTTTTGTTATATTGCAGCCATTTGCTAAAATCATTTAAGTTCATTCTTCTTCCTCATGAATGTACACATAGCACCCCATACTGACAGAAAAACACAGAATTGTTGACATTGTTGCAGATTTATTAAAAAAGAAAAACTGAAATATCACAAGGTCCTAAGTATTCAGACCCTTTGCTCAGTATTCAGTAGAAGCCCCCTTTTGATCTAATACAGCCAGGAGTCTTTTTGGGAAAGATGCAACAAGTCTTTCACACCTGGATTTGGGGATCCTCTGCCATTCCTCCTTGCAGATCCTCTCCAGTTCTGTCAGGTTGGATGGTAAACGTTGGTGGACAGCCATTTTTAGGTCTCTCCAGAGATGCTCAATTGGGTTTAAGTCAGGGCTCTGGCTGGGCCATTCAAGAACAGTCACAGAGTTGTTGTGAAGCCACTCCTTCGTTATTTTAGCTGTGTGCTTCGGGTCATTGTCTTGTTGGAAGGTAAACCTTCGGCCCAGTCTGAGGTCCAGAGCACTCTGGAGAAGGTTTTTGTCCAGGATATCCCTGTACTTGGCCTCATTCATGTTTCCCTCGATTGCAACCAGTTGTCCTGTCCCTACAGCTAAAAAACACCCCCACAGCATGATGCTGCCACCACCATGCTTCACTGTTGGGACTGTATTGGACAGGTGATGAGCAGTGCCTGGTTTTCTCCACACATACCGCTTAGAATTAAGGCCAAAAAGTTCTATTTTGGTCTCATCAGACCAGAGAATCTTATTTCTCACCATCTTGGAGTCCTTCAGGTGTTTTTTAGCAAACTCCATGCGGGCTTTCATGTGTCTTACACTGAGGAGAGGCTTCCGTCGGGCCACTCTGCCATAAAGCCCCGACTGGTGGAGGGCTGCAGTGATGGTTGACTTTCTACAACTTTCTCCCATCTCCTGACTGCATCTCTGGAGCTCAGCCACAGTGATCTTTGGGTTCTTCTTTACCTCTCTCACCAAGGCTCTTCTCCCCCGATAGCTCAGTTTGGCCGGACGGCCAGCTCTAGGAAGGGTTCTGGTCGTCCCAAACGTCTTCCATTTGAGGATTATGGAGGCCACTGTGCTTTTAGGAACCTTAAGTGCAGCAGAAATATTTTTGTAACCTTGGCCAGATCTGTGCCTTGCCACAATTCTGTCTCTGAGCTCTTCAGGCAGTTCCTTTGACCTCATGATTCTCATTTGTTCTGACATGCATTGTGATCTGGAAGGTCTTATATAGACAGGTGTGTGGCTTTCCTAATCAAGTCCAATCAGTATAATCAAACACAGCTGGACTCAAATGAAGGTGTAGAACCATCTCAAGGATGATCAGAAGAAATGGAAAGCACCTGAGTTAAATATATGAGTGTCACAGCAAAGGATCTGAATACTTAGGACCATGTGATATTTCAGTTTTTCTTTTTTAATAAATCTGCAACAATGTCAACAATTCTGTGTTTTTCTGTCAGTATGGGGTGCTATGTGTACATTCATGAGGAAGAAGAATGAACTTAAATGATTTTAGCAAATGGCTGCAATATAACAAAGAGTGAAAAATTTAAGGGGGTCTGAATACTTTCCGTACCCACTGTAAGAGTGCTTTGGATTACAAGCATGTTTCCGGGATGAATTATGCGCGCAATCCAAGGTTTTACTGTATAGTTATTTCTTATGATCACCAGCTCCATCTAGTGGTCATAATGCAATATTCTCCTGATTGATATATTTCAGGAGAATACTGCATGATGACCACTAGGTGGTGCTGAAGAATATAGTAAATGAACATATTAGAGAAACGACAAGGATTATTCAAGATGGCAATTTTTATTATAAATAGCCCACCCAAGGTTTAAGTATAAATATAGACGTGCCTCTTGCATTTAGACAATACTTGCTTCTCCCAGAGTTCAGCTTTAAGTACAGTGGAATCTACTACACCCACATTCACAATGCAGACTTATTTCCTCTGATCTGCAAGCAAAAACGCAGTGCAAAGCAATGTCCATTGAACACGTAGAAATAGCATTCCTACAAAATCTTCCTTGTCAGCCCAGTTCATACTTAGCAGACACGGTGCTGGGTTCATATGGCGTGCACAATTATAATATCTCACTTTTCATTCAGCTTTATTATCTCGGCAAAATCATAGACATGTCCGATCTTGTGATACGTGTCACTTGAACCTAAGGAAGGAGTTAACAGGAATTCTAATCCAGAAAGCATCTTTATTAAATAAAACAGCCTATAGCAGACTATGGAGCAGGGAGGAGGAGGAGGAGGAGGGGGGGATGCTTGCAGTGCATCAGAAGAAAGCTGAAGAAGGAACACTGACATGGCAAGCAGAGAAGCCCATGTGATTGTGGGAAAAAGGGGGGTGCCGTGACTTGGGCCGGTCCTGACTGGTTCTGTCTAGTTCCTCGCAGCATCCCAGCGCTGTTTTTGTGCAGATGGGACACCCTACTGCTGCTCAGTGCTCAGCACCTTTTGTTAAGGAGGGGAGGGGAACCTTTCACCCGCTTCCTCCTGTCATAGCAAACTGAATGCAATGTCATGTCCAGTGTATAGAGACACAATGGTGTTATTTTAACCCTCTAGTGGACAGAAGAGTTGAGCAATGCTGTGCATGGCCTCAGGCGGTAAACATGCCAAGGTTTATTAACTGGGGTGTGTGTGCATTCCTTATTAAGAATTGCTGCAGCCTCTTATATAAAGTCTTCCGGGTACTTTTATAGACTTTTTACTTCAGGAGTGGCAGGAAGTTTGAAATTATGTGTCGGCTTACGTCATAGGGTTGCTACTGTTAATTAACTGTCATTATTATGTTAATCCCTCCTGACAGAGCACAATCCCAGCCATTACTAAGCAGAATATATTGAGAGTACAAGTTTTATCTGTCAAGCATCAGCTTGTCTGTGCTCCTTAAAGCGGAGTTCCACCCTGAAAATTTTTTTTAGATAAAAATTCCCCCGGGACAGTCAGGGCTAGTGCATATGCAGCGTCCCACTCATGACACGTGGGAACTGCAAATGTATTTACTTCTTTGTCATCGCTATATTGCATATCATTTTGCATTTGCCATTTGTTAATCCCTGTTCATAGGCTGGTCAAGTGTGCTTCATACTTCCCACCACAAGATGGGGTTAGCACCACTTTGGGATATCTATCCCAGCTCAGGTTTATCTGTGGTCAGTTGTTAAGTTCAGGAAGTGAGTGGACAGAGAGAAGCACCATGTAGAAGGTTAGTGAAGGTCAGTCCTAAGAAGGGACAAATTGGAACTGCTCAAATCAAAGGGTAAAAGCCACCAAACGGCAGCAAAGACCTTTGAGAATAAAGGTGAAGGAATTCCTTAGCCACTGGCAACCTCACCAAATTTGCACTGGATTCAAAAGGTACCAGAAGCCAAATCACAAACAAGTAAGCATTATACTGAACCACAGCCTGAGTCCAGAATTACTAAAGCCTATTAACAGTGGATCTGCAAAATTCCTCTATTTACCCAGAGACTGTATTCTAACTGGATGTTTATGCTGCAATCAAAACCAGTCACAGTAAAAGTTGTGAGTTGTATCCTACCACTGTCTACCTCATTCTTCACTATTGCTATTACAACTGGTTGTACCACCATTAACGGTACTGGCGTCACGACAAATACCACCAAGGGACCCAGCCACCACAAGCACTCTAAACACCCCTGTCATCACGGGCACCTCAACCACCATCTTGGCTGGCGTTTCCCTATCACAGAGCGTGCCCCGGAGGATCTCGTGCTGTCTTCCTCTTCACTGTGCGACCAGCCCAGGGAGGCTTTCTGCTAACCGTGAGTAAACCGATGAACTGTATTATTGCTGTCTCTCATCGGCCCACCGTGCACCTCACGTGTCGCCCCTGTGGTTCTGGCTCGTCGCATAAAAATTTGGCGTCACGAACAGGATATTAACCCCTGCGACTTATCTAAAAGACTGTCGCATCAGAATAAGCCCCTTTGCTTTATTGAGAGACTGTTTACTTATTGCACACTGTGTGGGGCCACAGAACTGTTTAAATTGTTTCAAAGTCGCATGGAAGTGTTTTCCCAGTTATCAGCATAAAAATCGCAGCATTCAAAGCGAGAAAATCAGACGTTTGTGTGTCAACAAAACTGCTTGCTGTATTTGAATTGACTGTTTCTATTCACTTAAAATGGCTGCCGGAGGCCTTCTTGTTTAAAAATTTCTGCGCCATCACTGTGGATAAGTTAGTGACACTCCCCGAAGAGCGGGAAATTTTGGTGCCACCCATTTATGCAAAATTGTCCAGCCAGCCCGCCTTACCTTTCCTGTGTCAATCCTGGGAGGAGAGTGTGACAAGCGCACGTCCCAGAAGTCACGAGACTTTGCAGGCGAGCAAAAGAGAAAATAATCGCATTGCTTGCCGTCCGAGCAGTAATCGCAACCTGTCATTTGCCTCTACTAACTATAAGGAGCACTAATAGCAGGAACTCTGCCAGAGACCCAAAATCAACATTGCTGCAGCATTATATTGAGCCAGCATTCAATTCTTAAAGGGCCATACACCCGCAAGACAGCAGTCGCCCATAGCAACACCGCACAAAAAGTGTCTAAAAACGCATTTGACTTACCTAACTAGAATTCACCTGCTGTCACCATGTCTGTGCAGGAAGATAACGTGCAGCCTGACCTCAGCGGACCCCCTGCATCAGCCGCAGTCAGTCCCAGTACAATACCAACTGCTGCAGCACCAAGCTTAATGCCTTTAACCATGCCTTATTATTTTGGGGCCCCCTGGTTCCCACGATATTCTGGAGAAATTTATACTTTAAGGGACTTTAAAGAAAAAATTCTTGCTGTGTTCAGATTGTACCCTGTATCCTCAGAGCAACAGATGGAGATTCTTCTTGCGCAATTGGAAGGAGCTGCACTCAGAGAAGTGAAATCTTGGCCGAGCTCAGAGAGAAAGACCATGGAGCAGATTTTTGAACGTCTCTACACCACCTTTGAACCCAGAACCGTGTCAGAGGTCAAGATGAGGTTCTTCAGCAAGAAACAGCAATCTGGTGAGTCACTCAGAGACTTTGCATTATCTTTGCAGGAAGCCCTTAGAGCTGTTGTCCAAGTAGACCCCCGTGAGGCAGAGAATCAGGACAAAACCCTGAAAGAACAATTTATTGAAGGCGTCAATACAGACAATCTAAAGAGCCAACTAAGAATGTTAGCCGCCCAACATCCAAGAGCTACCTTCTTAGATTTTAAAGAATTAGCTATCAGCATACTGGGAAAAAGCCCACCAAAAGAACCTGTTAGATCTGTTGAAGTGCCTGTATCACAGCTGGTTACCCCTGCAAAGTCTTTACCTATAGTCAGTCAGGCAACCCAAGCTCCAGTTCCTGACGCAGTTGCCGCCTTGACTGAGCAAGTCCATTTCCTGACTAAAAGTCTGGAGAAAGTCCACCAAAAGTTGGAACAATGGGAGAAACCCTTAATGCTAGAGGATGAGAAACCTGTGTCCAGAAGACTCTTCCCCTCTAATTATAGAGAGACTTTTTCCAGAAATTCTGGCGGACGCCCCCCTGACCGCACTAGTACCCCTAAGCGGCCTATCTGCACGTACTGTCACAAGCCAGGCCATACAGAAGCAACCTGCTGGCAGTTAAACAGGGAAACCCCCGAGGCCAAGGACCACCCCTCGGGAGTTAAACCAATAGGTCCAGAAGATCCCCACTGGATGCCAAGATACGTTGGATCCCGTCCTGAAGTGGCACTTCGAATGAATGGAGTTCCTTTTGTTGCCCTAGTTGACACAGGATCCCAAGTCACCACCATCCAACAAGCAGCCTTTGAAAAATACTGGGATCAAAATCAGCTTACCCAGCCTCCAGAATCCTGGCTGAGTCTCATAGCCAGTAACGGCAAACCCATACCAGTCCATGGTTATTGGGAACCTACCATTCAAGTAGGAGGAACTACACTACCTCGACAAGGCCTTATTGTGGTACGAGTCAAAAGCAATAACCCTAACCCTCCAATAGTCCTAGGAATGAATGTCCTCAGGAACTGTTATGTTGAGATGCTAGAAGCCTTGCACCAGTTAGTGCCTACTGCCTCTCCTGATTCTAAGAAGGTGATCCAACAAACCATCCGTGTACTAAATGCGCAACAGAGATTCACCAACGATAAAGGAGAAATTTGCTGTGCCCGCATCCGGGATAAGCAACCTGTGATCCTCAAACCCAACACCGAAACTCTCCTGTGGTGCCGAGCTGTAGTCGGAATTCAAGGTCAAGACTACCAAGCCCTGGTAGAGCCTGTTGTTTTGGAAGACTATCCTCTAGTTAGAGCTGCAAGGAGCCTAGTAACCGTCTCTGAAGGTAAAGTGCCTATACGACTCCTAAACTTGAGTGATAGCAGTGTAACACTAACAAAACACCGTCCTATTGCACAGCTAATCCAAGTCACTTTTCAAGATGTCATCAGTGTGGCTACAGCTACCACAGAGCAAATTACCAAGAGACAGAACCCACAGGACCAAAATGTAAACACATCCTGGTGGAAAGAACTTCATGTGGGAGATGCTTCCACACCAGCAAACCAAATTGAGGGAGTACTAAAAATTGTGAAGGAGCTTCACCGTGCCTTCAGTAAGCATTCCACAGACTATGGAGAAGTGGATATCATCAAGCACTCCATCCCTACAGGTTCACACCCACCGATCAAGGAAAGATATCGGCCTATACCACCAACTATGTACCAATCAGTAAAGCAAATGATCCAAGAGATGAAGGACTCCAATGTCATTAGAGACAGCCATAGTCCATGGGCTGCACCTCTAGTCCTTGTCCGTAAAAAGGATGGTAACATCAGATTCTGTGTGGATTACAGAAAAATTAACCAAATCACCCACAAGGATGCTTACCCTTTACCACGCATAGAGGAATCTTTGACAGCTTTAGGATCTTCAGCCTACTTCTCTACCCTTGATTTAACCAGTGGATACTGGCAAGTACCAATGGCACCTGAAGATCGTGAGAAGACTGCATTTACCACCCCTATGGGCCTATTTGAGTTCAACTGCATGCCTTTTGGACTTTGCAATGCACCCGGAACTTTTCAAAGATTAATGGAGCGTTGTTTAGGACACAAAAATTTTGAAACCGTCCTGTTGTACTTAGACGATGTCATCATCTACTCCAAATCTTATGAAGATCACTTGAAACATTTGGCCGAAGTTTTTCAAGTCCTCATTAAACATGGACTCAAAGTCAAACCATCTAAGTGCTATCTATTAAAGTCAGAAGTCAAATACTTAGGGCATATTGTAAGCTCTGAAGGTGTTAAACCGGATCCAGAGAAGATAGCCGCAGTCCGAAATTGGCCTACTCCTACTACAGTGAAAGAAGTGAGGAGTTTTCTCAGTTTTGCAGGATACTACAGACGCTTTATTCCTCATTTTGCCCAAATTGCGGGGCCAATACTAGAACTTCTGAGAGGACATCCTAAGAGGTACCAAAAGTCTCCAATACCAGTTGAATGGAACACAGAAAGAGAAATTGCCTTCCAGCTCCTAAAGAAGAAGTTGACAGAACCACCAATCCTAGGCTATCCAGATTACCAGCAGCCATTTCATCTTTACACAGATAATAGTAAGAAAGGTCTGGGAGCTGTCCTGTCGCAAGTACAAGAAGGTAAAGAAAGAGTTATTTCCTACGCTAGTAGATCTCTTAGAGGTACTGAAAGAAACGACCAAAACTATAGTTCCTTCAAATTGGAATTCCTCGCACTCGTGTGGGCTGTTACAGAAAAATTTAAAGATTACCTTGCCGCAACACCATTTGTGGCCTTCACAGATAACAACCCGCTAGCACATCTTAATACCGCCAAGTTGGGAGCATTGGAACAAAGATGGGCCTCACGCCTAGCTAACTACGATTTCACCATAAAATACAGAGCAGGAAAAGCAAATGAAAATGCGGATGCATTATCTCGTCTGCCTACCCAAGAAGACCCTACCACACAGGAAGATGTTTGGGAAGAGGTAGAAATGCCAGCTTTTTACAAAAATTTTGCCCAACAAGACATTATCACCATCAAAGGAAGAAAAGTTCTTAACCTTCAACAACAAGTGGATCCAAGATCCCAAGTGGACAAAGAAAGGTGGATCAAGCTGCAAAATGAAAGCAGAGTGTTGGGAGAACTGCAAGATTTCTTCACCAGCGGAAGAACACCTGAAAGAATTCGCAGAAGAAATGCTGATCCAGAATTGTCAAAACTTTGGAGACACAGAAAACATCTCTTCCTACAGAAGGGCCTACTATTAAGAAGAACTTTAGACCCAATTACCTGGGATTGTCTATACCAAATCTTAATACCACGCCGAGATGCAAGAATCATTCTTGAAATGTACCATGACCAATCGGGACACTTTGGCGTGCAGAAGACAGAAGCCACCATCCGTAGGAGATTCTACTGGATTGGGATGAGAGGAGACATTGAAAAGTGGTGTCGAGAATGTTCCACCTGTGCTGTTGGAAGAAATGAAAAACATGACCAAAAAGCACCCTTACATCCCATTGTAAGCCGAACACCGCTAGAAATAGTTGCAATTGACCATGTGAAGCTGGAACCAAGTCGCTCAGGTTACACATACGCCATGACCATCATTGATCATTATACCAAATTTGTTGTAGCCGTACCTGTCAAGGACTTGACCGCTAAGACAACTGCAGATGCCTTCTGGAAACATTTCCTATTGCCATATGGATGCCCAGAAAAAATCCTTACAGATCAGGGATCTGCCTTTGAGTCGCAACTCTTCAAAGAACTGTGTACACTTCACAATTGCCAGAAAATCAGGACCACAGCCTACCACCCCCAAGGGAATGGACTTTGTGAGAAAATGAACCAAACTTTAATTGAGATGTTAAGAGCAGTACCGCCTGCTACAAGAAGTGATTGGCCTACTCTATTGCCTCAATTGATGTACACCTACAACAACACCATTCACTGTTCTACTGGATATACACCTTACTATCTCATGTTTGGCCGACAAGGTAAACTACCCGCTGACCATACTTTGGGCGTACAAGTGCCTGATGCAATCAACCCTCTACCAAAGACTGATTGGGTGAGTGAGCACCAAAGACGTTTAATTGATGCACAAGAAATTGTTCAACATCGCATGGAACATGCTCATGAAAAGCAACAAAAAGATTATAACCAATCTGCCAAAGCAGAACCTCTCAAAATTGGTGACCATGTATGGTTAAAAAACGACCATCGCACCAGCAAGTTAGATAGCAAATGGGAGAGAGAACCTTACACCATTACAGCTATTCTCAATCCAGAGACTCATACTTATGAGATCACCAAAGAAAACAAATCACGTGTAGTACATCGCAATCGCCTTAAGTTATGTCTCAAGGAAAGTACTCAAGAAGAAACTCTTCAAGAAGAAACTGTCCAAGAGGAAACTCAATCCATGGAACCAGAGCCTACAAAATCATCTGATTCAGAGAATCCACTACAGTCTTTTGGAAAAGCATTATTAGACTCTGATCCTTTACAATGGTTCCTTACACCATGGCTCAATATCTTAGTGCCTGCCAAGACCAATACAACCACACTTCAACCAGAAGAGCTATCTCAAGAAGTGTCTACTACAGCTCAAGAGATACCAAGTTCCCTTGAAACAAGGCCTGTAGAAACTCAGCCGCTACGAAGATCTGACAGGACTACAAGAGGACAACCACCTGTCCGTTATAAGGATTTTCTACACCAGCAGCCAAGAAGACAACTACCAGCCCTGCCATCTCATCATTGAGTGCATCCTTACATTGTCTAGAGTTCCAGAGTGAGAAGAAGACTTACTTGTGATGATATGTTCATTTTCTTTAAAGGACTTTTTAAAAGGACTACTTACCTACTGTTTTGCAACGTTCAAGCCTGCACCCGGAGATAGACTTTCACGTACCTGAGCCTCTGTGATATTCTTCTGTTGACATTTTTCCTGTGCCCAGGGAAAGGACTCATACCCTGTGAGCCTCCTGAGATGTTATTTTTGTTTTGTTTTTCCTTTTTCCATCTCATCATGGACTATTCTGGTTTTGCCATACATCACCAGTCTTCAGAGGAAAAACTACACCCCTTTTTGACACATTTCGTTGTTGCCTGAGATATGGTTGCCTAACCTATTTTACTTACAGATACAAGAAGTACCAGAATGGGGTTATGTTGTTATTTCCTATGCATGCATGCTATTCCCTTTCTCTTATATCTTACAGGAAGACACAACAGCGAGTCAAAAATGTGTCGAGGTCGACACACGTTTTACCATGGGGGTATGCAGCGTCCCACTCATGACACGTGGGAACTGCAAATGTATTTACTTCTTTGTCATCGCTATATTGCATATCATTTTGCATTTGCCATTTGTTAATCCCTGTTCATAGGCTGGTCAAGTGTGCTTCATACTTCCCACCACAAGATGGGGTTAGCACCACTTTGGGATATCTATCCCAGCTCAGGTTTATCTGTGGTCAGTTGTTAAGTTCAGGAAGTGAGTGGACAGAGAGAAGCACCATGTAGAAGGTTAGTGAAGGTCAGTCCTAAGAAGGGACAAATTGGAACTGCTCAAATCAAAGGGTAAAAGCCACCAAACGGCAGCAAAGACCTTTGAGAATAAAGGTGAAGGAATTCCTTAGCCACTGGCAACCTCACCAAATTTGCACTGGATTCAAAAGGTACCAGAAGCCAAATCACAAACAAGTAAGCATTATACTGAACCACAGCCTGAGTCCAGAATTACTAAAGCCTATTAACAGTGGATCTGCAAAATTCCTCTATTTACCCAGAGACTGTATTCTAACTGGATGTTTATGCTGCAATCAAAACCAGTCACAGTAAAAGTTGTGAGTTGTATCCTACCACTGTCTACCTCATTCTTCACTATTGCTATTACAACTGGTTGTACCACCATTAACGGTACTGGCGTCACGACAAATACCACCAAGGGACCCAGCCACCACAAGCACTCTAAACACCCCTGTCATCACGGGCACCTCAACCACCATCTTGGCTGGCGTTTCCCTATCACAGAGCGTGCCCCGGAGGATCTCGTGCTGTCTTCCTCTTCACTGTGCGACCAGCCCAGGGAGGCTTTCTGCTAACCGTGAGTAAACCGATGAACTGTATTATTGCTGTCTCTCATCGGCCCACCGTGCACCTCACGTGTCGCCCCTGTGGTTCTGGCTCGTCGCACATTTAAGCCACGATAGCCAGTGGTGTATTTTGGTTTTGTGCTGCCCTAGGCAAGACTAAAATTGGGCGCCCCCCCCTCCCCCTCCTATTTAAATTTGCCCACCCCTTCCTGTGTGATGCACCTACCTCCTGCCTGTCCTCATCTTTTGGGCCCTCGGTCAGCCTGTTGATGTCCCAGCTGGGAGCAGAGAGGAGGTTTGAGAAGGAGTGCAGGCTCTGGGAGGCGCCAGGGATGCAGCACTCGCTGCTGCTTAGGACAGGGTGGCGCCGTGGCAGTTGAGGTCTTCTCCCTCGTAGGCTCTCAGTTCTAGCCAGCTTCCAGGGTCGGCCGGCTGCCCGCTTGCTGTGTGAAGACGTTGCAGCTCAGCAGCAGCAGCTGCTGTCGGCGGTGGATTGGTGAATTTTGCTTTATTGCCCTGCACCCCACTGTCACTGGACCAGCAGGACTCTTTGGGCCCCACAAGCACTAGGTGTGGAGGAGGAGGAAGTTAAAACCTCCTCCACTTTGAATCATAGCCAGGGCCAGGGTGTCATGGCCGTGACGTCACTGGTTGCTAGATGCCAGCCGGCTCTAGCAAATAGTGGCCAATAGACTCTCAGGTGGAGGTGGGGGCAGCTATTTTTCTGCCCCCCTGCAAAGTGCCACCCTAGGCCTGGGCCTAGTTTGCCTAGGCCAAATTACAGCACTGACGATAGCATCTGAACTGTCCCCGGTTTCACTTACCTTTTAGAAGAAATACTTACCTTGCAAATGTCTTGTCCAGCGCTGCCATCTCAGGTGTGGGCAGCTGAAGACGGAGCGTCCTCTTCGGTGTCCTCTTCGGTGACGCCGGAGTCCCAGAATGCCCTGCACCGGCCCATCTCGTCACTTCCAGTGCAGGCGCGTCATCCCTGCACAGCTTCTAGGCAGGAGGAGGACACCAACCCCAAATGCATTCAAAATGAATGGGCTGAAATCACACCACACTAAGGGTCCTTTCACACGGTGCGACACAATCCGCCGATCCCTGCTGAGTAGGCAGATGACACCCCCGTCTCTGCTCTGTGTGCAGAGACGGAGCTGTCAGATCCCCACTGTCCTCTATGGGGAGGACCGCCTGCCCGTTCTCATCCGATCCTATCTGATCCGATCTGCCAGACGGATGGAAAATAGGGTTTCCATGTGTCCGGATTTCATGGACAGGATCAGAATTGGATAGCAGCGGGTGTCAGCGGAGATGTCTCCGCTGACATCCGCTGCCCCATAAGGATGCATGGAGCATCTGATCCAGTCCCCCTGAAAAACTGACAGGCGGATCGGATCGCCCGTGTGAAAGGGGCCTTAATCGCATGTAAATTGCGCAGGAATGCAGGCGCATTCCTGTGCAATTCAAAGTGTGAAACAGGGCTTAAAGGGTCAGTTCACCTTTACCAAAAACTACCTATGTAGGTAAGGGGTGTCTGTAGATAAGTACAAATTGTGCAGCTTTGACTAAAGTAGGCCATCATCCCATCCTGCCTTGTTGCTAGGACCTTGCTAAGACACTCCCATACCATTCAAAGCCCTTTGCATGCTCTCTCTTCCCTGTCACAGTAGCTCTGAGTTCAGGAATTCTGCAATGAAGAAGATCGTGGACAAAACATGTGCGGGGATTTGAGAGCTCGCTCCTGTGATGATGGGGGTCAGCAGTAATGGCCAAGAGTGTCTTAGCAAATTATTATCAACAAATCGGTACAAAGCTGCACAGTTTGTTTTCATCAAGACCCTTACCTGCATGGGCAGTTTTTTGGTAAGGGTGAACTAACCCTTTAAAGCAGGACTACAATAAAAAAAAATTGCAGGCTCTTTATTGCAAAAGAGACATTTCTGTCTGGTGCATGGCATATGAGAAGGAGTGATGTCATCCCACACTGGCCAATCAAGGTGGCTTAAGACTGGCACTCAGAAGAAGCTGGGGAGAATATGGGGGCCAGAGACCTTGTAGGCATCGGACCACTGGATCAGAGTTTTTTTTTTTTTTTTAGTTTAGGTATACTTTAAAGAGGAACTATCCCACTTACCTTTACTGGGTGGTAGCAGTAGCTGGGTACTTGGCTTAACAGTTCCAAATGCCATGATGTCAGCTTCTCAGGAACACATTCAACACATGTGCAAGTTCTCAGCAATGTTAGCGACACACTGGGGTAGTTCCAGCAATAAGATTGTCACTTTAACAAGGCTTCCTTTACCAGAGTCGCATCTAAGAAGAGGGGTGGCTGTTAGGCAGAGTAGTGGTGTAGCGGCATGTAGGAAGGTGCAGGTTGAACTCCCTACATGGGTGGCACTGTTGCGCCTGCCTTGCCGGGAGAGTGGAGGACAAGAGGAATATTTATCCCTTTTAGTTCTCCACATGGTCATCAAATAGGCTGCTGTCCAAGTGCATGCTGCTGGTGACTCCACAGCCATTTTTGGTGAGGGCCTAGCTTACAAAAAACATTGACTTAAGGAAGTTGGTGTGCATTCTGCATGTGGTGACGTTAGGGATAGGAACCTGCTGGACAGGGAGAGTGAGCCTAGCTGTAATGTTCCGGTACCTTTGGTACCCTAAATTACACTTTCCACAAGTGTATGCGCCCCACCATTTACTTTTGGAAAGGTGCGCATACACCTTTAAGACTGGAGCTGTCATCACCCAGCGCCGGACTAGATGGCTATTTAGGGCGTCGGTTCTCACTCACATGTGTTCGTTCAAACACCCTTACTTGGATGCTAACCTTGCTTGAAGCTTCCATGCTTGCAAGCTTACTTCGCTGACGGAACCTCGCTGCGCTGATCCCTTTATCCCGCTACTGGATCATCTGCCTCTCCTGAACCACCCTTCGGCTGTATCGCTAATAGTGCTAAGTACCCCGCAGGGGAATTCTCTATAAACTTATACTAAGCTTACACTATCTAGCTCTGCATAGTAAAGACTGTTTATTACATCTGCATAAACTAGATTGCTAGCTCTTGAGACTACTGCTACTTTTCTGCACTGGGTTGATCTCTTTTGTATGTCCACCTGCTATTCTATCATCTGCTATCATACAACATTGCTAAACCTTCCTGCATCCATCTGCTACTGTCTTACCTTCAAGTGTCTATCACCTATCACCTCCACTCAACCTATCCCTCAACCTTCATCATTGTGTTACCACATACATAAAGTCATTCTAGGAACCAGCTTGCTAACTGTGTGTATTTACTGGCTGAAATAAGACCTTCCACACATGATGAGTCATTGAGGTTGGGAATGGTATCTCAGCATATCTCTTACATGACTACTGACGTGGATTTATTTCTGCAGCTGAAAATCCACACCATATAAGAAACGCAGGAGCGTTACACTAGCATAGGGAAAGCTTCCAGAGGAGGAGGGACAGCGTAGGGACTGTTGCAGACTTCTTGGGAAACTTTTCCACTTCTGTGCTTACTTCACCTGCTTGCTTACCACCTCTGTGCAGTCTCGCTGACCTTAGTGTACCCCTGCTGTGAGTTCCGTCTACTGTTGTGAGTGTTGCTGCTTGGTTCTTACTCCTGATCCTGAAGAGACTCTGTTGTTGTTGCATCTGTAATGGCAAACAGTATATTATGCCTCCTCAACCACTGTGTGTCCCTCTGGGTGCCTACCACCTGGGTCGTTCCATACCCCTCAGCCTACAGGCACATGAAAGAACTTATCCAGAATCTTTGTGATATCACCAGAGCAGCAATGTCCCTACTGTCCTCTTTTCAGGAACCTAGGGCTAAGCCGTTTCTATCCAGCATGGATCCTGTCCCTACTCCATCCACTTTACAACTGGGTGCCAACTGCAGGAGGCAATACTATTTATTTGCATTGCTATGCACTGTTCCCCTAGTGACATCTACGGAGGCTGCAGAGGAACAATGTTCCTCTCATCCTCCATTCCCTCTGTACAATGGCCAGCAACACAGTGCCACCTACAGAGGGGAGGGTAAACTGCACCTGCCTACAAGCCAGGAGCATATCAATCAGCACCTGGCCACACTTAGTCCTGCCCACTGCTTTCTTATATACAGAACTGCCTCTGCTGTTGAAATCCTCCCACTATGAGCTGCAGTGTTTGGGTGTGGAAGCGTGTGTGAGTCACAAAGGGGGATTAGGTTCAGGAAAGGTAAAGGAAGCTTTTTGTTAAATTTACGAGGCTTTTGCTTCTCGTAGTAACTGAATTCGGGAATTGTTTAGACTTTAGTTTACCTTATGTAAAAAGCAATAGTTGTAAAAGAAAGGGTAAATACTTTCCTTTTTCACTGGCTGCGCTGTTGAACAGTTTTCCAATCAGGAGACAGAAGTAACATGGAGATCAGTAGGAGGAACCTATTAAAGCTGCTGGGGACCAGGAGATGGACACCCTCAGATTTGCCAGTTTTCCAGTGAGAGCACCATTTGGCAATGGGAAAGGTAACTATTTATCTTAATGTTTTACAGCTATGGCTTTTTATTGATCTATTTACCTAGTGACAGAGTCGCTTTAAGATAGCAGATATGGTTGCTGCACAATCTATGTAACAAAAAATCTATCCAAAAAATTGTTTGCATCAGATGACTTCTAAAGGCGTGGTTGCCCTAGGAGAAATTAATCTGGTTGGCTGAGAAGTTCCATGCCAGTTATTCAATTTTTGCCCCTAGGCAGGCTTGGCCAGGGAATGTTGAGTTTATACAAGGATACGAACAGTCCCAATCCTATTGTAAACAATCTAAATGCGCAAATGGTAACTAATATCTGTAGGTGCCTTTGTAAACCAAACTTTTTACTTTCCACCAAGTATTCTGCGACTAGCAAAGAAATATATATATATTGGCACCTTTAAGTACACTAAGGGGGATTTAAATGCATTGAAACGCATTCATAAAAATACTCAAGAAAGATATCAATTACATATAAAACTCAATTTTAAATGCTTAATGCAAAAAAAAAAAAACCTTCCTTTTCTTCTTTAACACGCCTGTACACGATGATAAAACCCATTTTTGTGTGACCAGGCTCTTACACATATTGTGCCAGAAAGAATTTAATCTGGCATATTATTTGTCAGGGATTGTTAGTGAGTAATAGCAATCGTTGGCTCTGTTCACATCCAAGCACATGCAGTATCCTGCATAATTAGCATGTGTATAAACTGGCATAGAAGTACATTTTTTGTATGTTAATATGTAATGTTTACGTAAGGATTTCAGTAGAAAGGAAAAAGAAAATAAATTGATATTTAGTTAATATTGCACTTTGCCATTATTTCCTGTGCGGCTGGTAAATTGTGTTAGCAAAAAACAAAGTTCCCCCCTTTGCTTTTTTTTGCTTTACTTTGTGAACTAAGAAAACTTTACTATTTTTTGTAATTTTCTAAAACACAATTCAAGTATTTTAAAGAAATATACCCTGAGACTATGGAATATGTCTATGCATAGCAATCTTCCATTCAGTACTGTTTGGCTATTCTGCGTGTCAATCATTTATTAATATTAGACTAAGAAGACCAAACTTTCCAAACAGAAAACATCAATGTATTCATCAACTGTAATATAGAAGATTATGTCAATTGCCTAGATGTGCTGTGTGGAAAGCTGTGTAAATTTCAGAATTGGATGGACAGAAATACAAATCCTTTGGCACATAAACCAGCTCCCATATACTGTATGTATTAAATCCGTATACAGTATTTAGGTGTTTGCCTTTACATGAAAATTTTTATTTCATTTAGTTTTGCGTCTTTATAAAATTTACTGTGGTCAACTCCAGCCACCACAGAGCATCGAAGGGGGAAGAAAGCCAGCAATTAAAGTCCATTCAGATGTACAATATCTCACAAAATTGAGTACTCCCCTCACATTTTTGTTAGGGGTGTACTCACTTATCTCACATTTATCTTTTCATGTGACAACACTGAAGAAATGACACTTTGCTACAATGTAAAGTAGTGAGTGTACAGCTTGTATAACAGTGTAAATTTGCTGTCCCCTCAAAATAACTCAACACACAGCCATTAATGTCTAAACCGCTGGCAACAAAAGTGAGTACACTCCTAAGTGAAAATGTCCAAATTGGGCCCAAAGTGTCAATATTTTGTTTTTGACGGCCTGAAGAAGGAGCGCATGCTCCGATAACGCGTCGCCGTAGCATCCCGCATCACCGCCAGGAGTGACGTCAGGATCCCAGGACCCACGAGTGCCAGCGTTCCACCAGTTGACGAGGAGCCCACGGACACCACCGAGGCCATCCCTGTACACACGGAGGAACCCCCCTGCCGCTCTCACCGGGATCCACTGCCTCCACCACCAGAACCCGCTCCAGTGATGCTCCTGATGATCAACATTATTTGACTAACTGCATCTTATTCACCGACTAAATGTGAGTGTAATACTGCTGCACATACTTCAATAAATGTCTTGCTGCACTTAGAAGGCGCTGCGCTGTCTTCCCTCTTGTTTCCCCCCAGAGATCTCTTCTGTCTCTTCCTCCGGCAGCCGCTACAGTGGACAGCTACCCCCTGAACTGTTTGGGGGTCCCCCCACCCCTGGTGTTTCCCTTCTCCCTTCCCCCCCTCCCCAGGACCAGACTTTTTTGAGACCTCTTCTTGCGCCAATTCACCACCAAATCAATATTTTGTTTGGCCACCATTATTTTCCAGCACTTCCTTAACCCTCTTGGGCATGGAGTTCACCAGAGCTTCACAGGTTGCCACTGAAGTTCTCTTCCACGCCTCTATGACGACATCATGGAGCTGGTGGAGGCTTCCTTCTGGGACGACAACCATGCAGATCAATTTGATGCAGTGTGTGGCGTATGGTCTGAGCACTGACAGTCTGACCCCCACCGCCCCTTCAACCTCTGCAGCAATGATGGCAGCACTCATACTTCGATTTCTCTAAGACAACCTCTGGATATGACACTGAGTACGTGCACTCAACTCCTTTGGTCGACCATGGCAAGGCCTGTTCTGAGTGGAACCTGTCCTGTTAAACCGCTGTATGGTCTTGGCCACTGTGCTGCAGCTCAGTTTCAGGGTCTTGGCAATCTTCGTATAGCCTAGGCCATCTTTATGTAGGGCAACAATTCTTTTTTTCAGATCCTCAGAGAGTTCTTTGCCATGAGGTGCAATGTTGAACTTTCAGTGACCAGTATGAGAGTGATAACACCAAATTTTCCCATTCACACCTGAGACCTTGTAACACTAACGAGTCACATGACACTGGGGAGGAAAAATGGCTAATTGGGCCCACTTTGGACATTTCCACTTAGGGGTGTACTCACTTTTGTTGCCAGCAGTTTAGACATTAATGGCTATGTGTTGAGCTATTTTGAGGGGACAGCAAATTTACACTGTTATACAAGCAGTACACTCACTACTTTACATTGTAGCAAAGTGTCCTTTCTTCAGTGTTGTCACATGAAAAGGTATAATAAAATATTTACAAAAATGTGAGGAGTGTACTCACTTTTGTGAGATACTGTACATCATTACGCAGCCATTTTGTCTCTTGATGTTGAAATTCCTTACAACTATTGTGCACAACCAGGGGAAATTATTGCTAAATGAACCTTTTTAAACAATTAAGCCAGGATGCTGTACAATCCTGACCTAGCAGGCTCTAAAAAGCTGGCAAAACATTTTCAGTTCATTAAAATGTTTGTGAATTAGGAAAGAAAATAAGGTCATTCATTTATTGGCAGTGAAATGGGCATATGTCATCCACAAAAAGGTCAAGTCCCTATTTCTGTTACAGATGGGATATGTACAGTGATCCTCTGTATTGTCGTAGCTTACCACCAAAACTATTGACTCTGACCCTAAGAGGTCTTGCAGATCCTGCTGCGTTCTCTATATTCGGGGGTAGACAGAAAAATCCCCATAGTCCCAACTTGTGTGACCTCTCTCGGTCATAGGTTAGTATTTTGGGTATTTGTAGATTTTAGACACTACAAGCAGCATAGTTGACAGAGGTTTCTGATTCTAGGCCAACTTTAAAGTGTCAATAAAGGCAAAAGGGAGGAGGAAGGGAGGGTTATAACCCCTGTCTTTTTTTTCCCATTTGTGCCCAATTGCAGAGATTTCCCTTCACTTCTTGTCCCGTAGCCAAAAACGTAACTGAGAGAAAATACCTTTCAAAGTGAAAGAATCCTGGGGTATCACTAGCTTTACCTGAACTAGTTTCCCCACTGGAAGATTTCCATTATATTCCTGTTCTGATGTTAACACAAAATTTGAAATTTTATTTTACTTTTATTTTCAGTGATAAGGGTAAGCGGAACAAATATAGAGGGTGGATCTTCCTAATGGGAGAACAGACAGCAATCAAGTGGAACATTAGGGTTCCTGTATGCTACACATGGGTTTATTAGGTGCTGGGATCCCCTTGCAGTGTCATGTAGACCCAGACACTACTCACCCCTAGGGCATAAATGAGGCCAGATTAATTCTTCTCATGCCCAAACCTTTTCCGTTTGCACTATCCAAGTGCTTTTATGCAATGAGATACTCCTTATCTTCCTGCCTAACTAGCACTGAGACATGCAGAATGCTTCTTTACTTTCTGCTTGGTGTCATTTGATCTAGAAGTGGATGGGGTGTTTACTGTCCGACCCATTACATATTTTGTACCATGGGAGTTTGATTTATCGCAAAAGCCCCCTCTTCATTTGCATCTGTCTATATCTACACATCATTGAAATTGAGGGCCCAAATTTGTTCTTTGTTGACTATGTCTTCACTTGACACAGTAGTCTGTTGGCTATTATTAGAGGATACATTTGTGCATTAGCGCATTTGGCTATGCAACTTTAAGATTCAGTAATGGCCCACAGTCATTACTGAATCCCAATCAATGCAAAGTTATTCATTTTCTACATAGATGTATGCTATGCATGAAACCAATGCTTGGACTGTACTGTGCTTAAAGAAAAAGAACAATTAAAAATGTTCTTTGCCGGGGCGATATTCTTAAAATTTCATTTAAAGTTATTGCTGTATCCAAGCAGATGGCAGTGCTGCTTTGGAAAATGTTCTAACTTGTTCTGTTTGCCGCTAATAGGTGACCCAGTGGATTGTGTGTACGTGTTTTCACTAGGATAAGCGTGTTAAATGTGTGGCAATACACCGTGTCGCTACAGTAAACCTTTTAAGGCAAAAGAAAATTGTAAATGCTTAAAGTGTTTCTAAATTTAAAAGGTTTTTTTTTTACCTTAATGCATTCTCTGCATTAGGGTTCTTTCACATGAACGATCTGATCAGATACGCCTGTCAGTTTTTTAGGCGGATCTGATCTGATCCTCCATGCATCCCTATGGGGCAGCGGATGTCAGCGGTGACATGTCCGTTGACACCCGCTGCCATCCACATCCGATCCTGTCCGTGAAATCCGGACAGATGGAAACCCTATTTTCCATCCATCCAGGGGATCGGATGAGAGCGGACAGGCGGTCCGCTCTCACCTGATTCCCCATAGAGAGCAGCGGGGCTCTGACACCTCCCTTTCCGACTAAGTTGTCATCCGCCGGCTCAGTGGGGATCAAGCAGAGAACAGACCGGAGCACGCAGCGGACAGTGTGAAAGAAGCCTTAGGGTGAAAAACTTCAAATACCTAAACCCCCCCCCCCATTCCAAAATGTCCTCTCACGCTCCAGATGTCCTCTCACGCTCCAGCACTGTCCAAACTGCGGTGCTACCGCTCTCTTTTCCTGGTCCTAAAAAAACATATGCTACTGTGAGTCAAATCCTGCGGGGAGATTGCGAGTGCCATGACCGCACATGTGCCCCATCGCACTCAGCTTGCTAAGAGGCACCCGAAGGAACAAGGAGCCGACAGTGCTGGTGGGAGATGCCAGAACAGCAAGTAAGAGGCCGCAGGGCAGGTAAGTATAAAATCTTTCTGTATTTTAGCAAAAAAAACTTTAATATCACTTTAACTTTCCTGGTGACCACCCCATTCACCACCCCTCCAATCTGGAGAAACCTTCTGCTGATGTCTACAGGTAAACCAACACTTCTGGGTACCACTCTCATTGGCTTCGCCTGCTCACTTTCATGTTATTACTGGAGAAAGTAATGACATGATGTTCAGTAGGAAAATATCTCTCTGGCCATCATTTTTTTTTTAACCGCTTGCCCTCCATATGGTTTTACCCTCTTCGTAACCAGGCCATGTTTATGCTATTTGGCACTGTGCTATTTCAGCTGACAATTGCACGGTCATGTAATGCTGTGCAAAAATGAAATTCATACAATTTACTTCACACAAATAGAGCTTCTGTGGCTGATATTTGATCCCCAATGGGTTTTTCATTATATAGACAAAAAAAGACTGTAAATTAAAAAAAAAAAAAAAAAAAGACCCCCAATATTTCTTATTTGTTGCCTTGAAAACATATCCAATAAAAAATATAATCTAATGTCTTTATGAATTAAGGGCAAAATGTATTCTACTACATGTCCGTGGTAAGAGAAAATACCAGTAAGTGTATGTTGTTTGGTTTGTGTGAAAGTTATAGCGTCTACAATGGTATATATATATATATATATATATATATATATATATATATATATATATATATATACTGGAATTTTTATTTAATAATTTTTTTCTATACTAGTAATAGCAGTGATCAGTACCTTATAGTGTGACTGTGATAGTGTAGTGGGCAATCTGACACTAGCTGATCAGTGCTAATACTATAAACTGTCATTGTATTAATGACACTGGCTGGGGCGATCAAGGCTGTTAACTGTGTGTCTAACAATGTGTAATGTGTGCTGCTTTTACTAAGTTGAACAGGTAATAAAAAAAAAAAAAAAACAGCAAGATCGTCTCTCAGTGTACAGAGCTCTGTGATGTACACTCTTCTGTGAATGACAGAGCCGATCAGCAGGTTCCAGCCATCATTCATTGGCTGGGACCCGCTGATCAGCTTGTGCTGTAACACACAGCAGCACAGCCAGGGTGGCAGGTGCATGTGCCCCTTACCCGGAAGCGCTTATTACATATTTGCCCTGCTACAGTACTACAGTAAATGTACGTGGGGTGGTCGCTAAGTGGTTAATAAAGCAGGGAACAGTTTCAACCCCTGTCTATGTCCCCACCAGGGAGATTCACTCTCTCTATTTGTCCTGGTGAACATAGAACTAAAGAAAAAAAACTATACTCTACATCTGTCTCAAATATATTAATTTCAAATAGGCCCTTAAAACATTCAACCCTATTTGTAATTATACATATATTTCACTGTATATGATCATTATACTCCCTGTAGCTGTAAGAGAATCTAAATTATAATGTAAGTTATATAAAAATACATGACATTTTAATTCCAGGAAAGGCTTCATGCACGCTATGCTCTTCTGAAAGGCTTTTCTCCTGATGGGAAAAACAGCATCAAAAACGTGCCTAAAGCAGCATTTTTCAAACGCGTTTAGACGCATTTAAACTCGTTCAGATGCGTCAAGGGTTTGGGTGTTCATTCATTTCATTGGCAACAATAGTCATTTATTTTAGCCATCAAAATGAATGAAGACTTAAGCGTTAAACGCGCCTAGCATTTAGGCACGCTGAGATGCATCAGCCTTTTTTTCTGACCAAAAGCTTCTCTCCTGAACGAAATTTTGGTGTGTTCAGATTTCTGCCTGTAAACACCCCCTGCCCCTAAATGCCTGTAAATGCCTATGTGTGCATGGACACGAGGGGGATATTTACTAAAACTGGTGCACACAGAATCTGGTCTGAATATGCATAGCAACCAATCAGCTTCTAACTTCAGCTAGTTCAATTAAGCTTTGACAATAAAACCTGGAAGCTGATTGGTTAATGTAAACAGCTGCACCAGATTTTGCATGCACCAATTTTAGTAAATTATCTACATAGGCTAACATAGAGGGGCAGGAAAACAAAAAGGCGTTTGACAGCCGCAGTGTGCATGAAGCCGAAAAGCCATATCTGGGGCTAGGTACACTTGCAACATCTTGCCTTGTTTTCCAGTTTCATCTCACATGACTATTAAAGTACATTGCCTTCAATAATGTGACATTATTTTTGGTCAGTAGGTTCTTTCCTGACTTGATTCATTATCAATTGTGTTTAAAAGAATGGTAGGACAATCAAATGCTTAACAAAACAATTTTGTGTAGTGTTTAGCTGTGATAGTGACATATTATATTATATTTTACAGGAACTGTTTATCAAGTTACCAAGCGCTATACATATACAAATGAAACTTATATTGAAATTGGGTGTTGGTATTATAAGATACTGTGACAAAGTAAGGGCATAGTTTATGGGTAGCCCCAGTGATCTGATGCATAGAACCTCCTTAGAAAGTCTACTGGACGAAACGCATCCGAGGGTTGGGCTACACGTAACATCAGACACCACTTACAAACCTAGGAGTGCCTAATTGGATGTTAATAGCAGTGTATCATTTTTAAAAATATATTCAACAAGTATTTTAAATGTGAGTTTATTACTTAATTGCTTTTTATTAAATGATATTATTATAATACTACACTATGAGGATAATACATTTTTTTCAATACATGGCATACAGGGCTAGACTGTAGAATTGACTATAAACAATAAAAATACCAGAGTATGAAACCAATCAGAAAATAAAGAGTGAAAACATTGTAGTAATAAAACACCACTTTATCCATATAGGACTGGATGCCTCCACAACTGAGTGAAATTCAATATGACAAAGAAGGGCCCAGGTGATATGTATTACTGCGCATATGCTGCTTGTGTGTTTTTAACTATTGGTGTTTTGGGTTGTCCTATATCCTTGCACTATGTGTGATATTATACCTTTCAATAAAGATTAGATTGGGCGGGGGTGGAAAGTGGGGACCCCAGGGTTCTGTCCTGGGGCCAATCCTGTTTAATTTATTCATAAATGATCTAGAGGAGGGGATATCGAGTACAATCTCAGTATTTGCTGACGATACTAAACTAAGCATGCCAATATCTTCTATACAGGATGTGGAAACCTTACAAGCGGACCTAAACAAAATAACGGGGTGGGCAACTACATGGCAGATGAGTTTTAATGTTGATAAATGTAAAGTAATGTACTTGGGGGCCAGAAACCAGAAAGCAAGCTACTCACTAGGGGGGGAACCTCTGGGGGAGTCTAGGATGGAAAAAGACTTGGGGGTACTGGTAAACAACAGGCTTGGCAGTGGCATGCAATGCCAAGCAGCTGCAAGCAAAGCCAACAGAATATTGGGATGTATAAAAAAGGGGATTCACTCCAGAAATAAAGAGATTATTCTCCCGCTCTACAAGACTCTGGTCCGGCCACATCTGGAGTATGCTGTCCAGTTCTGGGCACCGGTCCTCAGGAAGGATGTGCTGGAATTGGAAAGAGTCCAGAGAAGGGCAACAAAAATAATTAGAGGAATGGAGGACATCAGCTATGAGGAAAGACTACAAGCACTGAACCTATTCTCTCTAGAGAAGAGACGTTTGAGGGGGGATATGATATCAATGTACAAATACTGTACTGGCGACCCTAGCATATGGAAAAACCTATTCAGAGTAAGGAAATACAACAAGACACGTGGCCACTCACTAAAACTAGAGGAAAGGCGGTTTAACCTTAAAATGCGTAAGGGGTTCTTCACTGTCAGGGCGGTAAGGATGTGGAATTCTCTTCCACAAGCAGTGGTATCAGCAGGGAGCATTGATAGTTTCAAAAAACTATTAGATGGGCACCTTAAAGACCACAACATACAGGGGTATACAATGTATGGTTAAAAGCAAACACACACACAGATCATAGGTTGAACTGGATGGACTGATGTCTTTTTTCAACCTCACTAACTATGTAACTATGTAACTATGTAAAATTTGTATTTTTGTATCTTTTACTGCTGTTGGTCCTCCTTTACAGCTACCTTTTCGGACGTTTCTTCCTCCTTTTTTGAGGCCTCCGGTGTTCCTCTTTGTCATATTAAACTGTAGAATGATCGTTTAAACTGGAGAACAAAGGAGTAAAGGGAAAAACAATAACCAGTGTTGAAGTAAGCCTTCAATGACCTTTTTAGAGATAGAGGACATATGAATCTGGTGAATGACCTGCGCTACAAGCACTGAGTGGCATGAAGGTGCATTGTGCTGTGAATGGGATTGCAAGTTAAATTCCTGGGGAATAAAGCTGATGTCCAGCTTTCAGTGAAGTTTAAATAGTTAGTTTGGACCACACTGGAAATCTCTCCTAAATGAACAGAATTCCCATCTTAGGGTGCATCCACATATGCTAATGCACCCACTTAGCAATTCGATGTGAGGACCCCAGCGGGAGGGTCCTGTGATTACCTGAAAGAAATAGTCCCATTGATTTCTGGAAAATTCAAAAGGAATTTTGTGCACTTATTGAACATATATAACAAACAACTTTCTATAGTATATTTAGTATACCAAAACAGAGCAAAAACGAGAAGTTAATTGTTAGGGCTTGGATACATTTTAAGATTAGATTCACTACATGTATTCATAATAAGTATAATACATATTTTTTAAAGAGAGATTCTCATTAAGATACCCATATAATCAAAAGCTAGCTATAGATGGATCAAAATTTGACTGATTCAGGGACCCACTGAATTCGATGCTCAACTTCTGTCAAATGGGTTTGTTTGACTGATTAATTGATCCCTATGGACTTTTTCTTTTTGTTTCACTCATGATGTCCGGACTGAACATAATGCCGATTGTGCCTTTTCTGTGTTCTTTCTCTCCTACATGCACTTATGCACTTCTTTGCTATTTTATATTTCTGTATGTTGTTTGAATTTGTTAAATAAAGATTATTTAAAAAAAAAAAAAATGGGTTTGTTTGAAAATGTTTCTGGATCAGAGGCGGCATCCTGCTGTCAGAATACAATGGCACAGTGGGGAGATTCCTCTATCCACCTCAGTTGTGTGGATGGAGGAATCTGTTTGTTTGTTTTCAACCAGCCCACTGGCTGATTAAAAAAAATAAATCTGTCTCTGGCCACCCCCCTTCTAACCTATCCTGATAAGCAGGGCTTTTTTTCTCAGACAATAGGTGCAGGAACTCCCCTTTCCGAGTGACCCCTTGTCTCCGCCCCCTTCCCACCTCCTGCACCATTCCTTGGTTCCACCTCCCAAGTACTGCTCCTTTTAGAGAATACAGAACCATATAACAATTGTGGTACTAAATAATTTGTAGGAATTTGTTAATAATAACAAGAAAAACAGTAAACTAGAGCACATGCAGCCAGCAACAATAGACTCCCCTCCCCTCAGCAACAATGAACCACCCGGAACGAAATACCCCCTCCACCAGCAAAAAAAGATCCCCAGCAGGATCTCCCTGCAGCCAGCATCAATAGACTCTCCAGCAGGCAGCAACAATAGACCCCCCCAGCAACAATGCATCACTGGCAACAAAATACCCCCTCCCCTAGCAACAATAGACCCCCAGCAGCAACAACAGATTTTCCTGCAGCCAGCATCACTAGATCCCTCCCAGAAGCAACAACAGATTTTCCTGCAGCCAGCATCACTAGATTCCTCCCAGCAACAACTGACCCCCAGCAACATAGTCCACCCCCCCCCCAGCAACAGTAGATTCCCCACCAACAACAATAGACCTCCTAAGCAACAGTACACACCCCTCCTCTCCCCACAAAAGTAGATCTCCTCCCGCAACAATAGATCCCCCCAGCAGATAGCATCAATAGACCTTGAACCCCTTGCCATTACATACAGTTAGTGCTGGAGGTGCTGGAACTGCGTTCCCCCACGTTCCTGCTGAAAAAAAGCCCTGCTGATAAGTATTTTTTACCCCTTACCTAGTGAAGCCAGCTATACTCACCTAGATTCCCCATCCAGGTACTTTGCTGTTCTGGTATGGGAGACCTCAAATCCAGCTTTGCAATGGCACCCAAGGCCACTGGTCCGCTCCACTCTCCGCCACTGATGAAAGTCCTCTTCTGGATCCTGAGAGTACTCCCATCACTGGACATCCAAAAGGAAAAGTCCACATCATGCAGGCAGTGACCAGGACGCCCAAAGGAGGACCCAAGCAGAAAGTAAATAGAGGAGGAGAAGGCAGAGTCTCTGGATATTAGGCACAATTGCCTACTATGCTAAACAGTATATTTTGGTATAATACGTGTAAGAAAATCGCCCCAAACAAATAGTAATTAAGCTTTAAAGCCTACACTGGTTCACAGGATCGTACCTATAACATTCACAGTTATACTTTCTAGCCAGCAGAAAAAATCGACAGCTGGAATGTAATTGACTGTTGTAGGAAGCGCTATTTTATTCTAAGATACAAGATTTTATTTATAATTTTTTAGTGCCTCTTCATTGGTAGTGACACGTGTGAATTGTGTGATGTGAAAGATAATCCAGTCCAGTAATAACCAGAAAAGATAAGTAAACACTGCGATGTAGAAAACAGGAACTTGACATTACCTAAGGGGGAATCTGCCGGTATTAAATTTAATTCTTAATTAAGCTAACTATCAATTGAAAGCAGCCCATACAGGTTCAAAGCCTTCTTCCTAATGGAAGGTGGCATGATCTGCAGTAGATCTGGTCATCCATGGTGATGGTCAACTCTAGCAGATTTGGCTGGGGGATTGATGGTGTCCAGGCAGGTACCAACAGCAGAGATTTTGCAAGAAATAATAGATAATGCTGTTCTAAAGCTATGCACGTGTGCCAGTAGAGCAATTAAAGTCATTATCTATTCTACCAAATGATATCTAAGAAGAGAACTATAGGGCAGAGAGGGTGCATTTCTGCACCTACGTATACAGGATGTTTAATTCATTACTAAAACTGGCCTTAACCGCTTGCCGACTGCTCACAGTATATTTACTGCGGCAGTCAGCCCCTCACAGGCAGAGCGACGTAGATCTACGTCGCTAGCCTGTGAGGGTCTCAGGAGCGAGCACGCTCCCGCGCGGTCACGGCCCCCCCCCCCTCCCCGCGCGTGTGACCGGCGGACTCGATCGTCCGCCGGTCACTCGCGATCGTCGGTGGAGAGGGAGAACAGCAGGCGGCTAGTGTAAGCCGCCTGTCATTCTCCTCGGTGTATGAATGATGATCATACGGTTCTACTATGTAGAACCGTTGATCACTGTTCATACATCTCAAGCCACAGCCAATCATAGTTAGAATCACGCCCCTAGGGACACACGTAGCCCCTCCCTCTAAAAAAAAGTTAACCCCTTCACTGCCAGTGTAATTTTACAGTAACAGTGCATATTTATAGCAATGATTACTGTAGAAATGTCACTGGTAACCCAAAAAGTGTCAAAAATGTCAGTCAAGGGTCCGATCTGTCCGCCGCAATGTCGCAGTCCCGCAAAAAAAATCGCAGATCGCCGCCATTACGCGTTAAAAAAAAAAACAACAAAAATTACAGAAATCTTTCCCTTTGTTAGTAAACGCGATAACTTTTGCGCGAACCAATCAAAATACGCTTTTTGCAATTTTTTTTACCAAACATATGTAGCATAAAACAAATTGGCCAAAAAATGTTTAAAAATTTTGATTTTTACATTTTTTTGGGGGAATTTTATATAAAAAAATGTGAAAAATATTGTTATTTTTGCAAAATTGACGCTATGTTTTTTGTTTATAGCGCATGATCAAAAAATCGCACAGGTGATCAAATACCACCAAAAGAAAGCTCTGTTTGTGGCAAAAAAAAGGACGCCAAATTCGTTTAGGTACAGCATCGCACGACCGCGCAATTGTCCATTAAAGTCACGCAGTGCCGAATCGCAAAATAGGCCCTGGTCAGGAAGGGGGTAAAATCTTCCGGGGCTTAAGTGGTTAAACAGCCTGATCTGACTGATCCTTTGCTCTCCTCAATTCTAAGAGTGAGGGTCCATTCACACCAGGCCATTGCCATAGAGGGTGTGGCTTGTGGAGGGGTGCAAGGCTGAGGCCATCTCACACATGTCACCACACAGACTGAATTGGGAGAGCGGCAATTTTTCTAAACATGCTATACACTAATGGATGGTGATATTTTTAGCCGCAACCCTATTCTTGAGTGCTAGCGGGACTATACACATTTTCTTTCTTTGATTAGAGTGGCACTACAAGTATTAGCAGGTCACAGGCCATTGCCATAATGCACACTTTACCACAACCTGTGATAACGCACGTTACATTCGTTGGTGTGCGCTGCAGTGCCAGCTCTGAAACACACTAAAGTTTACAACAAGTATGTTGTGTTTCACTGTGAAAAATGCAGGCAGCATCTATATTTTCACGCATTGAGGTGTGTCCAAACCCATTCATTTACAATAGGCTGCCTAGCACACCATGCCACAAAAGAAAACAGTTTGCATTGGAGCGCACTGCGTTGTTGTGTAAGCACCCCAAAATAAAGCAATGCCACATCAGTGAACTTTTTATTCTGTCAAATTAGTTGTATGAGAAACAGAGGCGTAATCAGAACCTTCAGGGCCCCGGTGCAAGAAACCAAGAAGGGCCCACCGGACCTCTGGCTGGGGCCCTTCCCTTCAAGCCTGGGGCTCTTCCCTCTGATCCTGGGGCCCTTTACTCTTGTTGTGGGGCTCTTTATTACAGTCCCACATTGGGACCCTTTCACAGGTTTTGCAGTGGGCCCCCTTCCTGCCATCTTGGGGCCTCCCCACAGTGGTGGAATGACAAGGCCCGGTCGCAACTGTGACCTTTGCGATCCTGGAAGTTCACCCACTGGTGTCAGTAGTTTTTATTTTTTGGTATTCTAATTATATTATTTTTTATCATTTTATTTAATTTTTTTACAATGTCACTGACTAGGACTAGGAGCTGGTAAATTACATATTTATCGACCCCTTACTGGTTCTCTATTGTGACACATCCCCTGCAGCAACCACAGGAGAGGCGAGGGAGGAAGCCGAAAGAACAGTGGGGAAGGGGGGGTGGGGGACCAGGGGAGCACACGGGCCCAGGGACAGCAGAACATAAGTGAACTGGATAGGAGGAGCGGCAGGGGCAGCATACAGAGGAAAGAAAAGGAGGAAAAGAGAGGACAGTTCATGCTGCCCCCACTGTCCCTCCTATCCAGTTGTACAAGGGAGCCACACCCTGGAGCATGGGGCCCGGTTGCAATTGCAACCCTTGCAACCCCTGTAGTTATGGCCCTGATGAGAAACAGCAGCAGGTCCCTGTGCTACAGTGGACGCACAGCCCCTCATTATAGGAGGAGACATTTCCACTTATTGTATGTATGGTATGACTTCACTGAAAGTTATGTTGCAAAACCCATGAAACACTGGTTCAGGGAATGATAGGTGTCTCTAGAATTCGATTAGTATAAGTCCATAGGAGTTTGGTAGTCTTATTATTTATTATGGTAATAGTTTGGGGTATGTTTATGTAGATACTGAATTACACTCTATACCTAGCTTTTTGTAAAGAGTAGGGTGGTTATGAGTTGCTGTCCTTAATGTACAAATTAACCAGTTCTGGACTGGAAGGATTTACCCCCTTAATGACCAGGCCATTTTTTGCGATTCGGCACTGCGTTACTTTAACGGAAAATTGCACGGTCGTGCGAGACTGTACCAAAACATGTCCTTTTTTTCCTACAAATAGAGCTTTCTTTTGGTGGTATTTGATCACCTGTGTGATTTTCATTTTTTGTGCTACAAACAAAAAAAGTGCGACAATTCTGATATAATTAAAAAAAAAAACTATATTTTTCACATTCTGCTATTTAACATTCCCCAAAAAAATTAAAAAATAAAAATCATATTTTCTCATCCTTTTAGGCCAATTTGTATTCTGCTACATATTTTTGGTAAAAAAAAAAACAATAAGCGTAACTGAGCATTTTGACACTTTGGGGGGGGGGGGGAGTGACATTATTACAGTAATCAGTGCTTAAAATATGCACTGTTACAGTAATAATGACACTGGCAGGGAAGGGGTTAACCTAGTGGGTGATCAAGGGGTTAAATGTGAGCCTAGGGGAGTGTTTACTAACTGTTCCGGTGTCTGTTGTTGCTGGGGAGGCCTATTGTTGCTGGTGGGGGATCTATTGTTGTTGTTCAGGGGGTCAAATTTGGTTGGGGGTTAATTGTTACTGGGAAGAATCTACTAGAGAGGGGTCTGTTGTTGCTGGCTGCTGGGAAATCTATTGTTGCGGGGTGGGTATTTTGTCATGGGGGTCTACTGTTGCTGAGGGTTATATTTTTGTAGGGTATATTGTTGCTGGGTTGATCTATTGTTGCTGTGTGGTCTATTTGTTGCTGGCTGCAGGGAATCTATTTTTCCTTTTTTTCTTAATCTCATTAACAAATTCCATACACAATGACTTGGTTTTGTATTCTCTAAAAGGGGCGGTACTGGGAGTAGGGTAGGGAGTGGAACCAAGGAATGGTGCTGAGAAGTGGGTTGGGGTTGGAGGCAAGGGGTGGTTAGGAAATTTGGAGTATCTGCTTCTATTCTCTGAGAAAAAAAGCCCTGCCTAATGCTGGCCATACACTAGCCGAAACATCGTTTGAAAATCTGTCATTTGGTCAGATCGTTCGTTTTTCGGCCAGTTAATGGGCACAAATAGAAAATCGTTATTAACTTTTCAGAGCCGAAAAATCGAAGGATTCGTTTTGAAAATCAGCCGACCGAACGATAAACTAACTATAAATTGAAAGGTTAATGTGTTTCTCGGCCGACCTGTTTGCACTAGGCATATGTGGCAAACTGAACGAAAAACAGACTCATTTATGTCCATTGAACGATTTATCTTTCAAATTCGGTCATTACATGATGGAACAATCATCTGCTCTCAAGGCTGTCCACCATCCAATTACCCCTGCTGCCCAGGTCCGCGTGTGTGTCCATTTCCATTGCAGAGCTACCGGCTTCCCTCATTTCCCTCCCGCCAGCTGATATGGGCAGACAGGGGATGTTTCTGGATAAAGTGGGGAGCTGTAAATTTCTCATATTTACCGGCCCCTTCCTTTCCTAAATCAACACAGTGATATTGATCGCTCACTGTGTTTATTCATACAATGTTTTCTATGCTTTACTGTGCTTCAGTTTGTGAGTGACAAGAAGTCTCTGTATAGAATGCCTCCAGTTCATTCACTGATAATTCACCAAAGCCCCCCAACAGCGTTGTAAAAAAATATTATTATTATTATACAGGATTTATATAGCACCAACAGTTTGCACAGCGCTTTACAATTTGAGGGAAGACAATACAGTTACAATACGATTCAATACAGGAGGAATTAGAGGGCCCTGCTCGTTAGAGCTTACAATCTAGAAGGGAGGGTCAAGTGAAACAGAAGGCAATATCTGTGGAGGGTGAGCTGATGAAGAAAATGGAAGTATGGTTGTTAGGTGTGGGTAGGATAGGCTCAGTGGTGGGATTCAGCCGGTTTGCACCGGTTCCATAGAACCGGTTACTAAATGTCTGCAAGTTCGCAGAACCGACTGTTCCCTCTAAGCTGCGTGCCTGACCGAGCTGCCGCAGACGTGGCGGCCGGGGAGCAGAGCACATTGTCACACGGATCCTCCTCCTGGCCAATCAGGGAGCGGGTCCTCCCGCTTCCTGATTGGCCGAAAGGCAAACCCGTGCCATTGGCTGAGGAGGCGAGAGGACTGAGGAGACGCGGGGAGCCGGGGACTGAAGAGAAGCTGCCGTGACCGTCCGTGAGGTAAGTGCACGGGTCTCGCGGGGGGAACGCTGGCACTCTGCAATGATTGGGGGCAATGCTGTGGCACTCTGCAATGATTGGGGGCAATGTTGTGGCACTCTGCAATGATTGGGGGCAATGCTGTGGCACTCTGCAATGATTGGGGCAATGCTGTGGCACTCTGCAATGATTGGGGGCAATGCTGTGGCACTCTGCAATGATTTGGGGCAATGCTGTGGCACTCTGCAATGATTTGGGGCAATGTTGTGGCACTCTGCAATGATTGGGGGCAATGCTGTGGGCACTCTGCAATGATTGGAGCAATGCTGTGGGCACTCTGCAATGATTGGGGGCAATGCTATGGCCCTCTGCAATGATTGGGGGCAATGCTGTGAGCACTCTGCAATGATTGGGGCAATGCTGTGGGCACTCTGCAATGATTGGGGGCAATGCTGTAGCCCTCTGCAATAATTGGGGGCAATGCTGTGGCACTCTGCAATGATTGGGGGCAATGCTGTGGGCACTCTGCAATGATTGGGGGCAATGCTGTGGCACTCTGCGATGATTGGGGGCAATGCTGTGGCACTCTGCAATGATTGGGGGCAATGCTGTGGCCCTCTGCAATGATTAGGGGCAATGCTGTGGTCACTGTGCCTTGATAGGGGGCACGCTGGTCTCTCTGCATTGAAAGGGGGGCACGCTGGTCACTGTGCTTTGAAAGGGGGGCACGCTGGTCACTGTGCATTGAAAGGGGGGCACGCAGCGCTGGTCACTGTGCATTGAAAGGGGGGCATGCTGGTCACTGTGCATTGAAAGGGGGCACGCTGGTCACTGTGCATTGAAAGGGGGGCACGCTGGTCTCTCTGCATTGAAAGGGGGGCACGCTGGTCACTGTGCTTTGAAAGGGGGGCACGCTGGTCACTGTGCATTGAAAGGGGGGCATGCAGCGCTGGTCACTGTGCATTGAAAGGGGGGCATGCTGGTCACTGTGCATTGAAAGGGGGCACGCTGGTCTCTCTGCATTGAAAGGGGGGCACGCTGGTCACTGTGCGTTGAAAGGGGGGCACACAGCGCTGGTCATTGTGCATTGAAAGGGGGGCATGCTGGTCACTGTGCATTGAAAGGGGGGCACGCTGGTCACTGTGCATTGAAAGGGGGGCACGCTGGTCACTGTGCATTGAAAGGGGGCACGCTGGTCACTGTGCATTGAAAGGGGGCACGCTGGTCATTCTGCATTAAAAGGGGGCATGCTGGTCATTCTGCATTAAAAGGGGGCACGCTGGTCACTGTGCATTGAAAGGGGGCACGCTGGTCATTCTGCAGGGTAAGTCGGAACTGGTTACTAAAATTTTTGAATCCCACCACTGGATAGGCTTTTCTGAAGAGGATTGTTTTCAGGGATCATCTAAAAGCTAATAGAGTAGGAGATAATCGGACAGATTGGGGTAAGGAGTTTCATAGGATTGGAGAGGCTCTGGAAAAGTCCTGGAGGCGAGCATGGGAGGAGGTGACGAGGGAGCTACAGAGCAGGAGGTTTTGAGAGGAATGAAGAGAAGATTAGGTTGGTATTTTGAGACTAGGCTAGTGATGTAGCTGGGGGCTAGATTGTGGATGGCTTTGTAAGATGTTGCTAGTATTTTGAATTTTATTGGTTGGGTGAGTGGAAGCCAGTGGAGTGATTGACAGAGAGGAGTAGCAGACACTGAGCGATTGGTAAGGTGGCTGAGTCTGGCAGCAGCATTCATGATGGATTGAAGGGGGAATAGCCTATGTAGAGGTAAGCCAATGAGGAGGGAATTGCAGTAGACCAAGGAGTGAACTAGGAGCTTTGTTGTGTCATTGATTAGAAAGGGGCATATTTTGGAGATGTTGCGGAGGTTGAGGCGGCAGGATTTGGACAGTGATTGGATGTGGGGCTTGAAGGAGAGTTCTGAGTCCAGGACTACACCTAGGACCTTGACATGTGGTATAAAAAATAATTAAAAATTGTAAAAAATGATTGAAAAAAATGAAGGCCTTATTCAGATAGGTTCCCTAGTCCCTACAGTGTGAATGAGTGGTTTGCTTGTGTGGGTGGAGCCAGCTGTTACTCTATTGGGATGCAGCGGCTGTACAAACATCGCCACAGGTCCTTATTTGACAGGTGTGCATCTATGGGTGAGTGGCCTGGCCCTGAATGCAAACTGTTTGTCTTCTGGGCCAGATACCTGCATTCACACGTCTGTCAAATTAGGACCTGCGGCTGTGTTCTCAAAGCTGCTGCATTCCCACAGCATTATATAGGTTGCCTGCATACAGCCCCAGCCACATTAAAAAATGCTGATTCACACTCTACAAGTTGTGGCACTCATGTGAATGATCCTCAAGACCTCATTCACACACAGAGATTTTTTTTAACAGCTTTCTCTTTTAGAAGTAGGAATTTTGTAAGTTGTGTTGTGTTTGAGTCTGCTAATAATGGTTTTAGTGTATTTTCAGCAAAAATATAATTTTATATGAAGGCGATAGAAAAAAAAAAAAATTAAATTAGCCATTTTATTGTTTCACCTATGATTGTTGTTAGCTGCCCTTGGTTATCAACATTTTTGAATCCTGTACTTTTAATTAATAAAACAAAATTTAAATGTGTGGGCTGAACACTTATTAATACACCATTATTTCAACATCACACCAGGTGAAGTAGAACAGTTGTAATCAGACGCTGCAGTGTCTCTGGGTGTGTTGTTTTATTTTGCACCTGGGAAGAAGAATTTCTGCCAGGGGATATACTTCACACCTTATTGACGTGAACAATTTGTTTGAATTTAATTTGTGGTTGTTGATAGTATTAAATTAATCTGCTGGTCGGATCTGACCTCTAGGACTTTCTGCCCTCAAATCTGTACTGCAAAACTTTCCCTAAAAACTGAACTTTCAGTTTTAGGGTTAGCAGAGCAAATTATACAGAAATGATGTAGAATGAAGGCTAACCATAGATATCAGATGGTAGACAAAGGATTGTTTTGTAGAATGATTGTGGCATAAATGTATAATTGCATGTTATATATTTGTGGGCTAAAGGGTTAAAGGATAAGTCTGGGCAAAACCTAACTAACGCTAAACCTGCTCTGCGCCACATTCTAAACCTAATCTATCTAACCCTGTAAAGCAAAAAACACTGTACTTACCTATTCTGCAGCCGATCTGGTCCGGTCCCAGGCTGAGCTGTCAGCGGCGGCTTCAGGGCGAAGGTGGATGCAGGAGAGGCACTCAACAACAGAAGCCCCAAGGTAATGGGCCATACACACTATAAGATTTTCTGAAGACTTTTTCCTTTAGACTTACCAAAACCAGATAATATGAGGTCAAACCTAAACACTTTCAATTTGTATGCAATCTGGCAGGCCCTTGCACTACATAGAAAAGGTAAATCTGAAGGAAATCTAACCACAAAAGTTGGATAGTGTGTATCCAGCTTTAGTCTATGGGTGATGTCACTTCTAATTCATTTTACAGGTATCGTCGGTCCACTCCTCACCTGCACAGACCTTCTGTCGGCGGAGACCAGACCGGATCAGGTGCAGAAAACGTAAGTACAGCGATTTTTGCTTTATAGGGCTAGATAGATTAGTCCTAGCAATGGCAACGTTCGGCTCAGGGGGCAAGTACAAGCCAGAGGCCCATGGTGCAGTGACTCGGCCCCCCTCCCACTCTCCCAGTCCTCCAACTGACCCCCATTCACGGCTGAAGCCCTACTCCAGATACTCTCTACTTACCGTCTGAATCCAGGTTTTGGCCAGCAGGTGGCGGTTGGGGGGAGCTGGGACAGCTCGGTTGGGTCTGGCCAAAGCAGAAGAGTCTCCATTGGAACCGGCCTCTGCTCAGACACAGTTTACACCATCCATGCTGGGGAGGGAGGCCTGTGCTCTGTCCTTGTCTTCAACCCACACTCAGTAGGTCAGCAGTGGGGACTTTTTACTTCTCTTCACCAGGAATCCTTTAGGCATGTCTATGGCATAAGTGGTGCAGCCTATTTACGGGACATCAGAGCGGCCCAGGGGGAAATTGCCCCCCTGCCCTCTGGCCCAGTCCTCCCCTGAGTCCTAGAATGTGGCACAGAGCAGGTTTAGCGTTAGTTAGGTTATCCTTTAATGTGTTTTTTCTGTCTGTGTTCATGCCCTCAAGTTCATTGAGCCAGCCAGGTGTGAATGGTTACTGCGGTGTGAATAGTTACAACAATGTCTTGATGTTGATACTGTGTCCTCAGGTTGACCTGCTGAGCTGGGGGTAACCGAGCTGGAAAAGTTATTGTTTTTCCTGCACATTTCAGCAAGGTTTCAACCCCTGCATGGCATATCATAAAAAAGGGCTCATCAGGTGCCCTGAGAGAGTTCCTGGGGAAATACTGCCTAAAGGTAGCTGTTACTCTGTCAAGAGGGATCACCACCTTGGGGGGAGGGAGTGATGGGGGCCCAGTCAGATTTCTTAGCTGGATTCTGGAGCCTGCAGACCCGCATGGACTCACACGTGCCAGTTATGGACTTTATTGCCTTTATAGATAATTACCAATCATGGACTCTAAAGGACTGTTGTTGCCATGTAGATTTACTGCCTGGTATGGACTCTTGGCTTGAAGGATTGCTTAATGGACTTTCCCATTTCCCAGGTACAGTCACTTTTTAAGGCACCAGAGAGCTTTGTATAGAAAACTGTGTGGAAGATGTCTTTGAGAACTCTTACTTGTTGTTTGCAAACTACCTCAGTAAAGGATCTTTATCTGTTCTCCTGATGTGCCTGGTGTGAATCTTTTATAGGGGTGCATGCACAGCGTATCAAAAGAACACGGCTTACAACTGACTGAGGGACTGAGTTAGAGAAGGTGCAGTACATGGGTCAAACAAGCAGGATGTTCTGCAGAGGAAGCTAGTTGCCATTGCTAATGACTACAGTGTTGGTGTCACACGCCATCACAGCCAAGTAGCCACAAGATGGGTGACATGGCCTAGGTGATGGTTATCCTGGTAGGGAAGGGGGTTATGTGTTTGGCACCCTCACTAGCAGCTGGTTGCCCACTTTTTGGGACCGGGCCCACAGTACAGAGTGCCTGGAGTTACGGGAGAAAAAGTTGAAGTAGCAACGCCTTGGGACGAGAAAGCAAGCGCAGATAATTGAGAAAGTATGTTTCATGCATCCAGTAGCAACAGCAGGATAGTCACTAGGAGTGAAATGACATTATTGCTGAGTTGGTGGAGACTGGTGCATGCTCAGTGTCATCAAGTATGGCTATGGATTACAAGGTGTTTGTAGGCAGGTGCAGTCTATTTTCTCCACTGCAACTCTTCCACAGCAGAAATGCAGGTGAAGGAGAAAGTCAAGAGGAACCTATTTCCTCTATGATCTCCTCGGGCACAGAGAGGCAGCATTCAATTAGATACTGGCGTCCCATGTGACTTTGGTGGCCATATTGGGTCAGGCAGAGTCTTTTTAAGACCCTGGCTCCTGGGTTTGGCGCACATTTACTGTGTAGTTAGAGTAGGGACAGTTCACTTGTCTGTCAGGGACAATGCTTAGCATCAGGTAGAGGTTCCAGAAGAGTAGGGAAAGTGCAGGGAAATGCCATCCATCCTTGAAGCCTCCCCACTTGGGTACAAACCAGCCAGGCCAAATTCTACCCTTCAAAACAGACACTGTTTGCACCCCTATGACCTTTGAGTCTCCTCTCCACCCCCTAACTGTTACTAGACAGTGAAAGGAAAAGCAGCACATTGTCACTCTGAACTCTTCTTCTGTAGAAAACCCGATTGGCTCTCTGTGATGCTTCTCCCTCCCCCTCTCTGAGCTCTGTTGTACAGATTGTACATAGACTGTTTCCAAGTCAAATTCTTGTATTTTCTCTGCTTGCATTAAAGAAAATGTATTTATTTATGCATAACAATTACAGAGCTACATTAATTTGTGCATGTTATGCCTGCATGGAGTTCTGTTTTAATGTTTTTTAAATATTCTTAAAGCCCAACTCGAATAGAGGATCGAGTATGTAAAACTACTTTAACAAGTCTCTTAGGCAGGCCAAACATGGTGCGAATTTCGCACGATTCCCCCATCAAGATAGGCAGTGCTGACAGGTGGAATCCCTCCTCCCAAGTGTAGCACTGCCCCCTAGGGAGCTGCTGAGAATTACACTTCTTGGATTCCCCAGGGTTACCCGTAGCAACAGTCTGTAGAAACCTATCTCTTTAAATACTCGGATCAGACAATGAACAGTCCAGGGGATTTGGTTTTTTGTGTTTTTATTGGAACTTGGATGGGAGAAGGGATGAGTGGGATACTCCAACTTGAACTATGCACAATTCCTGAGGACAACTGACTGTAGAATGCGGCAAGGCCACTGCTTCACCTTGCCACTAAAGTGAAGATAAAGAATATGTACTCTCGTTTAGGTTACTCTTCAGGGTCTAACTTGGCACCCCCCTTTCTCACTGATTGTGTGCGCTGACCTTCTGTCCACTGACACCCTATTGGAGTGGTCCCCTTCCTAGGCAGACCCTGGCAGGCTCCCTGGTACTCACGGACACTGTTTTTCCCAAGGCCGCTCTGCTTCCAACTCCACTGGTCAGCTTCCTGTACCTCTTGGCTCAGCACCACACTCTGCCTCACTAGGCCGACTGCCTGTGGCCACCTTCCATGCAGATAGAAGGAGAGACAGCCGTCACCCTTCTCCTGGGACCTGGCTTGCCGCCCAAAGACACCCTGTCACATGTGCCCCTGGCTTTTATGATGTATCCCAGGATGCACCACTCTTGTGCCAACCCACTGTGACAGCCAAAAAAGCCTGTGTGTCACTAGCTGGGTTTCTTCTACTGTCCAACAGGCTCCCCTATTGGATACAGTGGGGACACTCCTTCAGCCCAGATGAATCACCCACTGGGCACATGCAACAGGCAAAACTACAGATCAGGCTCCCCTGTGAAGCAGACGGAGCAAACTATTATTTTTCCTAGCACCTATCTAGGAGGGTGCTACACAAGCAATTGTCTTCTCTCAGCTAGTGATAATCGAAAGAGAATCTGGCAGGCTGGTTGTTCCCAAGCTGATCGATCAACTTGGTACATTCAGCCTGCCCATTAACGGTTCAAATGTCAGCTGGTTCAGTAGAAACCGGGCTTAGACATAAACAAGCAAATAACCCTTGCAGTGCGTATGCAACCTTTCTGCAACTTTTACGTTGTGATCTCCTGTGCGGATGCGAATTCAGCCATATACTTTGTATGGCTGAAATTCGCACTGCATCCGCACCAAAGACGCACAGGAGGCATTTTTTCAGCCGCATCAAGATCGGATCACACAGTGGTTCACACTTGTGCGATCCGATCCTGTGTGAACTGTCAGATCGCACTGCGATATGCGATCAAACTGGGGGTGTCGTTAACATTTAATTGACACCCCCTGCGTATCGCATATGGCAGTGTGAACTGCCTCTTGTGCGGATGTGATGCGGGAACAGGCTGCGAATTCGCAGCCTTCCCGCATCGCACAAGTGTGAACCGGCACTTAAAGAAGAAGCATGGGTTAAAAAAAATAAACATCCATACTCAACTCTATCTCTGTCCCATTTCAGCTCCAAGCCTGAGAACTTAGCAATCATATGACTGTGACGGACCCCCGTACTCAAGAAGAGTATGTCTGCCGTATAAGCTTACAGAAAAAATTAATCCCTATATCAAGGACAGGAAAGAAAAGAGGCTATTTTTATGACAAAAAATGGCAATTGGGATACAAAATGTAAATGATTTATTATGTTGATTAATATATTCTAAATAGAAACATTATCAAAAATGTGTTTTCCCAAACAGGGAAATACCAGAACCACATCCACTGTGCATGTTTTGCACACAAACATAAAAACGAAAAACAAGACAACATAGAACATAAAGTAACAAAAACCGTCCGGATGCCAGGCATTCCTGAGTCCTGACACACAGGGTGCTACTATGGCTAATCACCGTATAATGATTATCAAAAAATATGTGCATAAGGTAATATTCCTTTATGTGAACCCCTTGGAGCTTGAGCTAAGGGATAGGCATCTGCGGGGCTAGAAGACCAAAGTATAGTTTTATGTTAAAGGGAGGGTATTATGGACCCTGTTATTGCTGCAAGTCCATTAGATGTTCCTGTAATCCTGTGGTAGAGAAACATGTAGTTTAATGGGGAATTCCTTGAAACCGATCTTAGACATAAACAAGCAAATAACCCTTGCAGTGCGGACGCAACCTTTCTGCAAGTAATCACTTTAAAAGTTTTCCAGAGTTGTGCTTTAATACAACTTTCATATTTTACTTGATTGTTTTACCTTATTTTCTTGTATTAAAGAAGAAGCATGGGTTTACAAAAAATAAACATCTATACTCAACTCTCTCTGTCCCACGTCAGCTCTAAGCCTGAGAACTTAGTATTACTGTTTTACTGTATTACTAATATTACTGTCTGTGACGAACCCCCATACTCAAGAAGAGTATGTCCGTCGTATAAGCTTCCCTTGCCCGGTACCAGCACGATGCAAGATCCCTTAGCCCACCCAGTCACTTGTCAAGGCACCAGTGTAGGGTGGTAAAAAGCATAAGACTGTTTATTCAAACACAGGCACAATGAGATATACACTCAGGGGACAATCCCCCCCCCCCTCTTTGCATAATGACACGGGGCGAGATAAACTACATTCAGTAACATGACACACAGACAGCCTTTAGAAAGGGCTGCAGGAAAAATCCCCCCTCCCCTCTAGCAGCTAATGCGCATACATATATACATCCCATAATCGTTTGCTCCCAAGGCAGATAAAAACAATATAACAATGGAATAAAAGCACTTAACAAACACATAACAACCCCCACCCCACCTCAAACTATCTAGCAATGGTCTGAGACACTCCTAAAATATTCTAGCAGTCTGAAAGGTGGAATTATTTATCTTCATATTTTTCTTGAGAGATATTGTTTAGAAGTATTACTCCCAAGTGCAAGAGCCCTTCATTCTTTAAACACAAACCACACATATAGAACCCAGGATAACAGGGGTAATACGAAATGCTGAGTCCAGTGTGGTTGTATCGTGAGTCTGGTTAGTGCAGACCCAACTGGGGTTCTCGGTCACCCTGTGCCCCTCAAAGACCAGGGTGACTTACATATAGGAGGTGTCGGGGGAGCTGGACAAGGAGTTTCCTGACCTCTCTAAGGTAAGCTGGGTTCCCCTAGCCCTCCACCCAAGTAACTCTGCCACACTGTTGATCACACAGTTTTTGTTCTTGCACTCTTCTAAATTTTGAAATAAGATATCAGCTAGAAAGTGACTCCACAAAGACTTGAATTGGGGCCACAACAAAAGCATCCCCAGTGTTGGAGTATGGCTCCTTGTATGTCTATGTGGAATTACTGAACGGGGATGGCCAGCGCTGACAGGTGCACACTAAGTTCAGGGCTGATGTTAGAAATCACGGGCCCCATACAGCCTACCTGACAGGGTCCCCTTCTCCCAGCTGAAAATGACTGAGGACATTTATCATCCCTTTTCTCTGTAGCTTCAGTGGCTCAAATGAATGGATAGGAAGCCCTCTGAGGCTTCCTGCTCATTCACAAACTGAAGCATGGTAAACACAGTTTACTATGCTTCAGTGATGAATGGACATAGGAGTGATTGGTACTGATTGCTCACTGTGTTTATTCAGGAAATGAAGGGGCCAGTAAATGACATATTTACCAGCCCCTTATTCCGCTCTCCATCCTGAAATATCTCCCTGTGTGCCTGCAGCAGTTTCCCGCAAAAGAAGAGAGGAGGGAAGTGCAGGGTAAAGGGGCACACAGGGGGGCCTGGAAAACAGATAGAAGGGGTGCATGTGCTAGGACCAATCCCCCTGCAGTGCAGCTGGAGGGGAAAAAATAGGAGAAGCTGGCAGCACTGCAGGGGGAGGCAGAAGAGGATATGTGTCTGCAATAGGACAGCACAGCCGGACCTCCTGCTAAGCAGGTGCCGGTCCCCCCTTTTGAACTGATGGGACTCGGACCCAGTAAAGGAGGGCTGGTTACACCGCCTTATCAGTGGCCCTGACTAAAATAGACTGTGGCAGGAAAATATTGGTAAGCACCTGAGTTGGGGGTTGTAGGATAGGCTATAGGAGGCAGGGTGGCCTAACCATGTATAATTTAAACATATTTTTGTGCATTTATATGCAATGGTACCAGGTCAGAGCAGCATAAACATACAGTCTATTTCAAATAAATATTCTATGCTACAGTATATATTTAGATCTGCATGGTAAATCTCAATACAAAATCTTGCTTATTTTTGACTTTTTGCCAACGGCAGTATTCATTAGTGAACCTTTCAGAACTGCTTTGTCTTTTTGGTACCAGTGATTTTTCAATGCACAGTTTTCTTTATAATGCTGATTGCGGCCACTTTGAGGAGAGGGCTAAAAATACGAAGCTGTGACTGCGGCTGAGTAAGCTGTGTACATGGCGCCGTGCCCAGGCTCCAGCTAAGAAACTTTGTTTGAAATTTTCAGCCTGCGGAGAGCAGACCACATGTTTCTCTGGACTTATTCCCTCAATAAATTAGACGTTGGGAAAGGCAGTCATTTCCACCTGACCTCTGCAAAAAAGGATTAAAAGCAGCCGAAATAATACCCTGATTCTTATCAGTTATGACTAATGAGTTTATTTGATACTGTACTGCAAAGTGCAAGGACTGTGTGCATAGTGCTCAAATATCACAAATAATGTATTGCTTTCGTAATAGAAAATGAATAAAACCTGCTATAGGGTACAGTACTTCGCATGGCTCACCTTTACCAAAAAACGACCCATGCAGGCAAGGAGTACCTATAGATCGAAACAAACTGTGCAGGTTTGACCAAAGTTGAATAATGTCCTTGCTATGGGTAAAGGCTATTTATGTACCTCATACAGTAAAGCCTGACTGAAAAACTCCCAGAGATCACCTCACCCCCTCCTGCCTTGTTGCTAGGGCATTGCTTAGAGACTCCTATCTCTTACAGTTCACCTCCACCATTACAGGAGCAAGCTCTTTCTCTGATTAAAAACCCCTCACATGTGCTTTCTCTGCCCTGACGCAGTAGCTCCAAGAGCTCACTCCTGTAATGGTGGAGGTGAACAGTAGTCTCTTATCCACATCCTAGCAACAAGGCAGGACAGGATGATGCAATTGTTGGTAGTTGTAACGGACCGTTTCAGCAGACAAGGGGTTAAAATCCGTTTAGGCGATATGCCCCTTTCTGAGAGACAGGCACAGATACTTGCAGGAGATCAAACTCCCGAACTGCATACAAAATAGCACTCCAACCTGGAACCTCACGAATAGCTGCTAGCAGGAGAAGCATACATCAGCTTACATTCCTAGCAATCGGTCTCCAACAGCATACAGTGAATCCCCCCAAGAACGAGACAAAGCTCCGTGTTGAAGGTCAAGCAGTGGTATGTTTATTGAGGGCTACCTGCCCCCGTATTTATACAGGTCTCCCACCTGGTGGACACTCCCTTAGGGGACCAAATGGAAGACTGTAACACAAACAGACATGTATCACATTACAGACTCCCAGAAGCAAAACATCCCCACAATGCATCCTGGCTTCCTCCCTTAGTAGACAGCCAGGTGAGCTCATTAACATGTTTATCAATAGTCTCAGTTAATCAGTAGACATTCCTCAGGAGGGGGCTGCTGGAAACCATCCCCCCCCCCTCTCTCTGCAGCTAAAGCTAGTTTTCACAGCGAGACTCCATTACACACATGGGGACCAAAATACAGTATTATGCTTTAAAATATATAAAGTTACTTTTTATACATTAAACATAGACATGTCACATATCCCCAGATAGCTCAGGTCTGAGTGCACATTATTAGGTGAATGGCACTCAGACCCCACGAATACAGTTTAATCGCCATGGAGCCAAAGTCTTTTAAAACCTGGTCCATAGTCCAAAGGCAGCAGGCGGGCAACCAGGCTCCTCCAATGCAATGTGGCGAGGTTGGTCTCGTCACAGTAGTTTTCAGTCAGGCTTCAAAAGGTACGTAAATGGGCCTACACCTATAGCAGGGACATTGTTTAACTTTGGTCAAAGCTAAGTTTTATTTTTATCTACATAGACAGTTTTTTGGTAGAGGTGAACTATGCCTTTAACCACTTTAAGACCGGAAGATTTGACCCCCTTCCTGACCAGGCCCTATTTTATGATTCGGCACTGTGTTATTTTTTAACGGACAATTGCACGGTCGTGCAACATTGTACCCAAATAAAATTGATGTCCTTTTTTTCCCACAAGTAGAGCTTTATTTTGGGGGTATTTGTTCACCTGTGCAGTTTTTAATTTTTGAGCTATAAACAAAAAAAGTGCGACAATTAAAAAAAAAAAAAAAAAACAATATTTTTTACATTCTGCTATATAACATTCCCCCCAAAAAAATGTAAAAATCAAAATTTTTTTAACATTTTAGGCAATTTGTTTTCTGCTACATATTTTTGGTAAAAAAAAAAAATCACAATAAGCGTATTTTGATGGTTTGCGCAAAAGTTATCACGTTTTCTAACTACGGAAAAGATTTATGTAATTTTTATTGTTTTTTTTTTTTTCTTTACTAGTAATGGTGGCGATCTGCGATTTTTTGTGGAACTGCGACATTGCGGCGGACAGATCGGACCCCTAACTGACATTTTTTACACTTTTGGGGGGACCAGTGACATTACTACAGTAATCAGTGCTATAAATATGCACTGTTACTGTAATAATGACACTGGCAGGGAAGGGGTTAACCCTATTGGTGATCCAGGGGTTAAATGTATGCCTCATGCTTACTAACATGTGTGTGGGGGGGGGGTTCTGTGACAGAGACAGAGATCGCAGGTTCAGCTATGCTGAATCCTGTGATCTCTCCCTGTCTGTCACTGAAAAGATCCGCCTGCTTTGTTTACATAAGCAGACGGGTCTTCTCACACTTTCTCTGACGATCGGGGAAGAGAGGCGGCAATTTCCACCTCTCCTCCTCCGGCCCGACTCCCACTGTGCCTAAGCACAGTGGGAGCGAGCCTCTGAGACCACTAGGAGTCCAGCGATGTAGGTCTACATCGCTGGAACCAGGAGGATTACTGTCGGCAAGAGTTAAATAAATATTTTACTTCAAATTCAAAAAGAAAATGCAAATTGTTAGTGTTCTTAAAGAGACACTTACATCTCACCCTTTCAGGAAAAGGTAAAGTGTCACCCGGCATTGGGAGGGGCCAGCAGGGCTATACATAGGAGGGCTCAGACACCAGTCTATGCAATTTTGGTCAGCATTATTTTGATACTGGTAGGTACAGAATCTCTCCCTCTATTTGTCACACATTTACTTTTTTGACCTGATTTGACCTTGCACTACTGGGGTAATCCCATGCACTGGTGTCATTGCCTCCCCAAGTTGCATTTATACTTAATAACCAATACGTTTGATAACGAAATACGTTTCACATGTGGAATGTTAATTCAGCTGTGCAGGTCATTTTCACCACTCCTAATTATACAATGTGGCACTTTTGGCTATTCAATCATTGTTTATTTTTTATTATTTTTTTCTGACTTTTTTCTTACCTTTCCATCTCTTTTCATTTTATTTATTTTTAATTGTGCACATCACCACCCATTTACACTCCTTTTTCTAGCCACCATCCTGGCAGGTTATGTTGGACGGTTCTGTTTGCTCGTTTTTCCATCTGTCCTGTTTTGCGCTGTCGGCCCATTTTGGAATCTTTACCCATAACTCCCGGGTCAGACGTCTCTGGTGGCTGCCGGTGCGATTTTGGAATGCAGCATCCTGCATTTTTGTGAGTATGGATCCCTTAGTCTGATTCCCACATTCCAATTTACCTGATACATTTCCATGTTCATTACTATGTTATATTTTTTTTTTAATCATTTTGCTTTATAGATTATGTCTATGCATCAACCCCTGAAGAAGTGAGACTGAACCCACGAAACATGTCGGGTCACCACAGATGTCATGACACATTTACTTTGTTCTTTTTGATTACTACCAGTGTAATGGATTTGTATACTTCGGCCAACTGTTTGCCATTATGACACCTGTTCCCAGTTATATTGCTGGCATTTGCTCAATAAACTTGTACTATGTTTTTATTACTGGTTATGTGGTGCTTCATCTAAAGTCCCAATGGGCAAAACCACCACTGCTTCCTATAAAAATATCTGGTGTTGGCTGGTGTCAGATTGAGCAGTAACTTAACTCCAGCCATCATGTGACAGTCCTAGTGATTGGCTGCTGTTTTATTAAGAGAAGTTGCTGCCCCATAACCTGAAGCACTGGTAATATTACAATGGTGGCCACCAAAGCAGGATTGGTGGGGAAGTACTGGAGAAGTGAGTATAAAGAGGTCTAGGAGGCCGGGGCTTTACAAATACAATGTAGGAGCCTGTGTCAATTGGTTTTTAGTCCACGTCAAATAAGTTTTGCATTCCCATACAAGTCTAGAAGGTCAAATGCAGGGGAGAAGATGGTAATATGCACCTGCCAACAAACCTCTCAACATTGGAAGTTGACAAAGAAGGACAACCTGGAAAGGAGAAAAGATACACAGAGCATGCTGTGGAGAAAGATGAAAGCCACATGCAGAGTGCGCTGCAGTGAAAAAAAGGTTTGGCTTTATTGTGCAGGATATTGGGCGTGACCTAAAGGAACATTGCTAAAGGATAAGCTCACATCCCTTGTAATAGAAATAAGCATGAGAGGTCCTCTTTAACCACTTGCCGACCGCCGCAAGTACATATACTGCGGCGGTCAGCCCCTCGCAGGCAAAGTGACGTATGGGTACGTCACTAGCCTGTGAGGCTCTGGGGAGCGAGCGTGCGCCGCCGGAGGCGCGCTCCCACTCCCGCGTGGTCACGGACCCCCCGCGCGTGTGAGCGGCGGACCCGATGTCCGCCGCTCACTCACGATCGTCCGTGACAGCGGGAGAAAGGCATGCGGCTAGTGTAAACAAGCCGCCTGTCATTCTCCCCTGTGTAGGAACAGTGATCATACCATTCTACTATGTGGGACTGTTGATCATTGTTCCTACACCTCAAGCCACAGCCAATCACAGTTAGAATCACGCCCCTAGGGACACACACAGCCCCTCCCTCTCAAATAAAGTTAACCCCTTCACTACCAGTGTCATTTTACAGTAACAGTGCATATGTATAGCACTGATTACTGCAGTAATGTCACTGGTGACCCCAAAAGTGTCAAAAATGTCAGTCAAGGGTCCGATCTGTCCGCCGCAATGTCGCAGTACCGCAAAAAAAATTGCAGATCGCCGCCATTACGCGTTAAAAAAAAAAACAACAAAAATGACAAAAATCTTTCCCTTTGTTAGTAAACGCGATAACTTTTGCGCAAACCAATCAAAATACGCTTTTTGCGATTTTTTTTACCAAACATATGTAGCATAAAACAAATTGTTCGAAAATGTTAAAAAATTTTGATTTTTACTTTTTTTTTTGGGAATTTCATATAAAAAAATGTGAAAAATATTGTTATTTTTGCAAAATGTACGCTCTTTTTTTGTTTATAGTGCATGATCAAAAAATCGCACAGGTGATCAAATACCACCAAAAGAAAGCTCTGTTTGTGGGAAAAAAAGGACGTCAAATTCTTTTAGGTACAGCGTCGCACGACCGCGCAATTGTCCGTTAAAGTCACGCAGTGCCGAATCACAAAATACCCCCTGGTCAGGAAGGGGGTAAAATCTTCCAGGGCTTAAGTGGTTAATGTGAGATCTGGGGTCATTTACCCTTAAAAGCAATTAAATGTTGCAGTCCCGCTAAAAATCGCCAATCGCTAGTAAAAAAATAAATAAAAAATAACAAGGACATATATCTATTCCCTAGTTTATAGACGTGATAACTTTTGCGCAAACAAATCAAAATACGCTTATTGGACTTTTTTTTTGTTTACCAAAAATATGTAGCAGAATACAAATTGGCCTAAAATGATGAAAACATTTGATTTTTAAATTTGTTTTTTTTTGGGGGGGGAATGTTATATAGCAGAAATTGCAAAATATATTTTTTTTTTTTCAGAATTTTCCCTTTTTTTTTTTCTTTATAGCGCAAAAAATAAAAAATGCAGAGGTGATCAAATACCACCAAAAAAAAAGCTCTATTTGTGGGAAAAGTAAGGACATCAATTTTTTTAGGGTACAGCATCGCATGACCGCGCAATTGTCAGGTAAAGTAACGCAGTAACGAATCGCAAAAAATGGCCTGTACATTAAGGGGCAAATCTTTCCGGTCCAGAAGTGGTTAAGACTGCATGACATATCAGACTTCAGAATTTGCCCGAAGTTTCTCTTTGAAATGTTCCTGTGAGCTCACTCTTCATGCATCAGACCCCATGCGTGGTATATATGACCTCATATGAGAAAACGGAAAGGAAAATGTTGTTCGTGGCAGGCAGCCATACCCCAGGACTCATTCTTCCAGGGCAGTTAAAAGCATGGGCGAAATCTCATTGGTTGCTCAAGCCTAATAAATAAACCCATCAGCTACTTTTTATGATGCTTTGAATTATTATGTTGCCACAAGGACTTCAGAATGTGGAGATAAAAGGGTTACACCGGCTATCCTTGACTAATATTTTCATACGTTGTTCGGAATGGCCTTGTCCTGAACGGGGTTTTTACCTCCCTTGAACACTTTCAGCGGAATGATTAATAGTTGCGCATTCAGTGTCAGTCAAGTCATTCATTTCACAGCAAGTTCTTCCCGAGATCAAGAGATTCTTCAACAAAGGTTCTCTATCCACTGTGCAGCTTTTAGGAGAACCCACAGTGAACCAGTAAGAGTTAAGTGTTCAGAACAAGCAGGGTGCTCAAATGTTGGGGTCAGAGTACAGACCTGAATGTACGTCATAAGACGCTTGAGGTTACATGGTGGGTAAGATACTAAAATAACAAAAACAATAAAAAGTAAAACAAAGAGCATTTATCACAAGAGAATTATTCTCCTTAGTGTGAATGAAACCATCTGAAATAGCGGTATAGGCGTATTAAAAGGTATAAAAGGTTTATGCAAAACATAGTTATCATTGTTTAACTTTATACACTAAAAACAGATTGGAATTCCAGAAAGTATAAAAGCAAATAGACCGACTATAGGTCAGACAGGGGATGTATGTGCCACATGTTCCAAAGGAAAATGTTGTCGATGTATCATATGGGGCTTTTTGGCTTGCCCCGTCGCATGTGATTTGCCGAGCAGTGCGCTGCGAATCACATGCGATGTTTGACATTGCATATGTGTGAACCGGCACTTAAAGCGGAGTTCCACCCTGGGAATACTTTTTTTAATAAAAATACCCCCGGGACAGTCAGGGCTAGTACATTCCACAATGGATAGCCTCTGATCTGTCCCAGGTTGCACTTACCTTTTAGGAGAAATACTTACCTTGAAAAAGTATTCTCCAGCGCTGCCATCTCAGGTGTGGGCAGCTTGAAGCCAGCGCGATCCTCTTCCGCGTCCTCTTCCTTCTTCTTCGGTCCCACGATGCACTGCACCGGCCCCGCTGTCACTTCCGGTGCGCGCGCTGTTTAGAAGGGAATGACGCGCCTGCACCGGAACTGACGTCGGGGCCGGTGCAGGCGCAATGATTCCTGGGAGCGATGACGTTCAGCTCCCAGGAATCATTGCAAAAGCCAGGAAGTGACGAATCGCCGTGGCCGCCGAGGGGAGGAAGAAGGAAGTAAGGTAATTACTGTATATTTTCTCTACAAGGTAAGTAAAAAAAAAAAAATTGCGATTATCCATTTGTTTTTCAGGTGACCCGGAGCGAGAAGATGGAGGTAAGTATAAATTTAGGGTGAAACTCCACTTTAAAGTGTTACTAAACCCAGGAGCCTGCATCCACTATATCTGGTCTCCCACAGTCAAGGCCATCTTATCAAATGGGCACGCTGGGCAGTTGCCCGGGTACCCCCACCTGCCCGGCGACCCAGCCACACCCAAGCATTATTCCTGATTCCCGTGTGCAACTTAACAGGTTGCAAGCGCCTGTTGGCGTGCTGCTGTCATGCCACTTGGGCCATAAAGGGTGAGCCCACAACTGCAGGAAGGCCTGCCCACCTCCACAGGAACAGGAACACACAGGGCAGTCGAGTCTGACTCCCGTCCGTGTGTGCGTTCACCGGACCCAGCCGCCCAACTTGGAAGCTGTCATTAGCCTGGCACTGCTGTACCAATAAATATCGCCTTATTGATAATTTACATTTTTATTCTCGTGGGTGATTGTGTAGGCAGGGCCCCAGTGTACTGCATTTCCTGGGGTCCTTTAATGCTCTTAAGATGGCACTGCCCACAGTATACAAAGTATGGAAATGCAATTATTTTAGTAAATCTAAACTGCTAAATACCTTTTCTCATCAGCAGTATATAGCAGTCTTGTGACTTTTATCAGTGCCGGGTTAAATCTTGTAGGATGAGTTTTCATACTGCACTGGCTGTCCTATCAAGATGCAGGACCCCTGACCCTCTGTCTGGACAGTACTGATTGGCTCTGTGCTAATCACATGCACTCTCCCAAGAAAAAAAAAAAAAAAAACTCTCTAGCAATACAGACCAAACTGAGCATGTGCAGCCTTACTCCAGTAACTGTGTTTTATCTGGACATGTTATAGGGACAATGCAAGAAGAGGAGTATCTGCGCAGACAGGATCAAACAGCCTTTTTACACAATGTAGACGATTAACCCCTTAGGTATCACAGTGAGTATAACAAGCATGCTTTACTGCATTAACACACTGATTTTACTGTTGTGGGGTTAGTAACAATTTAAATTAAACACCATAGACTCATTTGCTATTGTTATATGCAGACTTGAAACCAAACTGGTTTATACTACATCATATGACTTCCTCTAGTGTGGGAAGTGTTAATGCTATTAACCTCCCTGGCGGTAACCCCGAGCGTGACTCGGGGTGGATTTTTCATACCAGGATCGGTAACCCCGATTTACGCTCGGAGTGGATGTGCAGAGAGCGCAGCGGTGTTCTCTTACCTTCTCCTGGCGATCCAGCGATGATCTCTCATTGCTGTGACCGCCAGCCGAGATCCCCGCCGCTCTCCGTCGTTCTGAGGACTTCCTAGTTCCGTTCCCTGCAGCAGCAATGCTGCATGGGAGCGGAACTAGGGAGGGAAATAAAAAAAAAAAAAAAAAAAAAAAACGTTGCACAAAACACAAACACATTACACATTTTATATTATATATATTATATGCATATATATATATATATATATATATATATATATATATATATATATATATATGTATGTATATATATATATATATATATATATATGTATATATATGTGTGTATATATATATATATATATATATATATATATATATATATATATATATATATGCACACACACACATATATATATATATATATATATATATGTATATGTATATGTGTATATATATATATATATATATATGTATATATATATATATGTATATATATGTGTATATATGTATATATATATATATATATATATATATATATATATATATATATATATATATATATATATGTATGTATATATATATATATATATATATATGTGTGTGTATATATGTGTATATATATATATATATATATATATATATATATATATATATATATGTGTATATATGTATATATATATATATATATATATACAGTGGGTACGGAAAGTATTCAGACCCCCTTACATTTTTCACTCTTTGTTATATTGCAGCCATTTGCTAAAATCATTTAAGTTCATTCTTCTTCCTCATGAATGTACACATAGCACCCCATACTGACAGAAAAACACAGAATTGTTGACATTGTTGCAGATTTATTAAAAAAGAAAAACTGAAATATCACATGGTCCTAAGTATTCAGACCCTTGCTGTGACACTCATATATTTAACTCAGGTGCTTTCCATTTCTTCTGATCATCCTTGAGATGGTTCTACACCTTCATTTGAATCCAGATGTGTTTGATTATACTGATTGGACTTGATTAGGAAAGCCACACACCTGTCTATATAAGACCTTCCAGATCACAATGCATGTCAGAGCAAATGAGAATCATGAGGTCAAAGGAACTGCCTGAAGAGCTCAGAGACAGAATTGTGGCAAGGCACAGATCTGGCCAAGGTTACAAAAAGATTTCTGCTGCACTTAAGGTTCCTAAGAGCACAGTGGCCTCCATAATCCTCAAATGGAAGACGTTTGGGATGACCAGAACCCTTCCTAGAGCTGGCCCTCCGGCCAAACTGAGCTATCGGGGGAGAAGAGCCTTGGTGAGAGAGGTAAAGAAGAACCCAAAGATCACTGTGGCTGAGCTCCAGAGATGCAGTCAGGAGATGGGAGAAAGTTGTAGAAAGTCAACCATCACTGCAGCCCTCCACCAGTCGGGGCTTTATGGCAGAGTGGCCCGACGGAAGCCTCTCCTCAATGTAAGACACATGAAAGCCCGCATGGAGTTTGCTAAAAAAACACCTGAAGGACTCCAAGATGGTGAGAAATAAGATTCTCTGGTCTGATGAGACCAAAATAGAACTTTTTGGCCTTAATTCTAAGCGGTATGTGTGGAGAAAACCAGGCACTGCTCATCACCTGTCCAATACAGTCCCAACAGTGAAGCATGGTGGTGGCAGCATCATGCTGTGGGGGTGTTTTTCAGCTGCAGGGACAGGACGACTGGTTGCAATCGAGGGAAAGATGAATGCGGCCAAGTACAGGGATATCCTGGACAAAAACCTTCTCCAGAGTGCTCTGGACCTCAGACTGGGCCGAAGGTTTACCTTCCAACAAGACAATGACCCTAAGCACACAGCTAAAATAACAAAGGAGTGGCTTCACAACAACTCCGTGACTGTTCTTGAATGGCCCAGCCAGAGCCCTGACTTAAACCCAATTGAGCATCTCTGGAGAGACCTAAAAATGGCTGTCCACCAACGTTTACCATCCAATCTGACAGAACTGGAGAGGATCTGCAAGGAGGAATGGCAGAGGATCCCCAAATCCAGGTGTGAAAGACTTGTTGCATCTTTCCCAAAAAGACTCCTGGCTGTATTAGATCAAAAGGGGGCTTCTACTAAATACTGAGCAAAGGGTCTGAATACTTAGGACCATGTGATATTTCAGTTTTTCTTTTTTAATAAATCTGCAACAATGTCAACAATTCTGTGTTTTTATGTCAGTATGGGGTGCTATGTGTACATTGATGAGGAAGAAGAATGAACTTAAATGATTTTAGCAAATGGCTGCAATATAACAAAGAGTGAAAAATTTAAGGGGGTCTGAATACTTTCCGTACCCACTGTATATGTCTATATATACCCCCTATACACATGTTCAGATGTCATGTCTGACATCAAACATGTCCTCAAAAAAGCACTGGCAGTGGCAGCCCCTGCAGCATAAAAAATGCTTGGCTGGTGAGAAGCCATATTCCAGTTACGACGCTATTCAGAGAAATTATCATTTCTCTATAGCGGTCACCCTGCTATGGAAGGGTTTTGTCACCCTGCCATAGCAGTCACTGCCAGTTAACCCTACACTACACTACAGTCCCCTTACACTTAACACTTTCCCTACAGAAACTAAATTTTTGAAGCTAACTTAAGTGTAAAGGAGCACTCTAACTACACTAGATATCCCTTTCCTCACACTAATAAATAGCTAAATGACATATATATATGCACACACACACACATATATATATATATGTATATGTATATATATATATATGTATATATGTCTGTATATGTATATATATATATATATATATATAGATAGATATATATATATAAAATTATATTATTGATTCAATTATAATTCATGCGTTATATATATTATATATTATATATATATACACACACACATATATATATATACACATATATATATAATATATAACGCATGAATTATAATCTAATCAATAATATAATTTTATTATATATATTATATATTATATAATAAAATTATATTATTGATTCAATTATAATTCATGCGTATGTGTTTCAAATTTATCACATCTGGGATGTCTACTAGAGTCTTGTTTTGGTCAGGTTTAAGTCAGTAATTACTAAGAATTGTAGGCCTATAATACATAACGCCAAATTTCCATGAAAAGAATTGCACCGCTTTTGGTACAGAATTCCTGACAGAATCATACCGCCAGGGAGGTTAAAGGTACAGTATATCTTTCAAGTATACTGATAGTGGGCTTTAAGGCCCCATGTACACTGGGAGCTCAGCCCCAATGCATGGAGCTCCAGAGTTTAGCTGCTAGAGAAGAGCAGGTGTCCTGTCCAGTCCCACCAACACCAACCTGTCAAAACCTACACTCATCGACCACTGTATTAGGTACACCTTGCTAGTACCGTGTTGGACCCCCTTTTGCCTTCAGAACTGCCTTAATTATTTGTGACATAGATTCAACAAGGTGTTGGGAACATTCCTCAGAGATTTTGGTCCATGTTGACATGATAGCATCATGCAGTTGCTGAAGATTTGTCAGTACATTCATAATGCGGATCTCCCGCTCCAGCACATCCCAAAGGTGCTCTATTGGATTGAGATGTGGTGACTGTGGAGGCCATTGAAGTACAGTGACCTCATTGTCATGGTGAAGAAACCAGTGGTGAGATGATTGGAGCTTTGTGACATGGTGCATTATCCTGCTGGAAGGAGCAATCAGAAGATGGGTACACTGTAGTCATAAAGGGATGGACATGGTCAGCAACAATACTCAGGTAGGCCGTGGTGTTTAAACAATGCTCAATTGGTACTAAGGGGCCCAAAGTGTGCCAAGAAAATATCCTCCACACCATTACACCACCAGCCTGAACCCTTGATACAAGGTAGGATGGATCCATGCTTTCATGTTGTTTATGTCAAATTCTGACCCTAACATTTGAATGTCGCAGCTGAAATTGACAATCATCAGACCAGGCAACGTTTTTCCAATCTTCTTATGTCCAAATTTCGTGAGCCTGTGCGAGGTAGACCGTGGAGTTTAATTGAAACTCAGCTGGTACTAAGGGGCCCAAAGTGTGCCAAGAAAATATCCCCCACACCATCACACCACCACCACCACCAGCCTGAACTGTATATATAAGGCAGAATTGACAGATTATTTCATGTTGTTTATGCTAAACTCTGACCCTACCATCTGAACGTCGCAGCTGAAATCAAGACTCAACAGACCAGACAATGTTTTTCCAGTCTTCTATTGTTCAATTTTGGTGAGCCTATGCAAATTGTAGCCTCAGTTTCCTGTTCATAGCTGACAGGAGGAGCACCCGGTGTGTTCTTCAGCTGCTGTAGCCCATCTGCTTTACGGTTCAATGTATTGTGCCTTCAGAGATGGTTACTGTTTCCTTTCTATCATCTCAAACCAGTCTTCCCATTGTCCTCTGACCTCTAACATCAACAAAGAATTTTCGTCCACACAACTTCTGCTCACTGGATATTTGCTCTTTTTTGGTCCATTCTCTGTAAACCCGAGAGATGGTTGTGCGTGAAAATCCGAGTAGATCAGCAGTTTTTGAATTACTCAGACCATCCCGTCTGGCACCAACAACCATGCCACATACAAAGTCACTTAAATCGCCTTTCTTCCCGAATTTTGATGCTCCATTTGAACTTCAGCAAGGCATTTTCCCCATGTCACTAAATGCCTAAATGCGTTGAGTTGCTTATGCATATGTGATTGAAATAATAAATGGTCAAACACCAATTAAGCAAACCCTGGGCTAATAACATTAAATAAATAAATAAATGTAAGGTGCTGCGCTGTTAAAGTGATATCGTGCATGCAATGCTAAATTACTCAATCTGTGTGAAAATATGAAATAGTACAGGGATAATACAAAAAGAATCCGGATGAAAATACTGCATTCAAATATACTATACTATACTATAATACTGTAATATTACTATAATATACTATCACCTGATCACCTAATGAAGATATGGGGGCATGACATAATGCGTAGGAGTTAAGGAAAGGCAGGTCTGTCTGTCTGTAGGCACAGTAGAAGAATCAGTGCTGCAGATAAAGACTCTATCTCCTTTAGTTAAGGATTTGATTTTATATTGTAATAATATTGTAGTAATATCGCAGTTAAATATTTTATTTCCTGCTACAGTCAGAAGTTCGCTTTGGCCAAACCTCCATTTAGTTTGGCCGTTTGCAAACCTCCAATTCTCTGAAATTCCGTCCAAACCCTGGCAGCTGATCTATCAACCAGTATAATTTAATTAGAGAGATTGTACAGTCTTGTTTTTTTCTCTATAAAAATAACAATAATGTTATACTTACCTCCTGTGCGTGATGGTTTTGCACACAGCAGCTCAGGTCCTCCTCTTCTTGATCCCTGGCTGGAGCTCCTGGCCCCTCCCTCCTGTCGAGTGCCCCCAGAGTAAGCAGCTTGCTATGGGGGCACCGGAGCAGAGCTGCAGCTCTGTGTATCAATTCAGACACTGAGCTGCAATCCGGCCCCGCCCCCTCTCTCTCCTGTTTGGCTAACTGAGTTGGATTGACAGCATTTGGAGCCAAGGGCGCTGCTGCTGTGTCTCAGCCAATCAGGAGAGAGAGTCCCAGGCGCCTTAGGCACTCATGGACATCACTGAATAGAAATTGGGATCAGGTAAGTATTAGGGGGGCTGAGGGGGTTGCTGCACACAGAAGGCTTTTTATCAAAAACCTTCTGACTTTTCAACCCCTTTAAGTTTCTTTCAACCCTATTTGTCAGCATCCTTCCTTTACTCCTAAACCTTAATGCTTTTAAATATTTTCAATTAGTCTTTGGAATCAACAGCTAAAGAGTAACTCCACTTTTGTTAAGAAAAAAAAATTCTCTGGGTGATCGATGTACGTTGTAGGGATTTTTAACAAACTTTGTTGAAGATTCCTATGTTTTGGTATTAGGAAGAAATAGCTGTCCGTTTGTCTGTATCCATGTTAGACGTGTGCGGTTCATTTCATTCAGAATCCTAATTAGGACAAATTTTTCCTTATTAGGAAATTTAGATGTATCCAAATTTCCAAATGAAAATAGTAACACATTGAAATTAATTTGAAATAACTAAATGAAAATCAAATCGAAATTAAATCGAATTTGAAATAAAAAATAAAAGAATAGAATAAAATATGATAGAAAATAGTGGAATAGAATAGAATATAAAATAATATAATAGAAAAGAATAGAATAGAGTAAAACAGGAGAGAATAGAATAGAAAATAAAAGAATAGAATAAAATAGAATATAAATTAAAGGAATATAATTGAATTGAATTGAAAAGAATAGAATAAAAAATAAAAGAATAGGAAAGAAAATAATAGAATAGAAAAAAACAATAGAATATAATAAAATAAAAAGAAAACAACTGTCTTTCGAATTTCAAATAGAATGAATTTGAATTTAAATAGAACAGAAAGCAATAGAATAGTTATTAGTTAACAATATAATAGAAAAGAAAAGAACAGGATAGCATAGAATAAAACAATAGTATAGAATAAAATGGAAAAATTACAACTGTCTTTCAAAATTCTAATAATAATAAATTAGAATGAAATAGATTAGAAAAAATAGAAAAGAAAAGAAAAGAAAAGAATAGAATAAAATAGAATAGAATAGAAAAAAAACAATAGAATAGAATTCAATAGAATAAAATAAAAAGAATATAACCGTGTTCCGAAATTTGAATTTTCAAATTGAATAAATTTGAATTTGAATAGTATATATTATATTACATTTGGAAGGATTGGGAAACAGGGATTTCGGGCACAAGAGTTTTTTTAAAAAGATTTCTTTTATTCAACACAAAACTAAATATTTTAAAATCATAGAAAAATACAGGCAGATAATTGTGTATTAAGGACACAGTGAGACCACACAACAATGGTCTATGTTGTACAATATCTCAGTGCATAGAACTTATAAAAGTCGATTTACATACAGTTCAAAGTACAAGATCATTGGTAGTCATATAATCCTTGGAAACGTATTGCTTGATATCAGAAGAACCGCCGACGGACACCCAAGCAGTATGGTGCCGGTCAGCGGGGTCGACTGAAAGTATAAGTTAACATTCACCGTGTAATATATGACCTTTGCTCGACATGTTTCGCTTTCTTAGACAAAAAAGCTTCATCTGGAGCATATCATTTCTTTTGTCTGTGTGAAAAATAACAGTATTTAGATAAATTACATATATATGTTACCTCATTTTCAGTGTGTTATAATTACAATTGCATATCATTTATCTCTCCTTTTAATTACATACAATCGTCTTACACATCTCAGATAAGTCCTTCTATTTTTGCAATATCAACACAATATAGCATTGGGTCTTAAGTTGCATTCAGACACTAAAGGGGTTTAGGGAAAAGAACGGAGGCTGCCAATAGTGAGTATATGTGGGGATCCATGCTGTAATTATAGTATAAGCATATATATCCTGTTTATATACCTGGTAAATGGACAGAAAAATGTATACATACCTGTACATATAGTAATCAGGCACATATCTCAATTTCCATAGAGAATTCTTTAACGAGGAGGACTGTGCGTTTTGGGAAGCTCAAAAAAGGCAATGTATAATGACATAGTAGTGAGGGTAGTCACTCCATGTCTCATATCTGGGTGGATGAGAGCAGAAGAACAATGTTTCTCAGAATAGTAGGCGTTTTTATTCTATGATATCACTTTCAGGGAAAGCCCATAGAAATGCTAAACCATAAGCTCAAGTGTTTCAAAGTGGTAAAATCAGTGTGCCTCATGCTTGTTATAAGAGTGTGTAAGTACCTATAGAGCCCATAGATTATCTGCCTTAAAAGGGGCAAAAGAAAAGACATATATTCATTCTGGACCGTAAGAATGGACAGGTGCCATGCGTTTCTAAACGATTATACACCAACATACAGAATTTACCCATTCGTGTATGGGCTACCCCTATAGTAAAATACATATCATGTATATTGGTTTGCTTTCATATACATATGTGAATATGTGTGTGTAATCAATTTAGTATCCGGCCCACCCTCCTCCATAATAGTAGGGGGGTGACCAGGGTTATATATAGATAAGCAGTTGCTACATAGGGTCCAAGATGAGTACATGCAAAGCGTACTTAGAATAAACATAGGTGATAAACATAGTGGTGAATATATAGAGTGCCACCTAATATGATAGATCCCTATGTAGTACGAAAGTTCCAAACATAAACAGACACCTTAGCAAGGCTCACCAAACTTGGGAAGGACCAGAGCTTAAATGTAGGGAGCGTATCTCCTCTGCTTGTATGTCGGCTGTTAAGCACAGTAAGATTAAGGTGAATTCCCGGATATCACAAAAGTGTAATGTTACAGTATTAGTACTGGCCATATAAAGCTTACCCCTTGCCACGCTGTTCCCAGCTTCCGCACAGTCCTCACCGGATGGGGAACCTCCACCATACCAGGGCTTGTAAATGGCGCCCTTAAGTAGCATGGATCCCGGGCGGTTCGTCAAACGGACGTCACCGCCCCGGCCACTCCCACCGGACATCGCTCGAGAGCCAGCGCGGGGACACCCCAGCGAGGCTCTCGGCTTAGTCACGGGTGTATGCAGATCATACAGAGGCAGGAAGTGCCTCCGTAGTCCGCTCAGGTGCCACAGGAAGTTCCGCCCGGAAGGGGCGGAACTAACCTGCGGCCTATCTGGCCGCACATATCTCACTGATGAGGCCGACCTCCATGCTTACCCACACTGCCCCCACAGGATCGGTCCGCAATTACATGAGATTTCTAATGCCTGAAATGAAAAAACAACACAACAAGACAGAAATTATATATTTAAAAATACAGATATAAAAGCATATTTCACTAAGGTACAAAGATGTTCCTGGTAAACCAGGAGATATATATCGGTAACATATTTGTTTATCAAAAATTATTTTGATAAACAAATATGTTACCGATATATATCTCCTGGTTTACCAGGAACATCTTTGTACCTTAGTGAAATATGCTTTTATATCTGTATTTTTAAATATATAATTTCTGTCTTGTTGTGTTGTTTTTTCATTTCAGGCATTAGAAATCTCATGTAATTGCGGACCGATCCTGTGGGGGCAGTGTGGGTAAGCATGGAGGTCGGCCTCATCAGTGAGATATGTGCGGCCAGATAGGCCGCAGGTTAGTTCCGCCCCTTCCGGGCGGAACTTCCTGTGGCACCTGAGCGGACTACGGAGGCACTTCCTGCCTCTGTATGATCTGCATACACCCGTGACTAAGCCGAGAGCCTCGCTGGGGTGTCCCCGCGCTGGCTCTCGAGCGATGTCCGGTGGGAGTGGCCGGGGCGGTGACGTCCGTTTGACGAACCGCCCGGGATCCATGCTACTTAAGGGCGCCATTTACAAGCCCTGGTATGGTGGAGGTTCCCCATCCGGTGAGGACTGTGCGGAAGCTGGGAACAGCGTGGCAAGGGGTAAGCTTTATATGGCCAGTACTAATACTGTAACATTACACTTTTGTGATATCCGGGAATTCACCTTAATCTTACTGTGCTTAACAGCCGACATACAAGCAGAGGAGATACGCTCCCTACATTTAAGCTCTGGTCCTTCCCAAGTTTGGTGAGCCTTGCTAAGGTGTCTGTTTATGTTTGGAACTTTCGTACTACATAGGGATCTATCATATTAGGTGGCACTCTATATATTCACCACTATGTTTATCACCTATGTTTATTCTAAGTACGCTTTGCATGTACTCATCTTGGACCCTATGTAGCAACTGCTTATCTATATATAACCCTGGTCACCCCCCTACTATTATGGAGGAGGGTGGGCCGGATACTAAATTGATTACACACACATATTCACATATGTATATGAAAGCAAACCAATATACATGATATGTATTTTACTATAGGGGTAGCCCATACACGAATGGGTAAATTCTGTATGTTGGTGTATAATCGTTTAGAAACGCATGGCACCTGTCCATTCTTACGGTCCAGAATGAATATATGTCTTTTCTTTTGCCCCTTTTAAGGCAGATAATCTATGGGCTCTATAGGTACTTACACACTCTTATAACAAGCATGAGGCACACTGATTTTACCACTTTGAAACACTTGAGCTTATGGTTTAGCATTTCTATGGGCTTTCCCTGAAAGTGATATCATAGAATAAAAACGCCTACTATTCTGAGAAACATTGTTCTTCTGCTCTCATCCACCCAGATATGAGACATGGCGTGACTACCCTCACTACTATGTCATTATACATTGCCTTTTTTGAGCTTCCCAAAACGCACAGTCCTCCTCGTTAAAGAATTCTCTATGGAAATTGAGATATGTGCCTGATTACTATATGTACAGGTATGTATACATTTTTCTGTCCATTTACCAGGTATATAAACAGGATATATATGCTTATACTATAATTACAGCATGGATCCCCACATATACTCACTATTGGCAGCCTCCGTTCTTTTCCCTAAACCCCTTTAGTGTCTGAATGCAACTTAAGACCCAATGCTATATTGTGTTGATATTGCAAAAATAGAAGGACTTATCTGAGATGTGTAAGACGATTGTATGTAATTAAAAGGAGAGATAAATGATATGCAATTGTAATTATAACACACTGAAAATGAGGTAACATATATATGTAATTTATCTAAATACTGTTATTTTTCACACAGACAAAAGAAATGATATGCTCCAGATGAAGCTTTTTTGTCTAAGAAAGCGAAACATGTCGAGCAAAGGTCATATATTACACGGTGAATGTTAACTTATACTTTCAGTCGACCCCGCTGACCGGCACCATACTGCTTGGGTGTCCGTCGGCGGTTCTTCTGATATCAAGCAATACGTTTCCAAGGATTATATGACTACCAATGATCTTGTACTTTGAACTGTATGTAAATCGACTTTTATAAGTTCTATGCACTGAGATATTGTACAACATAGACCATTGTTGTGTGGTCTCACTGTGTCCTTAATACACAATTATCTGCCTATATTTTTCTATGATTTTAAAATATTTAGTTTTGTGTTGAATAAAAGAAATCTTTTTAAAAAAACTCTTGTGCCCGAAATCCCTGTTTCCCAATCCTTCCAAATGTAATTAGTTAATTGAGGATAGGGGCACACCCTAAATTGGATACGTCATGGCCAAGATGGCTGCTATCTGTGGACACATGACTTGTAAAATAATTATATATTATATTAGAATAAGCGGAGCGATCCCCGCTGAGCAAGCGGAGTCCCTCGAAAAAAAATCGGCCCCATGGGAAAGAGGCCAAAAATAAACATTGTTTGTCAGTTTCTACTCTCCAAACTAAGAAGTTGGCTCATACATGACACAATCATGAAAATCCCCGGGCCTGGGCAGTTCTCGGGCGTGTTCACAAATGTATATGCAAAATCTGTCTCTTCAATAATGATTGTTACATTTTTAGTTTGTTGTAGGGCTCTTAAATTATGGGATGTGAGACGTTTCACCTAGCTGTTTGTCTTATACATTATACACTAGATAATAAACCCTAACTTTTATTTATTAAAAGGTAAATAGAAGTTCGTGCCTTCAACATGTGCTTTTAAGATGTGATTCGCAACTCCACTGGTGCAGTCCATTGCCAAACACTTATTAATATATATTGAAATAATTATTCATTATTCATTCAATTATAATTATTCATTATATCAGCCGATGACAGCTGATCACGGAAGTAAACGGAAGCGGGTTATTGGCTTTTTTCTCCTCATGCTGACAACGTGAGGAGAAAAGAACCAAGCCAATAACCAGCTTCTGTTATGGGGACATCGGTCCCACACAGTGTTCACCAGTGCTGCTAAACAGTGCCCACCAGTGCCTCATCATCAGTGTCAACTATTAGTGCTGTATATCAGTGCCGTCTACCAGTGTCTATCAGTGCGCATCAGTGCCGCCTATGAGTGCCCATCAGTGCCACCTATCAGTGTCCATCAGTGCTGCCTATCAGTGATACCACTCAGTGACCCTCAGTGCTGCCTATCGGTGCCCATCAGTGCCACATCATCAGTGCTAATCAGTGCAGCCTCATCAGTGCTCATCAGTGCCACCTATCAGTGCTGATCAGTGCCACCTCATTAGTGCCCATCAGTGCCGATCAGTGCAGCCTATCAGTGCCCATCGGTGCAGCCTCATCAGCACACATCAGTTAAGGAGAAAATGTACTTGTTTGCAAAATTTGATAACAAACTATGAAAAATGTTTTTTTTTTTTTTTGTTTTCAAAATTTTCGGTCTATTTTTGTTTCTTTAGCAAAAAATTAAAAACCCTGTGGTGATTGGTTCTGTTTGTGTGAAAAAAATTATAAAAATTCTGTTTGGGTACAGTGTTACATGACTGTGCAATTGTCAATCAAAGTGTGACAGCGCTTAAAGCTGAAAATTGGCCTGGGCAGGAAGGGAGTATAAGTGCCAAGTAAGCAAGTGGTAAAATACAGTTTGCTTTTCTATTTATTACAGGTATTTATGTAGCACCATGAATTTGCGCAATGTTTTACATATCCTTTTCTTCAAGGAGCTTATAATCCTTACACACATACTAAGAACCAAATATAATACCAGCATGCTGGATTGTGGGAGGAAACTGGAGTACCCAGAGGAAACCCATACCACGACATTGAAACTCCATGCAGATAATAGAAATGAAAGACTGCCACACACCAGTAGTGTCATTATTTTCCAAATTATTTTCCAAATGTATTTAATAGAATGACCACAGCCGTTGAAGTGGCATTGATGAATACAATTAAAATGGTTCTAAAGGCTGAAGGTTTTTTTTTTCTTTTTTTATGCATGAAGGTAAAAAACCTTCTGTGTGTGCAGCAGCCCCCCCCCCCCCCCATAGTTACCCGAGCTCCCCCTTGATCCAGCGATATGCACAAGCTCATCGGCTTTCCGGGGACTCTCCCTCCTCATTGGCTGAGACAGTGGCTCCTGCTTCTGTCAGTCACAGCCAGTGAGCCAATGAGGAGAGAGAGGGGAGGGATGATTGAATACACAGAGCAGCGGCTAGGGAGTGTGCCTGCTTGATTGCCCCCCATAGCAAACCGCTTGCTGTGGGGGCACTCAACAGGCTGGGAGTGCCTGCGGGGGACTCCAGAAGAGGAGAATCTGGGCTACTCTATGCAAAACCACTGCACAGAGCAGGTAAGTATAACATGTTTGTTATTAAAAAAAAAATCTTTGCCCCTACTGGGTGAAAGTCTGCTGGGCAGAAATACTAACCAATCAGCCGCTGTGCTTGTTTGTAGCTGTTAGGCTTTGCAAGTTTTCCTTTTTTCTATCAACTTTCTATCTCATGATCTTTTATGGTTTTTTATTTTTTATCTCTTTGACTGCCTGTCCCCTTTCTTCCTTCCGATTTCTCCAGACCTGCAATATCCTTCCTCTTCATTTCTATAGTTCTGCAGCAGTCTGCACCAATAAAATATATATATAGTACTAGTGCTTCCCAACTACTCCCAACCTGTTTCACCACTTAAGTGGATTCTTTAGGAAAAACTGCAGCAAAGTGCTGCGACGAATGCGTTCAATGCTGATACATTTAGAAAAAAGATGCAGTGGGGTGGATTTACTTGAAAGCAAACAGACTATGCTCTTTGCAAGTGCAGTTGCCCTCTGAAAGTGCAGTCATACTAATTTTCCCCAGAGCTTAGTAAATGAGGTAAAGCTTTGCTGATTTCTATCATCCAATCATGTGCAAGCAAAAAAAAATGTTTTTTTCACTTACAGCTGATTAGGTATTCTTTACAAAGTGAAGCTTTACCACCCTACATTTACTAAGGAAAATAAATGCAACTGCACTTGCAAAGTGTATAGTCTATTTGCCTTTAGTAAATCAAGCCCAATGTCTCCCCTGCTAAAGCTTTTTACCTTGTGACTTGCTACAAAGTTACAGTGCCTTGAAAAAGTATTCGTACCTCTAGAAATATTCCACATTTTGTCACGTTACGACCAAAAATGTAAATGTATTTTATTGGGATTTTAGATAGACCAACACAAAGTGGCACATAATTGTGAAGTGAAAGGAAAATGATAAATGGTTTTCAAATTTTTTTACAAATAAATATCTGAAAAGTGTGCCGTGCATTTGTATTTAGCCTCCTTTACTCTAATACCCCTAACTAAAATCTATTGGAACCAATTGCCTTCCGAAGTCACCTAATTAATAAATAGAGTCTGCCTGTGTGTAATTTCATCTCAGTATAATCAGTATAATCTCAGCTTTTCTGTGAATCCCTCAGAGGTGTTTTAGAGAACCTTAAGGCTCCTTTCACACACTCCGTCCGTTGGACGGAGTCCATTTTTCTCAGCGGGGGATCGAGCCGCCGATCCCCCGCTGAGCAGCAGGAGGACAGCTGTGTCTGCGCGCTGTGTGCGGAGACACAGCTGTCAGTTCCCCATGCATCTCTATGGGGAAATCGGGTGGGAACGGACCGTCGGTCCATTCTCATCCGATGCCATCCGATCCGATCCGCTGGACGGATAGAAAATAGGGTTTCCATCCGTCCAGATTTGACGGATCGGATCGGGTCGGATGTCAGCGGACATGTCTCCGCTGACATCCGATGCCCCATAGGAATGCATGGGGGGACCGTTCAGATCCGCCAAAAAAACGGACAGGCGGATCTGAACGGTCCGCCTGTGTGAAAGGGGCCTAAGCCTCGTACACACGATAAGATTATCGAACGATCTGTCGTCCGTTTTTTGTGGCATGCTAGTATGATGTGGAAAGTGAAGAGGTTATTTTCATACCAATTTTCCCGTATGCCAGAATTCTACTTCAGAAGTGATGTCATGTGTTGGATTGCTTTGTATGTGTTCTTTCTTCTCTGAGCATGCCCAGTCTTGCTCTTAAGATTTTTTTCCGTCAAAATCTGTACTAATGAGACGAAAATCGGACATTGTATTACAGACGACAAAAATTTTATAGCCTGCACATCAGGATTTTGTCAGCCGAAAAGTCAGAGTTGGCTGTCGAAAGCACCATACTAACAATCCGAAAATCGGCAGATCGGTCGTCGGATGAATTTTCCCTTCAGATTTTCTTATCGTGTGTACGGGCCTTAAGTGTACAAACAGCATTATGAAATCCAAAGAGCACACCAGACAGGTCAGGGATAAGGTTGTGGAGAAGTTTAAAGCAGGGTTAGGTTATAAAAAAATATCCCATGCTTTGAATATCTCACGGAGCACTATTCATTCCATCATTAGAAAATGGAGAGAGTATGGCACAACTGCAAACCTACCAAGACATGGCCGTTCACCTAAACTGACAGGCTCAGCAAGGAGAGCATTAATCAGAGATGCAGCCAAGAGGCCCATGGTAACTCTGGAGGAGCTGCAGAGATCCACAGCTCGGGTGGGAGAATCTGTCTACAGGACAACTAATAGTCGTGCATTGTTGAAAAAGCCATAAGAAGGCTCGTTTGAAGTGTGAGAGAAGCCATGTGGGGGACACAGCAAACATGTGGAAGAAGGTGCTCTGGTCAGGTGAGACCAAAATTGAACTTTTTGGCCTAAAAGCAAAACGCTATGTGTGGTGGAAAATTAGCACTGCACATCTCCCTGAACACACCATCTTTACCAAAGACAGGGAAGCTGGTCAGAGTTGATGGGATGATGAATGGAGCCAAATACAGGTCATTACTAAAAGAAAACCTGTTAGGCCCCTTTTACACGGTACACCGTCAGTTTAAATATATATGTAAGTACACAATGATTATATGTAAAAAATATTATACATAAATTATATAAAACCATATCAAGTGACTCATCAACGAATCAGTGCAAATATAAGTGGATTTGTTAATGAAGTGCTATAATAAGGAAGTCTCTAGTGCAAAAAAGCCACAGAAGATATCTCAATCTCAGGACGGCTGTTATCAAAACACTAAGACTTGATAGCAGAGATAAGTTCACCTTCACCTTCACTCCTTCACCCAGTGTGTGCAAAATGACTGCTTACCAAAGTTATCAGACCCCTTCGTTATAGGGGGTCAGATAAGGCGGTGATTTCACTCAACTGCTCAGACAAGGACGATGTTCCATATAGGTCCCTCCATAATGAATGTATGCAGCTGGTGTATATAGAAGTCACTCTTCCTTAAGCTGCATTGGTTTTCCACCTGTTATTAAAACATTAGGACCAAGGCATATATGTAGACACAAGAAAGAGGGGCTCTCATGGCGTAGTATCGGCAATGAATAATTTATTAAATCATAAAGTTGCACTTACTACAGTTAAATTCCAAAAAAGCCATTCACAAGAAGATTGCGGTTTCAAACCATGAAGAAAACGCTTTCGCGTTCCACCTGCGTTCCAACTCGAAACCGGAACTTCCGCTGCTACAATCTCACTTCCCGATGCGTTTTGTCAGCACGTCGCCAACGTCATCAGGGGTCATGTCTTTGTTACTGAAAATTACTGTCCTCAATGAGACCCAGAAAACAATATATGTTTATATCTATATATATACAGTATCTCACATATCTTTTCATGTGACAACACTGAAGAAATTACACTTTGCTACAATGTAAAGTAGTGAGTGTACAGCTTGTATAACAGTGTAAATTTGCTGTCCCCTCAAAATAACTCAACACACAGCCATTAATGTCTAAACTGCTGGCAACAAAATTGAGTACACCCCTAAGTAAAAATGCCCAAAGTGGGCCCAATTAACCATTTTCCCTCCCCGGTGTCATGTGACTCATTAGTGTCTCGGGTGTCATGTGACTCATTAGTGTCTCAGGTGTGAATGGGGAGCAGGTGTGTTAAATTTGGTGCTATCGCTCTCACTCTCTCATGCTGGTCACTGGAATTTCAACATGGCACCTCATGCCAAAGAACTCTCTGAGGATCTGGAAAAAAAAAATGTTGCTCTACATAAAGATGGCCTAGGCTATAAGAAGATTGCCAAGACCCTGAAACTGAGGTGCAGCACAAGGGCCAAAACCATACAGCGGTTGAACAGGACAGGTTCCACTCAGAACAGGCCTTGTCATGGTTGACCAAAGAATTTGAGTGCACCTGCTCAGCATCATATCCAGAGGTTGTCTTTGTGAAATAGACGTATGAGTGCTGCTAGCATTGCTGCAGAGGTTGAAGAGGTGGGGAGTCAGCCTGTCAGTGCTCAGATCATACGCCGCACACTGCATCTAATTGGTCTGTATATTTCTCATCCCAGAGGGAAGCCTCTTCTAAAGATGATGCACAAGAAAGCCCCCAAACAGTTTGCTGAAGACAAGAAGACTAAGGACATGGATTACTGGAACCATGTCCTGTGGACTAAAGAGATCAAGATAAACTTATTTGTTTCAGATGGTGTCAAGTGTGTGTGGAAGCAACTAGGTGAGGAGTACAAAGACAAGTATGTCTTGCCTACAGTCAAGCATAGTGGTGAGAGTGTCATGGTCTGGAGCTGCATGAGTGCTCCAGGCACTGGGGAGCTACAGTTCATTGAGGGAACCATGAATGCCAACATGTACTGTGCATACTGAAGCAGAGCATGATCCCCTCCCCTCGGAGACTGGGCCGCCGGGCAGTATTCCAACATGATAACGATCCCAAACACACCTCCAAGACGACCATTGCCTTGCTAAAGAAGCTGAGGGTAAAGGTGATGGACTGGCTAAACATGTCTCCAGACCTAAACCCTATTGAGCATCTGTGGGGCATCCTCAAATAGAGGGTTGAGTAGCGCAAAGTCTCTAACATCCACCAGCTCTTTGATGTCGTCATGGAGGACTGGAAGAGGACTCCAGTGGCAACCTGTGAAGCTCTGGTAAACTCCATGCCCAAGAGGGTTATGGCAGTGCTGGGAAATAATGGTGGCCACACAAAATATTGACACTTTGGGCCCAATTTGGACATTGTCATTTAGGGGTGTACTCACTTTTGTTGCCAGTGGTTTAGACATTAATGACTGTGAGTTATTTTGAGGGGACAGCAAATTTACACTGTTAGGCCCCTTTCACACTTGTGGACCATTCAGATCCACCTGTCAGTTTTTCAGGCAGATCTGAACGGATGCCCCATGCATCTCTATGGGGCATCGGATGTCAGCAGAGACATGTCCGCTGACATCTGATCCGATCCTGTCCATCAAATTCGGATGGATGGAAGCCCTATTTTCCATCCGTCTGGCGGATCGGATGGGATCGGATGAGAACGGACAGGTGGTCCATTCTCATCCGCTTCCCCCATAGAGAATAGCGGGGACCTGACAGCTCTGTCTCCACACACAGCGCGGAGACAGAGCTGCCATCAGCCTGCTCAGCGGGGGATCAGTGGATCGATCCACCACTGAGAAAAACAGAGTCCGCCGACGGAGCGGCATGTGTGAAAGGGGACTAATACAAGCTGTACACTCACTACTTTACATTGTAGCAAAGTGCATTTCTTCAGTGTTGTTACATGAACGGATATAATAAAAAATTTACAAAAATGTGAGGGGTGTACTCACTTTTGTGAGATACTGTATATATATATATATATATAATGTGTGTGTGTGTGTGTGTGTGTGTGTGTGTGTGTGTGTGTGTGTGTGTGTAATAAATATTGTATCTATCTTATGTGCCCGAAGAATGTTGTTTTACCTTTGAGTGCTGCTCCAGAAAGAAGCTAAAAAAGATGTTCAATTTTTTTCCAGGTTTCTTGCAACTGGCCAGTCTTATATCTCTATAATCATTATTTTTTACTGGGCATTTCAACTATTTTGGAGATAGTGCATTATTCTTGCTTAGCAATATGGGAAGAATTGTGCCCACCAGTGATGCAATTACCAGATGGAAACATGTGGGCAAGAATAGCAGATGGATTTTGGAATCAGGCAAACTTTCCAAATTGTATCAGAGCCCTTGATGGGAAGCATATCCTTATACAAAAGCCTCCAGGTCCAGGGTGAAGATTTCATAATTACAAAAAATATTTTTCATTGGTTCTCATGGCTATCTGTGATAGAATTTGTACAGTACATTTATCGCTGTGGACATTGGGGCATATGGCAGCAGTTCTGATTCCAGAGTGTTCCGTGAGTCTGTAATGGATCAAAGACTGCAAGATGGGCAATTCAACATACCGTCTGATCAGCCTCGGCCTGGAACTGAAGGCCCAGACCTGCCTTTCCTGCCTGTTGCAGATGAGGCCTTTGCACTTTCTCAATATCTGCTTAGGCCTTATGCGAGAAGTAATCTGGATGACAAGAAGAGGATCTTCAACTATCGGTTGAGCCATGCAAAACGCCTCAATGAACGTCCATTTGGCATTTTGTCCAGTAAATAGCGTGTTTTCCAAACATCTTTGAAACTCAGCCTTGAGAATATTGAAATTAGTAATTCAGACCTGTTGCATTCTGCAGAATATTGGCCAGGATAAGGAGGGTATTGACGTTGAGGAAGAGTTCCACCTGCCCTCTATATAGTACAGCAGAGTGCATGCAAGGGGATCCTATATTGCCAATTTGCCAACTACTTTCTATCTCCACCACGAGATGTTCCATGACAATATCAATATATGTAATGCAGTTCAAATTTCAATCATTGTAAATGTCCTAAGATACCATATGAAAATTACTTTAGTTGTGTTATGCTTGCTATTTTTGGTTATTTTAATATGTTTTGATAGCATAAAAAGACACAAAAGCACATGATATGTTAAAAACAGTTTAGTTTTATTGGTCTGCTAAAAACCTTATGAAAGAAAAAAAAGTTTTTTTGCACTTTACTTTTTTTTTCTTTTTATTTGTCAAAGATTTACCAAGGCATAGAATATGCAAACTTTCCAAAAACACAGGTTGTGTAACACAAAAACTTGGTTACAAATCCTGATAAAAAATATGAAGTAGAAGGTTGGGAAGAAGAACCAGGGCTGGATTAGCTATTAGCTTGAGAAACCTCTGCAGAATTTGAGCTAGTGTTTAAACTTGGAGGAAATGTTCCCTGTAAGGACTGAGCAGGATAGGAACTTACATAAGAAGGCCTCTGAGTATTGTGCATTAAGCTGTATGAATGCAGAGGGGTTTGTGGATAGGGTGGCATATGGCTAGCCTGGCAGGCATGAGGACTCATACGGATATTCACTGTATGACCTCTGAGGGGTTCAAACTGGTTAATAGTGGGCAGTGGCATTCCTGACTCGGCAGCTATAACACATCCCCCACATAATTAAAAAAACTCATACGTATTTATCTCCACCAGCCTCTCTGCTGGGACTTTTTGTGGTGTATAATAAATTGTCCTCAGGAAGGAACGCAATTGAGTTATTGGGATCACAGAATGGATCCTTTCTCTTCTGTCTTTTAAAGGGGGTCATCTCATTAATGAAGGACTCCTTGGCTTTGTCCATCTCATTATTCTCAGGCCTTTTGACACATCGAGAGGATCTTGATGTTGCTGGCCTGTAGAGCAGGCATCACTAAATGGCGGACCGTGGGTGAAGTCTGGACTAAGTCAATGTTCCGATCCGGCCACACCGCTGTCACGCCATCTAGGATCTGCTTTTTTTCCCTCGGTCGCCGCTGCCCCTAGCTCTGTTGTCTTTATAGAGCTGACATCGGAAAAGCAGCACAGCGATGCACAGAGGGCAGGGGCTGGCTCAGTTAACTGATGGGTTGCTAGAACCGCCCTGCATTCTAGCAACCTATCAGTTAACTGGGGCAGGTCCCGCCCTCCATCCATCCCTTTGCTGCTCTTCCGATGTCAGCTGCTGTGCCTCCTACTGTGCTGTGCCCTGTGAAAGGTAGGACAGGTAAGAGGGCACTGTTATTATTATGAAGGACAGAAGAATCTGATGTAAAGGGGGAAAGGATCAGAAACTGTAATATGAAGGAGGAGAGGTGATATAAAAGAGGAAGGGCAGGAATGTGAAGGGAGTGATATAAAAGGGGGATGGGTTTCTACAAGGGGGGTAAGGACAGAAATGTGAAGAGGGGATGGGGACTGCAGTGTGAAGGGGGGGGGGGGGTTCTAAAAAAGGGAGTGAGCGTAGGAATGTCAGGGGATGCTATGAAGGGAGTGAGGACAGGAAAGTTAAAGGGGGGGGCTGGGGACTGCAGTGTGAAGAGGGGTGATAAAAAATGGCTGAGGACAATTATGTGAAGGGGGTGCTATTAAGAGGGGGGTACAGTTATGTGAAAGGGGTGCCATAAAGGGGTTGAGGACAGGAATGTGAAGGGGGGGTGCTATAAAAGGGATGAGGAAAGGAATGTGAAGGGGGGTGTTATAAAGGGGGTGAGGACATGAATATGAAGGGGGACTGGGAAGTATAATGTGAAAGAGGGGTACTATAAAGGGGGCGAGGATAAGTGTGTGAAGGGGAGTGATATGAAGGGGGCTGGAAACTGCAATTTGAAGTAGGGGGGGGGTGATATAAAGGGGGGCCGCAGACAAAAATGTGAAGGGGGCTGAGGACTCTAATGTGAACGGGGAATGGGGGATGACATGCAGGGGGACTGAGAACACTGATGTAATAAAAAGGATTGTCATGTGAAGGATCTGAGGCTAGGTTCACATTATTGTGTAATGAATAGGTGGGCCATTTATTTCAGTGGGCTGCCTTATAAGCAGAAACGCAGAAAAAGTCCCTGACCCTTTTTTTTTTTATTTATTTTTTTTTTAATTGTGTGTTACCAAGCTACATGGTACTGTGGCACTCACAAAAACACACCATGTTTGCCATTGGGCAGAGGTGCTATTGAGATTCAAACTTGACTTCAATACCCCTGATGTAGAGGATAATATGCTGATTGAGAACTGCAATGATGCCTTGGTGTACATCTGATTAAGCTTAGTAATCAATAGTATGCTTACATGTACGTATATTTGCGAAGGGTTTGGACGTGCACTTGGACTTTCTGTCTCCTCCACACATTGGTACTGGCCTTCTCCCTCCTGGCTAATGGCTTGCTCCCCTCCCTACACTGCTTCTGCCCAGTTTTCTTTAGCGTTCTCCTCACATTCTCAGATGTTTGATGATGTACTGAAAAAAAATAACAAGAACATTTGGTCACAATTTCTTACCATATGTAGACCTACTTTTTCCGCTTTCTAGATGGAACATCCAAACATCACTTACAGTCTAACGTCCATGACTTTCCTTAGGAAGGACAACATTTCAAAGAAGACTTGCCCAAGAGGGAACTCCATGCCCAAGAGGGTTAAGGCAGTGCTGAAAAATAATGGTGGCCACAAAAAATATTGACACTTTGGGCCCAATTTGGACATTGTCACTTAGGGGTGTACTCGCTTTTATTGCTAGCGGTTTAGACATTTATGGCTGTGTGTTGAGCTTTTTTGAGGGGACAGAAAATGTACACTGTTATACAAGCTGTTCACTCACTACTTTACATTGTAGCAAAGTGTAATTTCTTCAGTGTTGTCACATAAAAAAATATAATAAAATATTTACAAAAATGTGAGGGGTGTACTCACTTTTGTGAGATACTGTACTTCCTATTGTCCAACTACTACCTAGGTCATAGGTTGACTTCACGTAAAAATACTTAATTTATTCTAAACTAATCTTAACTCAGCGAATGTTGACGGACATTGTAAATGGATGGTAACGGATTATCAATCGTTAACACCCAATTGCCCTTAGGATTGTCATCTGTTGACGCATAGATGAGAAACGGATAGATGTCCAATCATGTAAAAGGGGCCTTAGAGTCTGAAAAAGACTTGAGACTGGGGTGAAGGTTCACCTTCCAGCAGGACAAGGACCCTAAATATACAACCAGAGCTACAATGGAATGGTTTATATCAGGGATCTTCAAACTACGGCCCTCCAGCTGTTGCGGAACTACACAACCCATGAGGCATTGTAAAACTCTGACATTCACAGACATGACTAGGCATGATGGGAATTGTAGTTCCTGAACAACTGGAGGGCCATAATTTAAAGACCCCTGGTTTATATCAAATTGCCCAGTCAAAGTCCAGACCTAGAATCTGTGGCAAGACGTGAAAATTGCTGTTTACAGTTGCTCCACTTTGTGTTGGTCTATCACATAAAATCTCAATAAAATACATTTACATTTTTGGTTGTAACATGACAAAATGTGGAAAATTTCAAGTGGTATCAATACCTTTTCAAGGCACTGTATTATGTTGCAGTTTGATCACTTGGGAACAGGAGACTGTAGAAATGCTTGCTCCTGCATGCAGCAGACTGGTGATATATTTTCAGTCCAAGCAAAGACATTTTTCTTGGAGCTCAACGATGTCTTTTTAGTGATACAATGTGCATTTTCTAAAAATGATACCGTTGCTGTATATTGTGACATGCAGGGAATTTATTTATGCAAGCACAAAATTGGTGTCTTTGATGTACTGTACATGTTTTAATACTAAAGCATGTTTATCCACTACATGTTGGAATTTTATTTTGAGAACGTAAGAGAAGAGAAGGTCAGCACAATTTCTAAGAACAGCAGGTGATGTGACAAGATCAGGATTGACAAAAGTAGACGAATTAAAAGGGACAAGAGCAAAACACAAACGGGAAGCTGAGTAGGAGCAATAAGACAATCAGGTCATAAACATGAGCTGTACAGGGAGTTCTTACAGAACAATAAACAGTTTTTTTCCCTGGCTGGAATTTGTTCTAATTCCAAGCTTTCTTTGTGCTCTTCCTTTAAATCCGCAGTTAGGAACAAGAAGATCTTGTTTCTTACCCAGCTGCTCCCCCTTGCACCACCCACTCTGAGATAAGCTGGCTCTGAGCTGGTACTACTTGCCTGTGGCATGTCAACTGAAAATAACATGGTGACATCAGGGCAGGGTGTCAGAAAGGGATGCTATACATATTAATATCTCAAGTCTGATGAAAAGCAGAATAATATATTTAATGGCTACATATATAAACAACTAACATTTACTTACATTTCTTTCAATGAAAGATAAGTTAGTATGCAGCCCAGAAGCTGACACCCTACATTGCCCATCCATCTACTACATATTTACTAATCCGACAGCAGAATAGGAACCTTTATTGCAGAATCATGGCCCTTTTTTTCTACATCAGGCCTGTTCAGCTATAGCAAGAGACGGAAGAGTAGCTATGAACAGGTCCTAGTTTTTTGTTGGGTGGCCGAGGTCGCTGTTGGCCCTGTAGCTGCAAGTAAGGCCTAAAGCGTATTTTCACTTTTGCAGTCATATCAGAGAAAACTTCACTATATACATTATATTATCAAAAGTATCGGGACACCTCCCTTTACACGCACATGAACCTTAATGACATCTCAGTCTTAGTTCGTAGGGTTCAATATTGTGTTGGCCCACCCTTTGCAGCTACCACAAACTTTCTCCACACCAAACTCACTCATCCATGTCTTTATGGACGTTGCTTTGTGCACTGGTACACAGCCATGTTGGAACAGGAAGGGGCCATCCCCTGTTCCCACAAAGTTGGAAGCATGAAATTGTTCAAAATGTCTTGGTATGCTGATGCCTTAAGAGTTCTCTTCACTGGAACTTAGGGGCCAAACCCTGAAAAACAACCCCACACTATAATCCCCCCTCCACTAAATTATTTGGACCAGTGCACAAAGCACAGTCCATAAAGACATACATGTAGATGAGCGAGTTTGAGGTGGAGGAACTTGACTGGCCTGCAAAGAGTCCTGACCTCAACCCGATAGATTGATAGATAGATTTGGGATAAATTAGAGTGAAGACTGCAAGCCAGGCCTTCTCTTTTAACATCAGTGCCTGACCTCACAAATGCGCTTCTGGAAGAATGGTCAATCATTCCCATAGACACACTCCTAAACCTTGTGGACAACCTTCCCAGTTGAAGCTGTTATAGCTACAAAGCGTGGGCCAACTCAATATTGAACTCTACAGTCTAAGACTAGGATGCCATTAAAGTTCATGTGCATGTTAAAGCAGGTGTCCCAATATTTTTGGTAATATAGTGTATTTGTTATATGTTCACATTAACACAGCATGCCTAAAAAATAATTTAAAAAATACATTTACCTTTTAGATGTTCCTCAGAAAGAGGTGTCATGGCTGACTGCAAGTTTTTTTTAATAATGTTAGAGTGAGCCTGTACCAAGTCAGTCCTGTTTAACATGCAAGAGTGTGGAGTATATGGTGGTGGGTAGTATGTTCTGGAGAAGAGTGTGGAGTATATGGTGGTGGGTAGTATGTGCTGGAGAATAGTGTGGAGTATATGGTGGTGGGTAGTATGTGCTGGAGAATAGTGTGGAGTATATGGTGGTGGGTAGTATGTGCTGGAGAAGAGTGTGGGGTATATGGTGGTGGGTGGTATGTGCTGGAGAAGAGTGTGGAGTATATAGTGGTGGGTAGTATGTGCTGGAGAATAGTGTGGAGTATATGGTGGTGGGTAGTATGTGCTGGAGAAGAGTGTGGAGTATATGGTGGTGGCTAGTGTGTGCTGGAGAAGAGTGTGGAGTATATGGTGGTGGGTGGTATGTGCTGGAGAATAGTGTGGAGTATATGGTGGTGGGTGGTATGTGCTGGAGAATAGTGTGGAGTATATGGTGGTGGGTAGTATGTGCTGGAGAATAGTGTGGAGTATATGGTGGTGGGTAGTATGTGCTGGAGAAGAGTGTTGAGTATATGGTGGTGGGTAGTATGTGCTGGAGAAGAGTGTGGAGTATATGGTGGTGGGTAGTATGTGCTGGAGAATAGTGTGGAGTATATGGTGGTGGGTAGTATGTGCTGGAGAAGAGTGTGGAGTATATGGTGGTGGGTAGTGTGTGCTGGAGAATAGTGTGGAGTATATGGTGGTGGGTGGTATGTGCTGGAGAAGAGTGTGGAGTATATGTTGGTGGGTAGTATGTGCAGGAGAAGAGTGTGGAGTATATGGTGGTGGGTAGTGTGTGCTGTAGAAGAGTCTGGAATATATGGTGGTGGGTAGTATGTGCTGGAGAAGAGTGTGGAGTATATGGTGGTGGGTAGTATGTGCTGGAGAAGAGTGTGGAGTATATGGTGGTGGTTAGTATGTGCAGGGCGGTGTCAGTAAGGCAGTGGATAGTGACAGTAGAGCAATAGACAGTGTAACATTTTTTTTATTATTTTTTTTATTTTTATTTTTTTATTATTCTTTACAAGTTTATTTCTGTATTATTTTTTTACAAAGATTTTGTGAGGGCAGTGGACAGTGTCTGTAGAGCAGTGGATGGTGTCAGTCGTTTTTGATTTTTATTATTTCATTTTGTGTTAATTTTTACAATTTTATTTTTATACTTTGAGGGAAAAATGTATACAGTCAGTCATAGAACTACTAAACCATGCCCACATCCTGTTATTGAATTGTTAAAAAAGGGGGGGTACAAGGGAATTTGAGCATGTTCACCGGGTTGTGGGACAAAACACCCATGTGAAATTCCCAGAGGGGAAGTGGACTTTAAAGGGCTGGTATAGCAATTGGTGAGCAACAACGAGATTAAAAAGATATAAATTTATTATTGAAAAATATTAAAACATACAGGAATATACATTTGAGTATATAGCAGCATGAATCAAACATGGAAAAAGACAAATATATTAGTTGACAACTCATCCATGTTGAGACACATAAGGGTGGTTCTGTTGGTGGTTCGACGCGTTTCGCCGGAGCAATATAATCGGCTTCTTCAGGAACCAATGTACTCAGGGCTAAAAAGCCTCTAATTTGGAAATTTACAAAAAAGAAGAAGAACAATCATAAGAAAACATATCATTATGCCAATCAAATGAACATAGATTGTACATTGTGTATATATATAGATACTATTATACCTTTGAACTTAATCAAGGCAATTATAAGAAGACTTGTCAACTAGCTCACCTAGTTCATATTTAGGGTTTGCTTGGACAGAATCTGGGATACCACAGTCATCCAGTGAAAGCCGGGATGAAGAGAACCCCCTCCTACTGATCCTGGATAAGGGATCAGATACACCTCTTATGAGGTAAGGTGGACCGGACCTCCTCCATACTTCCCCCGGTGATTGGTCATATCACCCATTCAATGCAATAGGGTACCCTATATAGCCATATAGAGGTACAAAAAATCAGCACGATGGTTTAAGAGGGGATCGATAAAGATAAGCCCAAATAGCTCTGCAATGTTGACATAGAAAAAAACAAAAAGAAACAAAGGGAGAGGGAGTTTTAGCCATACCGCCTAAAAAATTGGTCAAATGTATGGGCAAGAAAAACTATTTGCCCCAGTGCTTACCTTGCTAGGAGGATATGGTGGCATAGAGGTCCAGGCGCCGGTGCCTGCGGCACAATTTGCCGCTGCTACCGGCGTCCTTACCTCGTGGGCTTTTATGTAGGAAAAGGTCCCGCCGGAAGTGCGACGCTAGAAGCGTCCCGACGTCACTTCCGGCGCGGGCGCAGTGCAAGTGCGTCACTACCGGTGTGGCTGAAGATGGTATTACAGCCACAGGTATGGCGCACATAGATCCCATCGCTGGGAGAGGACCGGATGTCTAACAAAGACATCCTTCCTCTGCTTTGCGCCCTAATCCACCTAAAGGGAGAAGGTACACAATCAAACCGGCTTAGACCGAAGGACCCGGCATCCATCAGATCCTGAAATAAGAGAAGAGAATATATATTGAGTATAAAATCTTCAGAGTCCCACAAGGTGTAACATAGAAAATATAAACAATAGAGGCAAAGTACAAATACATAAACCCCTTATATATATGGGGCCAGCAAAGAAAACATATCTCATTAGTCTAATTGCCAAACACCAAGCTTCATTGGAAGCAATAGGGTGGCCACTTATTTGGATAGAGTCGCATAGCCAAAACAAACAGATATACAAAAGGGACTATGAGAGGGGAAAAGGGAGGGGGGAGGAGAAATAATGGAGAGGGGGGGAAAAAAAAGGGGGGGAAAAGAAAAGGGGGCAGAAAATGAGATGCGAAGAATACCTGGATTGGGGTACCAAGAAAATTGGGTGTAAAGAGAATACTGACATATATGAACAATAAAAAAATAAAAAATTAATTAAAGAAATGGTTTATATGATACGGCTGTATTCAAACCAGGTCACTTCGTGGCTTGCTGGTTGAAGATCCATTTAGCTTCCCTCTGGAGGATGATTTTATCGGTGTTACCACCTCGCGGGTTATTATTCACCACCTCTAGAACTGAGAAAGAGACCATATGGGGGTCAAAGCTGTGATTAAGACCAACGTGTTTACATATGGGTGTAAATATAAGTCCCACCTCCAGATAGTATAGGTGGTCATCAATCCTTTGCCAAAATTTTCTTTTTGTTTTACCTATGTAAAACGCTCCATACTTGCATGTGGCTAAGTAAACGACCCCCTCGGTCTGACAGGTGGCTGAAAATCGTGGTCGTAAGATTCCTCCTCGCGGTAAAGGAAGGGTGGTACCCTCCCTTACCCATGGGCATTGGTCACAGGACCCGCATCTGTGGGTCCCTAGCTCACCCTCGGATCCTGTGGAAGTGGAAGACTGGTAATGGCTATGAACCAGTGAATCACCCAGTGATCTGGCCTTCCTGAAGACTAATTCCGGTCTAGGTTGGACATATCTGGAAATTGTAGGGTCTTCAGTTAGAAAATGCCAGTTTTTGGCCAGAATAGAACGAATTTCTTGATGGTGAGCACTAAAGGTGGTGATCATTTTAGTGGTTGAGGAGGGCTCCTGTCTTTTGGGGGCAAAAATCAGGTCCTCCCTTTTCTGTAGTTTGGCCTTATGATAGGCGTTCTTAAGAACCCTATTGCTGTATCCCCTTAGCTTTAATCGCTGCTGTAGAGCCCTCGCTTCCCTCTCGAAATCCTCCTCCCTTCCACAGTTACGGCGAATCCTAAGATACTGGCAATAGGGAATATTGTGCACTAGTGGTCTTGGATGGCCACTCTGATAGTGGAGGATAGTATTGCCAGCTGTATCTTTACGATACAATGAAGTAAATAGTGTTCCGTCAGGAGACATGTGTATGTAGGTGTCTAGGAAAGGGATCACCGAGTTGCTGTACTGCAATGTGAATTTCAAATTAAATTGGTTAACCAATATGAATTGCATGAATTCCATCAGTTGTTCATAAGATCCCGTCCACACCACCAGGACGTCATCAATATATCTTTTCCAAATGAGGACATGTTCAAAAAAGGGTGACGCCTTCTCGTCCGAGAACAGGTAGCGCTCCCATCCCCCCAGGTACAGGTTGGAATACGATGGGGCACATGCCGTCTCCATCGCTACCCCCTGTACCTGGAGGAATGTCTCGTCATTGAAGGTGAAAATATTGGAATTTAAAATAAATTCCAAAAGTTGTAGAACAAAACCAGTTGGAGCCCAATTGGAGCGCTCCTGTTCCCGGAGGAATGAAGACGCCACCCTTAGACCCTTGACATGAGGTATTGAAGAGTAGAGCGCCTCAATGTCAATCGCCACTAACAGTGACTGTGTGGGCACAACAAGTCCCTCAATGACCTTGAGTAGTTCCACAGTATCCTTCAAATAGGATGGTAGACTGGCCACCAATGGGCGCAGTTGACTGTCAATATACCGGCTTGCCATTTCTGACACACTTCCAATGCCGAATATAATTGGACGTCCTGGTGGTGGGACGGTTTTCTTATGGATCTTAGGTATAGAATAGAATGTTGGCGTAATAGGCCATTTTACATACAGATATTAGAATAATTCTTTGTCAATCACGTTATCATGAGCAGCATTGGAGATCAATGCATAAAACTCAGCATTTTTAGTGGTGATCAATGTCTCAGGCACCTTACAGTACCATTCCTCATTAGAGAGAATGGCCATACACATGTCAATATATTGATCGCGATCCATGACGACCACATTGCCACCCTCAACCGAGGTTCTCAACGGCTAAGAATTGCCTCGAATCCAATCTGTCCCTCCCGCAGAGACAGGCTCTTGATCGCTTGATCCATGACGACCACATTGTCATCAAACCCTCTGACAACCATTGTGCTGATTTTTTGTACCTCTATATGGCTATATAGGATACCCTATTGCATTGAATGGGTGATATGACCAATCACCGGGGGAAGTATGGAGGAGGTCCGGTCCACCTTACCTCATAAGAGGTGTATCTGATCACTTATCCAGGATCAGTAGGAGGGGGTTCTCTTCATCCCGGCTTTCACTGGATGACTGTGGTATCCCAGATTCTGTCCAAGCAAACCCTAAATATGAACTAGGTGAGCTAGTTGACAAGTCTTCTTATAATTGCCTTGATTAAGTTCAAAGGTATAATAGTATCTATATATATACACAATGTACAATCTATGTTCATTTGATTGGCATAATGATATGTTTTCTTATGATTGTTCTTCTTCTTTTTTGTAAATTTCTAAATTAGAGGCTTTTTAGCCCTGAGTACATTGGTTCCTGAAGAAGCCGATTATATTGCTCAGGCGAAACGCGTCGAACCACCAACAGAACCACCCTTATGTGTCTCAACATGGATGAGCTGTCAACTAATATATTTGTCTTTTTCCATGTTTGATTCATGCTGCTATATACTCAAATGTATATTCCTGTATGTTTTAATATTTTTCAATAATAAATTTATTTCTTTTTAATCTCGTTGTTGCTCACCAATTGCTATACCAGCCCTTTAAAGTCCACTTCCCCTCTGGGAATTCCACATGGGTGTTTTGTCCCACAACCCGGTGAACATGCTCAAATTCCCTCGTACCCCCCCCCCCTTTTTTAACAATTTATTTTTATACTTTTTTAAAATATTTTTTCAAAGTGCTTTAGATGAAGGTGGGGGTTGTGGATGGTTATGACTGGACGGTGTCAGTAGAGCTGTGGACAGTGTCAGTAGTTTTTTTTTTTTTTTTTATAATTTTTTTACAAATATATTTATTTTTTTTATTTTTTTTTACAATTTAATTTCTTATTTTTATTTTTTCACAATCCTTTATTGGGGGAAGGAGGTTAGCAGTGGATAGTACTAGTAGGGCAGTGGATGTTGTCAGTAGAGAAGTGGTCGGTGTCAGTAGTTTTTTCTTTTTATTTCGTTTTTTTTATGAATTATATATATTTTTTGTTATTTTTTTTTACAATGATTTTTCTTTTTTTTTTTTTGGAGGGGGGAGGGGGGGAGTGGAGGTGCAAATAACTAAAATAATAGGAGCTGCATATAAACTTTATTGCAATAAACAGGTTGTGTCTAATGCCTATAAACATTTTCTAAATACGGTGTACTCATCTCAGAAAGTTGGGAGATATAGATATAGATGCTTACATCGAGCCAAGCTGGCTCAATGCAAGTATGCAGAAAAGTATAATTCTTTGTGTTCAGCTTTAAAGTGTTACTATATTCACATCAGTCTCTATATGCAGTAAAACATGCTTGTTTTACTCACTGTGGAACCTAAGGGGTTAATCCTCCCCTACTTTTACTGTCCCCAATCCTTCCTGATAGTACAGCAGTAGTAGAGCCTTGGAGGCACTCTGCACATACTCAGTTTGGTGTGTATTGCTAGATATTTATTTTTTTATTTTTTTGGAGGGTGCATGTGATTGGCACAGGGTCAACCAGCACTGTCCAGACAGAGGGTCAGGGGTAATTCAGCCTCATAGGACAGTCAGAGGAAAATAAAAACTCCTCATACAGGCTTTAACCTGTTCAGTTGAAGGAGAATGTCTATTGACGTCCTCCCAGAAGCACGCCACCTACGCGCCCACTGCAGCGTTCATTCAGCACACTCTGTAATCACTTTGTAATCCTTTGAACACATCTGATCATAGATTGGGGCATAGAGTCAATCACAGCAGCACTTTACCATGTGATCAGCTGTGTCCAATCACAGCTGATCACAATGTTAGCACACTTGCCGGTTATCGGTAATTCCTCTCCTCACGCACTGTCACAGGCAAGTGTGACAGGGGACATCTACACTGATAATCAGGGCACTGATCATCAGTGTCCTGATGATCAGTGCAGCCCCAACAGTGCCAATAATTGCACATCAGTGCTGCCAATCAGTGCCCATCAGTGCTGCCAATCAGTGCCCATCAGTGCTGGCTATCACTGCCACCAATCAGTGTTCATCAGTGCCGCCTATCAATGCCCTTTAGTGCCACCTATTAGTGCCCATAGAGACTAGAAAATTAGGTCAGAAAACATGGAATTTGTCGGCACAGAGGTATATACAAAAAATAAACATTTTATTGTTATACAATTTAAAAACAGAGACATAGCCTATGAGGCAACAATATGCCAGCAGTTCTGTGATTGATGAAACGCAACAAATTAGTTCACTGTTAGTGCCCATAAGTGCCGGCCATAAGTTCCGCCCATCAGTGGCACATATCAGTGCCTCCTCATCAGTGCCAATTAGTGCCGCTGCAAATTACTTATTTGCAAAATTTTTTCCCCAAAATGTTTTCATTTGTTTAGCAAAAAATAAAAAACCCAGTGGTGATTAAATACCACCAAAAGAAAGCTCTATTTGTGTGAAAAAAAGAAAAGATAAAAATTTCCTATGGGTACGGAGTTGCATGACCGCACAATTGTCATTTAAAGTACGACAGTGCTGAAAGCTGAAAATTGGCCTGAGCAGGAAGGGGGTGAAAGTGCCCAATAAGCAAGTGGGTAAATAACACATATTTACAAAAAAGATTTGTGTAGAAATGCCAATAATGGTGGACATTAGGTTTACAGGTCACAGTGGATTTTGGTATTAAAAAGTACTTTCCCTGCTTTCTGTTTTCTTCATTTTCTGGATTGAAAATCTGGGTCAGAAATAAGTTGGGATTGTAGGTTTCGTCTTACAAGGGCAGACATGCACGGGATATGCCCTTGATTCTGTAATCATGGCCTTCCTGTGCCTGTGTCCTGATCATACCCAACTGAGACACTGTCTCCATCACCATGCCGCCAAGAACCACACCAGGCGGAGGTCACTGTGTCAGAAGTACTGCTCCAGTACAGTGCTACTTCCACAGCAAACTCACCAGCAGCTTTGCACAGGGGTGGATGGAATGTTTGGTCAGCAAGCGCACAGTTGATTGATTTGATTTCATTATGGGCTTGTTCGCATTATCTCATGTAGCACTTCCCCCGTAGGGACTGCTTGATATTTACTGTGTAGGTTCCCCCTGGTTACCAGCACCCAGTCATAATGTAAGGACAAGTCCTTAATTCTCCTTGGCTCACACTCCACTTTTCAATCCAGGGGTATTTGGTTGTTTTTGTGGTTTATTGTAAAATGGGGATAGGAGAAGAAAATAGTGGGATACTCCAACTTTAACTATTCACAGTGATTGAGGACTCCTATCTTCTCTGCTTTGCTACAGATTTGGAACAGCCAGGCTGTTGACTCATCCTGCCACTTAAGATGAATGTGGATTAAGACTCTTGTCCTTAGGATGACTTGGTGAACAACAAGTTATCTTCAAGATACTCTCCCTAGTATCCTCTCTGTCTTCTTCGGTTGACACTCGTCCACTGACTGTCTTACTAGCAGTGGTGGTCCCCCTAAGGTCAGCCTCTGCACTAGTAAGGGAGACTTGGGTATATTCTCAGTCGCCCCTCCAGGGGTAAGTGCTACACATACAATAGCACCCTCCCCAAAAAAATGAATAATTCCCTAATGCTGAATGGGAAATCCCTTCACAGTAAAGAAACCCCTGATTGTCACCAGGGTCACCAAAACTTATGTCCCCATTGGAGGCTCAACTCACCAACCAGTCTGCTTACCAACCGAATTAACCTGTCTAACAGTATGTATTAAAAACAGGGGTTTCAAACGCAGGTCACCCTGTATTATCCATCTATCCATAAGAATGCATGTGCCCTCACTGTGGAGACTCTCATAGATATACAGGAGTTAGGACTGCATAGAATAGAGGGTGCTGTGAAGCGGCCTTGCAGCTTTACGCATGCGTTTGCAAATGTGTGCTAACTAAACCCCTGTTTTTCTTGTTCAAACTGTTTTATTAATATGTGCAGAAAAGATCATCCAAAGAAAAATGGACAATAAAATACAACAAGTAGTACTGGATACAGTGGTTTCGATTTAACATATCATTGCATAACCAATAGTGAATGGTACATGAAGACTGAGTGAGAGGGGGAAAAAAAAACCATCATAAATTTGCATAGGAAGGGATGGAAGGGTCGATGATAGTGTTGCTACTCACCCTCAGGCACCCCATAAAGGGAGCTAGCTGTGCCTACTGGGGGTAAGGAAACAGCCCTCCTGTTGTGCAATGAAGAGCAATCCTTCCTTATAACAACTGGTTAATAATGGAAGTACAACTTGAACCAAAGGAACCGTGAACAGGGTAGGAACTACAGGGGGATCATGGGTAGTATAAGATCCACATAAAAACCTCAACAGGAACTTTGTAAACATAGTCGTCCCTGTAGTAGTCCATCTTCCTCAGGATGCAGCATCAAAAGTGTAGTGAACTCGTGAGGGGGGAGGAAAAAAGATGGGAAGAAAAGCAGGAAAAGAGGGGGGGGGGGTGAACCAATGTTTTTAATGCATACTGTAAGACAGGTAAATTTGGTTGGTAAGCAGACTGATTAGTGATTTTTCTGGTTTTATCTTGCATGCTTTCCATGTGCTCTTTGCTTTAAAGGCCAGTTTTAGGTGAGGGTTGGGGCCATTTTGTTTTTCCCATTGGAGGCTTTTCCCTCTTTATCTGTTCTGGAAACAACCCAAAATACTGTTGCTCCTGCAATGCTGTTGTTCCTGCATCGGTGTGAATGGAGCAGAAACAATTTGCTTATATTTGTTTCTTGTTCCCTATATATCTGTCTATACATAAGTATTTGTGTGGTAAATACCGCATAATTATTTGCATACTTTTCATTTATTTCTTGGGGCTCTCTGTGAAGTATCCTGAGAATGTGTGAACTATTCTAATATAATCTGTTGTCCGAGTTCCTATTCCTGATTTGTTACGAGTCAGGCAGAGATAAGTCCGAGCACAGGCTGTCCTTGAGCTCCTATTGTAGACAGAAAGGATATACTTTGCACCATTTATAGAATGTTCTTTCTTAAATGCAAAATTGTGTCTTCTTCCTTGCTAATTAGCACTAACATTTCAATTTAATTTGTACAATAACTGATTTTCTGCGAACTGATTGTATCTGCAGCACTTTAACTCTATTTATTGTGTATAATACATATGTCTGCCGCGTGCAAAAGCACTCATAGTGACCAATCAGCAATTAGAGAAATTTAACATACAATTAATTGATCTCCCAAGTGTTTGTGTACAGCTGCAGACAGGCCAAACCAATGACAGGCTGCAACTGTACCCTGATAACTACACAACCAAGTTTTTACATGCATTCAGGTACAGACATGCACCCCTGGACACAGATAGTTTGGGATTAGGGTCATTCCTGCATCCCAGTTTGGATATACTTACAGTAAAACCTTGGATTGCATTGCAGTGTATAAAAGAGAAGTTAGGCGCCTCTAAGTGTAGTAATATGGTTACATTTAAAGCGGAGTTCCGGCCACAAAATCAACATAATCGATTTTGTGGCCATCCGCTTCCTATTTGTCACCTGAAAAAGAAATGAATAGTTACGATGTTTTGGTTTTTTTTACTTACCTTGTTATTGTAGAAAAATATACTCACCTTTCTTCCACTTCCTCCCTCGGCGGCCGCGGCCCGCGCCGTCACTTCCGGTTTTCAATGATTCCTGGGAGCTGAACGTCATCGCTCCCAGGGATCAATGCGCCGGCACCGGCCCCCGCTTGTCACTTCCGGTGCTGTCCTGTCAGCTGAAAACTGCAAAAGACTGCACATGAATTTTGTCGGCCAACAACAGCCGACTGCAGAAGTGATATCATGTGATGGTTAACTTTCCATGTGTTTTTTCTTTTCTGAGCATGCCCAGTCTTGCTAATTGGCTGTTTGTCGGCCGAATTCTGGACTGGCGAACAATCGGCCGTTCTGGTGTTGGCCAACAAAAATTTTAATGCCTGCACAACAGATTCTGTTCGGCCGAAAAGTCGCTGTCGGTTGTCGGAAGCATCATACTAACAAGCCCACAATCGGCCGATCGTTCGGCGGCCGAATATTTACGGCCGACAATCGCTACGTGTGTACGGGGCTTTATACTTAAAGCAGTGTTCCAGCCTCCCCCTCCAAAAATTAAAAGTCAGCAGCTACACATACTGTACACATACTGTAGCTGCTGATTTTTATTATTAGGACACTTACCGCGAAGCGCGCTGCACATTCTGATTGGCTCGGCGGCGCCACGTACAGGTACCCGTTCCCCCCTCCCCCCTGAAAGGAAGCAAATGAGCAGAAGTTCAACTTTTGGGTGGAACTCTGCTTTAATTAGGAAGATCACTATTAATGATGGACATTTGATGTATTGAAGATTTGAGTTTGTTTACCTAATAATGTGTTTATGAAATTGGTTTTTGTATGTTGATGCTAGCAACAGGATTGATTATTGGGTAGTGCCCTTTATACACATGCATTTTAAGCTGTTAAATCTGCAAAGGGGGGGCAACTCAATATTGAACCCTACGGACTCTTTCACACGGGCTTTCCGTTTGTCCGCAAATCATCCTATTTTTTTGCGGATGATTTGCGGACATAATGTAAGTCTATGGCATTGCGGATGTCAGCGGAATACCATCCGCTGACATCCGATTTCCTTCCTTTCAGTTCTGTTCCGTTTTTTCGAACGGAACAGAACCCTATTTTTGTTCCGTTCAAAAAACGGAAAGGAAGGAAAATCGGATGTCAGCGGTGTCATCCGCTGACATCCGCAATCCCCATAGACTTACATTAGGTCCGCATATCATCCGCAAACGGATGGGATGATATGCGGACCTACGGAGCGGATGACAGAAATGTCATCCGCTCCGTGAAGAAAAAAAAAAAAAAAGGACCGCAGCGGACCTTTCACACGGAAAGCCCGTGTGAAAGAGCCCTAAGACTGGGATGCCATTAAAGTTCATGTGCGTGTAAAGGCAGGTGTGAGGCTTCCCAGTACTTTTATTAATATAGTGAATAAATGTTCATCTCCGTTCTTCCATTTTTTTTTGTGTTTTTCATCATGTGTCCAGCTTATAGATTTGTCTGAGTTTCCTGGCTGTCTACTTTCCATCTACTATACAGAATGCAGGTTACAGTATCCATTAAATTGCTGATTGTATTTCTCAGCTCCAGCTAATAGCAGCATGTGATCTATATGTTAGGCCTTCAGATTTCCCAGCTGCATACCTGCACTGCATCCAGATAAACTATTCTTTATTACGGCATGTGCAGGGGAGTGCTCCTAAGGTGAGCTGTGACCATGGTAACCAGCCGACTTATCATTTTAAAGTGTTGTTTGTAAAGCTTTCAACCTCTTATTACTAACATTTGCATTTATAAGTGAATGTCATGGTGTGAAATACAAGATATGTATTGTATATAAAATGAGACTCAGAAAACACAAAAATGTGACTGTAAAATATTTTTCCTTACACCGAAAATATTTCTTTGGCCATAGGCTTTAACCACTTTACCACCGGAGGATTTTGCTGTCTTCCGTCCAGGCCACTTTTTGCGATTCGGCGCTGTGCGACTTCAACTGACAATTGCGCGGTCGTGCGACGCCGTACCCAAACGAAATTTACGTCCTTTTTTTCCCACAAACAGAGCTTTCTTTTGGTGGTATTTGATCACCTGTGGGATTTTTACTTTTTGCGCTATAAACAAAAAAAGATCGTTTATTTTGAAAAAATAACAATATTTTTAACATTTTTTTATATGAAATTCCCCCCAAAAAAGATGTAAAAACCAATTTTTTAAAAAAATTTTGGCCAATTTGTTTTCTGCTACCTATGTTTGGTAAAAAAATCGCAATAAGCGTATTTTGATTGGTTTGCGCAAAAGTTATTGCGTTTACTAACAAGGGGAAAGATTTCTGTCATTTTTGGTGTTTTTTTTTAACGCGTAATGGTGGCGATCTGCGATTTTTTTTGTGGGACTGCGACATTGCGGCGGACAGATCGGACCCTTGACTGACATTTTTGACACTTTTGGGGGTACCAGTGACATTACTGCAGTAATCAGTGCTATATATATGCACTGTTACTGTAAAAATGACACTGGCAGGGAAGGGGTTAATTTTATTGGAGAGGGAGGGGTTAATGTATGCCTGGTGCTTACTGACGTGTAGGGGGGGAGGTGACTGAGTGAGTCAGGGACAGATCGAATGTCCAGCTATGCTGAACAGTCCGATCTGTCACTCCCTGTCACTATGGAGATCCGCCCGCTTGTGTTTACACAGGCGGGCGGATCTCCACACTAGATCCCCGGCGATCGGGGCAGAGCAGCGGCGATCGCCGCTGCTCCTCCCCTGGGCCGACTCCCGCTGTGAATGAAAACAGCGGGAGCGAGCCTCCGGCGGCGCGCAAGCGCCGCCCAGAAGGGGGAGTGTCTGACGACGTTAATACTACGTCGTCAGACGATAACGAGCCACTCTGCCGCAGTAGTATTACTGTGAGCGGACGTAAAGTGGTTAACTTGAACCAGGGCTGCTGTTAGGAATCACAGGGCCCCATACAGCCCCCCCCGAATTTATAAAGACAATATTTTCACTAAAAATACACTAAAACCATTATCAGCGGATACAAACGTTACAGAGAACCTGTGTAGTGTGAAAGTGTTTTTTACATTTTTTTTAACCACTTTACTACCACCTGCCGCAGTTATACTGCGGCAGGCAGCCGCTCCTGCATAAACCGCCGTAGGCATATGTATGTCGGTCATGCACAGGGAGCTCCCGCCCCCCACTTGTCACCTGGGAAGCCGATGCATGGCGCAGGTGGTTCCAATTGCCGCCTAACATCCGCGATCGTTCCCCGCTGAGAGAGAAGGACGGTCAGCTGTTGAAAACACAGCTGGCCGTTCTTCTCCCTGGAATGATCACAGAGCCCCTGTGATCCTTCTATATAGGATCACAGGTCTCTATGGTCATCTCACAAGCCACGCCCCCCCCACAGTTAGAGTCACTCCCCTAGGCTCACATTTAACCCCTTGATCACCCATAATGTTAACCCCTTCCCTGCCAGTGTCATTATTACAGTAACAGTGCATATTTTTAGCACTGATTACTGTAGTAATGTCACTGGTCCCCCCAAAAGTGTCAGAAATGTCAGTCAGGGGTCCAATCTGTCCACCGCAATGTTGCAGTCCCGCAAAAAAATCGCAGATCGTTGCCATTACTAGTAATAAATAAATAAATAAATAAAAATGACATAAATCTTTCCCATAGTTAGTAGAAGCGATAATGTTGCGCAAACCAATCAAAATACGCTTATTGTGATTTTTTTTTTTTTTTACCAAAAATATGTAGCAGAAAACAAATTGGCCTAAAATCTTAAAAAGGTCTGATTTTTTCTTTTTTTCTTGTTCTTTTTTTTTGGGGGGAATGTTATATAGCAGAATGTGAAAAATATTGTTTTTTTTTTTTTTTTTGAATTGTCGCTCTTTTTTTGTTTATAGTGCAAAAAATAAAAATCGCACAGGTTATCGAATACCACCAAAAGAAAGTTCTATTTGTGGGAAAAAAAGGACATCAATTTTATTTGGGTACAGTATCGCACGACCGAGCAATTGTCTGTTAAAGTAACGCAGCGCCAAATCGCAATATATGGCCTGGTCATTAAGGGGGCAAATCCTTCTGGTCCAGAAGTAGTTCATTTAAAACATTTTTACAATTATTTTATTTTACAATTGTTTAAAATTTTACAGGACAGGGAAGCTAGCAGCGCTGCAGGGGGGAGGGAGCACAGTGAAAGAGGGGCACACGGGGAGGGGGGCTCAAAAGCAGGCAGAGTAGGGAGTTGGATCGGTGTAGAAGAAGCAATTATAGAAATGATGCCCTGTGTCTGTGTCTCTCCCTGCAGCAGGGGAAAGCTGGCAGAAAGGGGAGAAACTGGCTTTCAGCTGCTGTAGAGAGCCGCACAGGGCTTCCTTCTTTAACCAGTTCTGGACCGGAAGGATTTGATCCCTTAATGACCAGACCATTTTTTGTGATTCGGCACTGCATTACTTTAACGGAAAATTGTGACACTATTGATATGGTGAAAGTAAACTGGTGCATACACTATTATGGAAGAATGTTGTCAATGGAGGATAGGGAAAATATAGGAAACTAGTTTGTGGCTGAGCCCACAAGTGTCCTCCAAGAAAAGAAATATCAGATATGGTTGCAGTTGATCTTGAACCATGTGCTTGTTTAAAAATATGCATTTATGATCAATGCTTTATTTTCTTATATATCGTCCATTAATTAATTAAAAAAAAAAAAACACCATATTTTTTTATCTGACGTAAACTAGCAAAGCGAGCTATGGTATAAAATATATTTGGAGTAGGTTTCTACACTCCATTGAGCCCCCACCTTTTTGTTAATGTCGCACCAAACTTTTCTGAGCAAGTTTTTTTTTGGCATTTTAATAAAGCATTTGATATATATTAGGTAATACCAAACCAGCTCTACCCAAATGTCCAATGAAAGTCCATACAATAAAAAAAAGAGAAAGAAATAGTTCCAATATGCAACCCAGGAAATTGAAGCTTTCTCTTTAAGTCCTCACCAAATGAGAAAACCCTTTGTGTGATTGGATCAAAATAAAGCTTTCAGTGTTAAACTTGAAACTGTGTCTTGTCTTTATTTCATCTTTTTTTTAAATATTCAGTGTAGTATGTTCCAAAGCAAAAATCACTAAACCAATTAAATGGTACTCACATTCAAGTGAATAAAAAGTGCCACCAATTTAGTGCTCTTCCATGCACACCACTTTCCCTTTGCATGTCTACTCTTACCAAAGAATAATTAAATCTTGCAAATCTTATAAGAATTTCTTCTCAAGCCTCATTCCAATAACGTTCTCATGTGTTGATTAATAAACCCCAAAAAAAATTGCTAAAATAGTGTGATACCACTTTACATCACATATCAGAATGTAAAAAATGTGCTCATATTTATCATCCACCAATAAACACTTTTACTAATCACTTGATACCCACCTCAGTGCTTCAGTGATATATTTACCCCTCATTAGTATAAACCTTACCGACTGGCTATATATGCACAGTCAAATTGAATCCTTCCACCTTCCACTTCTCATCCAGCACTGTCCACCAGTTAGTAGGTATTACCATTGTAAGAACTATAGTGTGGTATTTTGACATTAAAAACATTTATTTCCCCCTGTGTTCTGACAAGCTGTGTGCTTATCTCCCTCCCTGACACAAATTTTATCTCATGCATCAGGAAAACTTGCCAGAAGTTTTAATAACAGAGCAACGAAGCACCATAGAGAAATGGCACTCTCTATGGGAGCTTTGGAGAGAGACAAGTAAACACTACAGATATATGTGCTTAGTTCAAATTTCATGACTGAGGTTTACAACCACTTTAACCACTTTACCACCGGAGGATTTTGCTGTCTTCCGTCCAGGCCACTTTTTGCGATTCGGCGATGTGCGAATTCAACTGACAATTGCGTGGTCGTGCGACGCCGTACCCAAATGAAATTTACGTCCTTTTTTCCCCACAAACAGAGCTTTCTTTTGGTGGTATTTGATCACCTGTGCGATTTTTACTTTTTGCGCTATAAACAAAAAAAGAGCGTTTATTTTGAAAAAATAAGAATATTTTTAACATTTTTTTATATGAAATTCCCCCCAAAAAAGATGTAAAAACCAATTTTTTTAAAAATTTTTGGCCAATTTGTTTTCTGCTACCTATGTTTGGTAAAAAAAATCGCAATAAGCGTATTTTGATTGGTTTGCGCAAAAGTTATTGCGTTTACTAACAAAGGGAAAGATTTCTGTCATTTTTGGTGTTTTTTTTTTAACGCGTAATGGCGGTGATCTGCGATTTTTTTTGCGGGACTGCGACATTGCGACGGACAGATCGGACCCTTGACTGACATTTTTGACACTTTTGGGGGTACCAGTGACATTACTGCAGTAATCAGTGCTATATATATGCACTGTTACTGTAAAAACGACACTGGCAGGGAAGGGATTAATTTTATTGGAGAGGGAGGGGTTAATGTATGCCTGGTGCTTACTGACGTGTGGGGGGGAGGTGACTGAGTGAGTCATGGACAGATCGGATGTCCAGCTATGCTGAACAGTCCGATCTGTCACTCCCTGTCACTATGGAGATCCGCCCGCTGTGTTTACACACAGCGGGCGGATCTCCAGACTCGATCCCCGACGATCGGGTAAGAGCAGCGGCGATCGCCGCTGCTCCTCCCCTGGCCCGACTCCCGCTGTGAATGAAAACAGCAGGAGTGAGCCTCCGGCGGCGCGCAAGCGCCGCCCAGAAGGGGGAGTGTCTGACGACGTAGTACTACGTCGTCAGACGATAACGAGCCACTCTGCCGCAGTAATATTACTGTGAGCAGTCGTAAAGTGGTTAATTGACAAGTAAAGTGAAAAACCATGTACACCACTTCCGATTCCGCGTGCCTCTGACATCACTTCCTGGCGTGTTTCGTCCAAATTTACTTTATCAAAGGATCTCTTATAGAACCTTGTGAGGACACGGTGATAGACTCTTCTGACAGCACTGCTGAAACCTTGCTACACTTCAGACCAGAACAGAGAAGACCTGGGACCTGGCCTGTCATCTGACAAGAATTTTAGGGGAATAGTTTCGGTAGATGCTTTTCAATGAAATATATAAATTATGTAGGGTGGAGTGGAGAGGGGTTTTTTTTATTCTCCTTGTAGATGAGCTTTAGAGCCGGTTCACACTACTCCGACTTGGGACACGACTAGTGTGCCCTCAAGTCAACCCAAGTCTCTTGTCATCACAAATTCAATGTAAATGAATGAGAGCCGTCCTAATATGCACTACTGAAGTCGCTCCGACTTCAGAAAAGGTTCCTGTACTACTTCAAGGCGACTTCTATCCAACTTGTGCACAATGGGAGTCGCTCCTAAGTCGGATCCTTATCTATTTTCAAGCGACTTGTTATCAGACTTTCCAGGAAGAAGAAAAAGATTAGCCAGGCATTCCCCACAGACAAAGTCCCCTATCATTTAAGTCTCTTCAAAGTAGTGCACAAGTCTCTTCCAAGTCTCTTCAAAGTCAAGCTAAAAAGTCGCTCCTTCATGGGGCGACTTTCTGGTCGCGGTAGTGTGAACCGGCTCACATATACAGTAATTACTAAAAAAGTTTACTAAAATCCTTTTTTATATCTTATAATCCCCTAAATACAAGTTGAAATGTAAAATTATTAACATAACAGAAGAGTCTACACTTGTTGTTAAAATAAAGGGAAACGGAAAGTTAAAGACTAAAGCAACTTCTCCTACTCAAATATATTTAATGCTAGCATTGACCAAAGCTCATAAACCAACAGCAGCTAGAGATGACGCAATGTGTCAGCGCTGATGACAGGTGATGATAAATCTGATTATTCTCACATGAATGGTATGCCATTCAGACATATCCAGACAATTTTCTTTACCAGCTCAGCTGACTAACAGATGAAGAGCAAGCACAATAAATTGCCTTGTTCCATTTCAGCAGAGCAATAAGAATGAATGACAGGATTTACATGGGTGGCTGGAGACTGTTCAAGTTCTGCCTTTCCCTGAATTGTACACTTTGCTTTGCTGTTTTCTTCATCACAGTAGAATAGTAGAATGGGACATGATTCTCATTGTGCTCGTAGGTATAAGTGGAAGAGCACACAGCTATTAGAGATCAACCAACCACCAAAGGTAGGCCTAAAAGTGGAAAGAGGACTGGCAACATAGGTCTTGGCCTCATTCGACCTTCATGCTAAACAGTTGTTAAGATATAGAGACTGATTTACAACAGGGGTTGAGACTAGCAGAGTTGTATAAAGTACTCGAAACCCATACTTGAGTAAAAATACAAGTGCTCTATCAAAAAGTGACTTGAGTAGAAGTGGAAGTGCTCGATCAAAAAGTGACTTGAGTAGAAGTACTATAAAGTATTCAACATTTTTTGTACTTAAGTATTGCAAGTAGTTTTTTTAAAAATTTTGCTACTCAAGTACTGAAAGTAAAAGTACAAGTACTGTGTTATGCAGTTATTAAAGAAAGAAGTCAAAAGTTTGAACATCATATTGTTTTATATTATTTCAAATGCATCTTTTGTTTATACATACAGTAGCATTTATTTTCGTATGCGGTGATAATACCTGCCATCTACTGTTCTGGCAGTGGTCATTTTTATAATAGTAACGAGTAACTATGCAGCACAAAAAAAACAATATCGGAGTAGAAGTATTGAAATCATCGAAAAAATGTAGTGAAGTAAAAGTGGAAGTAGGAGAAAAAAATTCTACTCTAGGAAAGTACAGATACCGCCTTTCAGTACTTAAGTACAGTAGTGAAGTAGTTCTACTTAGTTACTATACATCGCTGGAGACTAGGGGTGACTGGATGGTTCAGTCCAATCCTAGGTCCGGGCCAAACTTTGGCTGTTCAGGTAAACTCCGAAACTTTAGCTCATTTACCTTAATTTTCTATTTGTGAGTAGATTTGGTATTCATAAACCTTTAACAGGTAGAGATATACCTGAACACCACAAAAGAGAATAAAGATCCCTGGGGTTCAGCACCCATTTTGTATTTATTTTTTCTTAAAGAAATTAACTATCAAGGCCTAACTAAATAGTAAAGAAAACTTATAAAAATATTATAAAACAAATGTCACTGTAAAAATATAAACTTAGCCCATCCTAAAAGTGGACAGTGTCAGTCAGTAAAGCAGTGGACAGTGTCAGAAGGGCAGCTGAAAGTGTGTAGATAGTGTCAGTAGAGCAGTGGACAGTCTCAGTAGGGCAGTGGACAGTGTCTGTAGAGTAGTGGACGGTGTCAGTAGGGCAGTGGACAGTGTCTGTAGAGTAGTGGACGGTGTCAGTAGGGCAGTGGACAGTGTGGGTAGGGTAGTGGATAGTGTCAGTAGAGCAGTAGACATGTCAGTAGGGCAGAGGTTTGTGTTAGTAGAGCAGTGGGCAGTGTCAGTCAGTAGTAGAGCAATGGACAGTGTTAGTATGGCAGTGGACAGTGTCAGTAGGGCAGTGGACGGTGTCAGTAGAGCACTGGACGGTGTCAGTAGGGCAGTGGACAGTGTCAGTAGAGCAGTGGACAGTGTCAGTAGGGCAGTGGACAGTGTCAGTAGGGCAGTGGACAGTGTCAGTAGGGCAGTAGACATGTCAGTAGGGCAGAGGTTTGTGTTAGTAGAGCAGTGGGCAGTGTCAGTCAGTAGTAGAGCAATGGACAGTGTTAGTATGGCAGTGGACAGTGTCACTAGGGCAGTGGACGGTGTCAGTAGAGCACTGGACGGTGTCAGTAGGGCAGTGGACAGTGTCAGTAGAGCAGTGGACAGTGTCAGTAGGGCAGTGGACAGTGTCAGTAGGGCAGTGGACAGTGTCAGTAGGGCAGTAGACATGTCAGTAGGGCAGAGGTTTGTGTTAGTAGAGCAGTGGGCAGTGTCAGTCAGTAGTAGAGCAATAGACAGTGTTAGTATGGCAATGAACTTTGTCAGTAGGGAAGAGGAAGGGGTCAGTAGAGCAGTAGATGGTGTCAGTAGGGCAGTGGACAGTGTTTTTTATTTTTGTTATTTTATTTTTGTATTATTTTTTACCATTTTATTTTATTTTTTACATTTTTTTATAATTGAAAGGCTTTGGTGAAATACAAGGTGTCTAAACAGACCCCGAATGTCTCACTTTTGAGACAGGGAGAAGAACTTTGGGGATACAGTTAATTGCATAGACAAAAATATTTTTGTTAACTAAAATAACACTATTTTAGTCAACTAAAATACGACCAAAACTAAAATGGCATTTTAGTCATTACATTAAAATACAACTAAAACTAAAATTACATTTTAGTCAAAAGACTATGACTAAAACGGAATCGAAAATTGACATCAAAATTACCACTACTCTGCTTGTTATTTCTAAATCGGCAACAGAATTCCATCCAGAGCCTGTAATAATAGCACAGTAAGGTTAAACATGTATTGCGCTACCGCATAAACATAAGTAAGGGGCATCTACTAAGTTTTAGAAAAAGGCATTTTTTATATTTTTTCTTAATAATTAATGTTGGCAATATATTCAGGTAATATATGCAATGACATTACAGCCAATAGAGTTTACAGTTTTTGGGGTTTTTTGGGTTTTAAAGTTGCACTTCTGTTTGTCAAAAAGCAATATTTTTGTTTATGATTACTTGGTTTTATTTATAAAGACGTTATATATTACAATAGTTAAATCTGTGTCTGTAGTGCATGTTCAAACCTTAATACCATAAATAATAACATTTTATTAGTTTTTTACTCAAGGAGTATATACAGTGCCTTGGGAAAGTATTCGGCCCCCTTGAACTTTTTGACCTTTTGCCACATTTCAGGCTTCACTCATAAAGATATAAAACTGTAATTTTTTGTGAAGAATCAACAAGTGGGACACAATCATGAAGTGGAACTAAACTAAATTTATTGGATATTTCAAACTTTTTTAACAAATAAAAAACTGAAAAATTGGGCGGGCAAAATTATTCAGCCCCCTTAAGTTAATACTTTGTAGCGCCACCTTTTGCTGCGATTACAGCTGTAAGTCGCTTGGGGTATGTCTCTATCAGTTTTGCACATCGAGAGACTGAAATTTTTGCCTATTCCTCCTTGCAAAATAGCTCAAGCTCAGTGAGGTTGGATGGAGAGCATTTGTGAACAGCAGTTTTCAGTTCTTTCCACAGATTCTCGATTGGATTCAGGTCTGGACTTTGACTTGGCCATTCTAACACCTGGATATGTTTATTTGTGAACCATTCCATTGTAGATTTTGCTTTATGTTTTGGATCATTGTCTTGTTGGAAGACAAATCTCCGTCCCAGTCTCAGGTCTTTTGCAGACTCCATCAGGTTTTCTTCCAGAATGGTCCTGTATTTGGCTCCATCCATCTTCCCATCAATTTTAACCATCTTCCCTGTCCCTGCTGAAAAGCAGGCCCAGACCATGATGCTGCCACCACCATGTTTGACAGTGGGGATGGTGTGTTCAGGGTGACGAGCTGTGTTGCTTTTACGCCAAACATAACGTTTTGCATTGTTGCCAAAAAGTTCGATTTTGGTTTCATCTGACCAGAGCACCTTCTTCCACATGTTTGGTGCGTCTCCCAGGTGGCTTGTGGCAAACTTTAAACAACACTTTTTATGGGTATCTTTAAGAAATGGCTTTCTTCTTGCCACTCTTCCATAAAGGCCAGATTTGTGCAGTATACGACTGATTGTTGTCCTATGGACAGAGTCTCCCACCTCAGCTGTAGATCTCTGCAGTTCATCCAGAGTGATCATGGGCCTCTTGGCTGCATCTCTGATCAGTCTTCTCCTTGTATGAGCTGAAAGTTTAGAGGGACGGCCAGGTCTTCGTAGATTTGCAGTGGTCTGATACTCCTTCCATTTCAATATTATCGCTTGCACAGTGCTCCTTGGGATGTTTAAAGCTTAGGAAATCTTTTTGTATCCAAATCCGACTTTAAACTTCTGCGCAACAGTATCTCGGACCTGCCTGGTGTGTTCCTTGTTCTTCATGATGCTCTCTGCGCTTTAAACGGACCTCTGAGACTATCACAGTGCAGGTGCATTTATACGGAGACTTGATTACACACAGGTGGATTCTATTTATCATCATTAGTCATTTAGGTCAACATTGGATCATTCAGAGATGCTCACTGAACTTCTGGAGAGAGTTTGCTGCATTGAAAGTAAAGGGGCTGAATAATTTTGCACACCCAATTTTACAGTTTTTTATTTGTTAACAAAGTTTGAAATATCCAATAAATTTTGTTCCACTTTATGATTGTGCCCCACTTGTTGATTCTTCACAAAAAATTACAGTTTAATATCTTTATGTTTGAAGCCTGAAATGTGGCAAAAGGTCGCAAAGTTCAAGGGGGCCGAATACTTTCGCAAGGCACTGTAATTCACTTGGAAATTCTAGGGAAATGTTTAAATAATGGATTACAATTTACCTAAACCCATTTGATTTGTGGTTTGCGAAAATGTATGAGATTTTAGTAGACTAAAATGTACTGGAGATTTTAGTCGACTAACATATGACTAAAACTAAAAGAATTAGGATTACTAAAGTGCGACTAAAACTAAAATGGCATTTTAGTCAAAAGACTAAAACTAAATCAAAATTTGCTGCCAAAATTAACACTGGGACACAGTCCCTAATCTCCATCTTTGCACCCTCTGCTGCACCGAATGAATGAAAAGGATTAGCTCTGTACAGAGCTTCTTGTTTATTCACAAACCAAAGCATAGTAAACACAGTTTACTATGCTTCAGTTGTGAATGAACAGAGAGAGTGATCCGTACCAATTACTCACTGTGTTAATTTAGAAAAGGAAGAGGCCAGCAAATGATATACCGTATTTATCGGCGTATAACACACACCGGCGTATAACACGTACCTCAAATTTAGGAGGGAAATTTTAGGAAAAAAGCTTAAATTTTAAACAAACACCATTGAACTCAGAACTTTTTTTTTTTAATCAAATGCAGTCTTACAAGTGCCCGTGAATGCAGCCTCATCAGCGCAGTGTCCATAAATGCAGCCTCACCAGCGCAGTGTCCATCAATGCAGTCTCGCCAGCGCAGTGTCCATCAATGCAGTCTCGCCAGCGCAGTGTAAACCAATGCAGCCTCGCCAGCGCAGTGTCCATCAATGCAGCCTAACCAGCGCAGTGTAAACCAATGCAGCCTCGCCAGCGCAGTGTCCATCAATGCAGCCTCGCCAGCGCAGTATCCATCAATGCAGTCTCGCCAGCGCAGTGTCCACCAATGCAGCCTCTCCAGCGCAGTGTCCCCAAAGCAGCCTCACCAGCGCAGTGTCCCCAATGAAGTCCCCCCCAAGGCAGTGTCCCAAAAGCAGCCTCGCCAACACAGTTTCCCGAAAGCAGCCTCGCCAGCGCCATTGCAAAATACATAAACACTGGCGACAGTGCAGTGTCCCAAATGCAGCCTCGCCAGCGCATTGTCCCCAAAGCAGCCTCGCCAGCGCAGTGTCCCCAAAGCAGCCTCGCCAGCGCCATTGTAAAATACATATACACGCCATTGCACAGAGCGGCACAGAGTGGCGATATATTTAAAAGAAGAAAAAAGCCGGGCAGCACTGAGGCAGAGGGGGCGGGCCGGGCCGAGGAGAAGGGAGGACATCCCGGCGCCTATGATAGACGCCACACGTCCCGCGTCCCAGCATTAGGCCACTGTGCTGTCTATCATAGGAGGCAGGACTTCCTATGACAGCAACCGCTCGTCCTTTCTTCTGCTCGGCCCGGCCTGCCCCCCTCTGGCCCTCAGTGATGCCCGGCTTTTTTTTTTTTATATATATCGGTGTATAACACGCACTGGTGTTTTGCCCTCCATTTTTAGGAGGAAAAAACACTGATAAATATGGTATTTACCAGTTCCTTCCTCACTCTCTATCCTGAACATCCTCTACAGCAGCCAGTGAGAGAGGAGAGGGAGGCCTGGGCAGCAGAACTAAAAGTAACCTGGACAGGAGGGGCAGCTGGGGAAGCATATATAGGAACCAATCCCCTCCATTTTCTTCCAGGGAGAGGAGAAGACACAGGCGTTCAGCCGGTGCAAGAGGAAAACAGAGGGGATTGGTTCCTGTATACGTTGCCCCCTGTAGCTGCCACATGAAGGGGAGTGGGGGGGGGGGTATATGAGATGAGGAGAGGTCTGTATTCTTTGTAATGTGGCATCACCTGGAAAGCCTTCTAAAATGGCGGCTAAATTAGCAAAACAAAATGGTTGATTCTGATGATCCCTTTAGTACTACAAAAACAGAAACAGTCAAGCTGCACAATTTAGACCCCCCTTCTCCCCCTCTCTTTCTCTCTGCTGTCCTGTAACTAACGAGAATACACATAATTGTGAAACCGGGAATGTTAATTGACAAAGATAAAAAGTTACAAGGAACATTTGTATTGCATGCCAAACTAGTTAGGAAAATCTGTATCTGTGATGTAACTGCTATTATATATGTGATGTACACCCTTTTTTGGGTCCTTGGCAAACTGACTTGAGTCATTACTGAGTCTTCTTCGCTAGCGAATAAAAAGGTTTGTTTTCCTGAAGTTCGCATCCGGACTTTATTTCTGGTTTCCAATAACCATTTGCTGCTACAATAATGCACCAGAGATTCAGTAGTCAGGGCTGACACCACATTGGAAGTAAGAGCCAAAGAGTGGTGTAGTCAAAGAGGAAAGTAGGAGTATAATATATGTCTGCACATCACTGGTTAATTTTTTGTGTACTTGCAGCACGTTTAAAGGGATAAAATATAGAAAAATGTCCATGTATTGCAGAGATGTTTGAAATATGTTTTTTTTTCTATTTATGTAATGACATACACCGAAGGGGAGAAAAGAGAAATGAATTGTTAAAGTTTACATTCAATTTACTGGTGTGACTCACCTGACAATGGAATGCAGAAAGCTTTAAAATCAACCAGGACTATAATTATTTCAATTGATCTTGCAAACTGTGGTATTTGTTTGTTGGGTAGGACTGAGGAAGTTCATTTTAAAGGGAATTCACCTCTGTAAATAAAATTGGCTGATACTTGTTGGAATAATATAAAAGTAGCAAATGTCAGAGCCATTTGTCCCAGCGTGCAAATGTTGTTACTATGTAATTATACTGGGAACTTCTTCCTGATAATTGTACTGGAACTGATCTGTGATTATGAAAAATCCAAAGTCATTGTTTTCCTAAACTCTGATTGGTTACTGTGCCAAGATCACAAGAAAAACAAATAATGCCCAATCTACGGTAAGTTTTGTTTAGAGAAGGAAGCTGTAGCACTTTAGGCTCTGTTCACATTAGGTCGCTCCGACTTAGGGGGCGACCTGTGAAGTCGCGTGCAGCGCGACATCGGCGCGACTTGCACGGACTTCACATAATGGAAGTCAATGCAAGTCGCCTCCAGGTCGCCCCGAAGTAGTACAGGACCCTTTTTCTAAGTCGGAGCGACTTGTGTCGCTCCTATTAGAACGGCTCCTGTACTACTCTATGGGAGCGACGGTGCACGACTTGTCAGGCAGACTAAGTCGCCTGACAAGTCGTACCAGTGTGAATGGACTCTTAAAGTTGAAGTTTAGGTATGCACGTTTTTGCAAAGTTACATAGGTCCAGGTTGGAACAATGTGAGTATGCAAATGCCATACTTGGCCAATCCCCATAGAAGCTGGTAAAGCCTGACATTAGAACACTGACTTCACGTTTAAGCCCGGCCAATTTCTATTCTACTGTCCAATGGGATAGACAGAGTAGCCAATAAAATAATTCTCATTTGATATGGGAATGGCCATGGCTATTGAGCTATTTGGTTTAATACTTAATGGGTTTAATGGGTTTAACTTTAAAGGGTTAGTTTACTTTTTCAAAAAAAAAAAAATGAAAAGGTGAACTAAAACCCTACACCCCCCCACCCTGGCCCCTGCTGTACTTACCTCTATGGGTGACAGCCTGTCAGTGTCCATGCAGTTTTCCATTCGGAAACTTGAAATCCCTGTTTTTCTCCTCCTTCTTTCTAGAGGGCTTCCAGGATTAGAGCTGGGAAGGCCTGAAAAAAAAAAAAAACATTGGGGAAAAAAACAGGATTTTTTTCAGTTTTTTCCAAAGCTTTTTTTTTGTTTTTTTCCAATAAAGTTAAAAAAGGGGTGTGGAATATGTTTTTTTACAATGATAAATAGCACTTTTACATTATTGAGCACAACCAGCACCTTACTTCAGAAAATTTGCACTATAAAATCACTTTATTGGACTTTAATATATAGTGTCGTTTTTTTGCATAAAAGAATATCATCTGCCCAAATTTATTTCACGTTGTGCACAGTCACTTTATAATATTTAAAGCACAATTGATCTTTTTATATATGTTGTGCACAGTCACTTTATTTATTTAAGCACAAATTGGTGTTTATATATACCGATATATTTATATGGTTATATATATATATTTATTTGCATACATAAGGGGATTATTATATTTATGAGCGCTGTCCACTCTTTGTTTCTATAAGTCCCGGTTCACACTAGGGCGACCTGTGAGGCGACCTGGTCCCCTCACAGGTCGCCGCAGGTTTGCCTCCCATAGGGAAGCTGCGGACCCGTTCTAATAGGAGCGACACAAGTCGCTCCGACCTAGAAAAAGGGTCCGGAGCTTCTTTGGGGCAACCAGGAGGCGACCGCCATAGACTTCAATGTTATGAAGTCCGTGGCGGCCGCTCCGAGGTCGCGGCGCGCTGCTCGCACCGCAATCTCGGAGGTCGCCCCTGGAAGTAGCGTCGCGGTAGTGTGAATGGGGGCTTAATGTTTTCAACTACATGTTGTTTGGATTAGCAGCTCAGGAGCACACTTTTTTGATTGAGTCATTTGTTTACACATCCAAGTTTGATCTGATTAACTTTCCCCAAAATTTTACACTAATTCTCAAGGAAGATCTTTGGCGCAACTACCCGAGTTACCAACACTCCTTTTTTTTCTATGGTTAAGAGTGGCTTGCACCAATGGAAACTCTTCTCCCCAGGCTGCTGGTGTCAGAGAAGAACCGCTGCTCTCATATAATATGCCTCCTGCTGAGTAAAGCCCCATACACACAATCAGAATATCTTACCGCTTTCGAAACGATTGTACAATAATCTAATCGTTAGCATACAGCTGTCGTCTGAAAATTTTCGAAGGGACAAACACAAAAACTTTTCTCGTACAATACCAGATGGTACGATTGTCGTTTAATCAGCACAGTTTTCATCTGAAAATACAATACGAATACATTAAATAACTTCCGAATTTGTATTCTGTCGTATGATAATTTTAGTATTTTAATACCCTATTCATTTTTGATATGAAGACTAGCATGCAAAAAAAAAAAGGACGATCATTCGTCCCATAATCTCATTGTGGGTACTAGGGTTAAAAACTAGGGGTCCCCAATCTGTACTTCCTCCTGATTGGAGAACTCTATCTAGGGGGAGGAACAGGGTGTTTCGGCTGACAGATTGCTGCTCTAACACAGAGAGCAGCAGGCTTTATCTGAAGCCTGCAGGCTGCGGGAGATCATTTTTGACACGTGCTTGGGTTTTCTTAAAAAGACATTACAGTAAGACTTACTATATAAAAGATAGTTGTCTGTCATCCTTCATTTAAATCAGTAACAAAATGGTACAAATGAAAAAAGGGTAGGAAACGTACAAGAAAAGGTGGGTTTGCATAATTTTTGGATGTAAGAATGAAAGAATATCAACTCAGAACTCTTAATCACAACAGTATAAAACAATCTGAGTACATTTTACAATGAGAAATCCAAATAACCATTTCAAATAATAAAGAGTACTAAAATGGGGGATGGGGGGGGGGGGGTATAATGTGAGAATAAAAAAGATATGTATTTTAAAGAGACCCTGTCATCCAGTGGTGTAGCGTGGGTTGTCAGCGCCCGGGGCAAGGTAAGTAATTTGCGCCCCCTACACAAACCTACTAGACCACTACACTGACACCTACACTAACCTACCTCGCGGGTGTCCGTGAGTGCAGGGCGAAATGCGGGAGACTTGAGATGTCTGTAAAGGGACACTATGATCCCGCGGATGGCGGGCGTGGGATGCGCCCCCCTAAATGTTGTGCCCGGTGCCAGTGGCCCCCTCTGCACCCCCCACGCTACGCCACTGCTGTCATCTTGCTCATTCAGGGAAGAGCTCCTATCTTAGTCAAAGCTGCTGTAAAATACTTAAGCTGTAAGCTTAGACAGTACTTAGAGGAAGCTGTAACATCATTCAATTACCTGCCAGAACCAGACGCTGCATCATAATAGTAGGTCACATGCTCCCCCATACCTGGAAGTACCAGGTAGTTTTTAGTGGCAGCCGTGGAAGATGTATAGGAAAGGGAGCACTGTAAATTGAAAGTGGAATTGAAGGCTCTTTAAAAAAAGAAAAAAACACGTTATACTTACCTGCTCTGTGCAGTGGTTTTGCACAGAGCCGCCCTGATTCTCCTCTTTTTGGGTCCCCCACCGGAGCTCCTCCTCTTCCACCAGCAAGCAAGCCACTTGCTCTAGGGGCACTGGTGCATGTTCACTCCCGAGCCACGCTCTGTGCATCCAAAAAACACATAGAGCCGTGGCTTGGGCCCAACCCTGCGCTCTCCTTATCCTGATCATCAGTGCTCTGATTAAAATCCAGCCCCAAAAGTGTCCATCAGTGATGCCACTCTGTTCCCATCAGTGACACCAGTCTTTGCTCATCGTGACACCAGTCTGTGCCCAAAAGAGAGGCCAATCTGTGCCCATCAGTTATTCCAATCAGTGCTGCCTTTCAGTGCCTGCAATCAGACCCGCCTATTAGTTCCCATCAGTGACGCCTATCAGTGCCCATCAGTGCCGCCCATCAGTGCCACCTATCATTGCCTAGACGTGCCGCCTATCAGTGCCCATCAGTGCTGCCTATCTGTGCCCATCAGTGCTCATCAGTGCTGCATATCAGTGCCACCCATCAGTGCTGCATATTAGTGCCTCCTCATCATTGCCACCCTATCAGTGCCCTTCAGTGCCACCTCATCAGTGCCACCTATCAGTGCCCATCAATGCAGCCTTATTAGCGCACATCAGTGAAGGAGAAAAGTTATTTATTAACAACGTTTTCTGACAGAAACTAAGAAAAACTTTTGGTATTTTTTCATTTCATTAACAAAAAATAATTGATTAAATACCACCAAAAGAAAGAAATATTTGTGCAAAGAAAATGATAAAAAATCAATTTTAGTACATTGTTGTATGACCGTGCAATTGTGATTCAAAGTGCGACAGCACTGAAAGCTGCAAACTGGCCTGGGCAGGAAGGCGGTGAAAGTGCCCTGTATTGAAGTAGTTAAACTAGCAAGGGAAATTTAGACTGACCCTGTGACTCAAGTCTGGTTTTTGAGACACTTCCTTCTAGTCCATGTAGTACTTTAGTAGTACTGCCAAAACAGATTCTATAATAAGGAAAGAAATCAAGAGTGAAAAAAGAAGAAATGAAAATGTGCAAGATGAAGGCTGATAGGTCAGGATAGGCAATTAACTGCCCCATTTATTTTACGTAATATGGTTCAGTTAACCGATATTGTTTGAGATGCCAATTATGCTTCCTAACCAAAATTACAGTGATGCGAAATATGTGTTCTAATTATTCAGATGTATACAGTAATTATTTTAATATGGGGATGAAGTGAATGCTTACTAAGACAGTTTCATTTTTCCAGTATTGTGCAACTCAGGATGGAATCTCATCTTCTAGGCAAATTCATGCCAAAAATACAAGAGATACTTGTGCCTCAAACCTGGCAATAGATACCCATCTTCAAAATGATACAAATGGTATTATTATATATATTGTGAGGCACGGGCTGGCAGGATTGTAAAAGGTTTTCATGTGTCAACTAGGTTTTTCACATACACATGGTGAGGGACTCCTGGATTTATAAATGATATGGAGAAAACAAATTTGTTTTTTTTTCTCAAAATCTTAATAGAGCCCATTCTGAAGTGCTGGGGCCTGAAGGAGATGGCTTTGTAGATGTTTCGGTGCAATAAAGTCTCCATTCCTAGGTGGGAAACTTACTTGGTAGCTAGACCTCATTATTAATCTCAGCTGTCAACTGTATATATACCGTATATATACTCACCAGCCACTTTATTAGGGATACCTTGCTAGTACCGGATTGGATTCCCTTTTGCTTTCAGAACTGCCTTAAAGTGGATGTAAACCGTTACATGTACCCAGTGAAGTGAACAGCCTCAGATGATACACAGAGATGAAACAAAGCTCATAAGTTTTATTTGTATAGCTAATGTCTTCAGATTTCTACACTGTTTAGAAAATGCACATCGTGTTAGAATTTTTTCTTCCTGTTACATCACTGTGTGTGGAGACTTGGCATACAATGTGTGTGAGTTGATTGGAGGAAAAGCACCCCCCCCCCCTCCACATAGGCAGAGGAAGGACGAAACATGCAGAGCTCCATCACCCACCCACCCGATACCGATCTGTCTCACCCACTTGCCGTAAGTGACACCCGGGTGATACCGCTCCATCCGGCATACGATCTCGGAGGTCACGTACGTGGTCACACCCGGCGTCATCGTATGCCGGATGGAACGGTATCACCCGGGTGTCAGTTACGGCAAGTGGGTGAGAGATACTGATCTGCCAGCAGATTGGCTAATGTGGAATTGCTTATGTCTTTAATTTGTACATATATAGCATTTGTAAACGGAATTACGCTATGTGACATCATTTTACCCTTACATGAGCAATATTTGGAATACCGGCAATATTGGCCAATTCCGGGGCCGAAATGGATATATTGGCAAAAGTCAATATCGGCCATGGATATATCGGCCTTGCTGATATTAGGTCGATCCCTAGTGTATATATATATATATATATATATATATAGGCCGATCCTCAGGGCTCTCTCACTCTCTCTGCTGTAGCAGCCTGCTGCTTGATGAAAGCCAAAGTGCTGACAGAACACTAAAAATTAAATAAGTGCTGCTTGTTTTTTTTAGTTTTTTTTGTTTTTTTTGCGAGGGGGGGGGGGCACCCATTAGGGGGCTCCCTATCAGTCAGAAACTGATCTGAGTTTAGTTAGTAGCTTGCACAAGCAGATGTTTTGATTTTTTCATGCTATGGACATTCTATATAGATACTGTGCTTGTTTGCTGTCTTGCTGAATAATAAGTGCAGGACAAACCTGTTTGGACTGTTACTGGGTGTCTTTGTTGCATGCATGCCATTATGTTGAACAAATCCCTCTTACAATATTTAAAGGCATTCTGCAAAAAACAGATCTAAACACAGAAAATATGTTTACTTCCGTCCGCTCCCTTCATGCTCCGTACCTAAAAAGAAAACTAAGAGTCCTCTAGTTCTTAACCTGCCTGCCATTACTTCATTAACTTTATACCTGAGCCAGTGATTATTGTATCATATTGGTACTCAGCCAGTCACACGCTGGGAAGAGCAGAAAATGAATTTACAAAAAGGCTTATTAATGAAACCCCCAATTAATTTTAAAGAACTAAAAGTGAAAGGTGGAGTCACTATGGTTGGGGGTCCGTGGAACCCAGCTTACCGTAGAGAGGTTGGGAAATCCCTGTCTCAGCTCCCCAGGTCCTTCTTATGTGTAAGTCACCCTGTGTCTATTAGGGGCACAGGGTGACTAAGAAAATGATGGACAAATACTTAATGGACACTGAGAATATGGTTTGGATTGCTTCAAATGGGACAGTAATATGTATCCACAATATCCCTCAAGAAATCTATGATACAATAATTCCACTGTATCAGAATTATGGAACATTGTATGAGCTTTACCATATAGCCTGTTGTCGACCGTTGCCATGCCATATGCAATTCCTAATTAATCAAGGCATTGCTTAGATGTGGATGCCATGGATGGTAATTGTTAATTAGCAAACCCTTGTGGGATGTGTTTATACTTGTAATAATGTGTGCATTCACTGTTGTAGGGGCCGAATAGTCTAGTCATCCAGGCTGGGTTAAGTGACTAGTTAATTAGCCCATGTTAATTATTTTTCTAGTTACAGTTTGTATTGTTGGGGTAATATGATCAGGAGGGGGGATGTCCTCTTGTGTGGTATATCTTCCGTGTGAGTTTGTCAAATAAATGTTCCTAGAACTCATACAAGCTAAGTTGTCAGCTAGTCTTGTATGTTATGCCACTATAATATCTGATATCTATGTTCAAGACTGGAGGAAGCGGTATACTGACGAAAGCACTCAAGCTTAGTGTGGGTCGGTTTAGTCACAAAGTGTATCTAATAGCTTTTTTAGTTTACTTTTGAATAGATTCCCGTGTTGAGTGCTAGAATAATGTAAGATAACAATAGATGTTACATTGACTTCACAATTAAGTAGGGAAGCACCACTGAAGTTATATAAATATCCACATTTTACAGCTTGCCCTCAACTATGAAAGTGGATTATATTCTCAGAGAATACACAGTTCAGAAGAATAATCCACTAGGGATGCACCGAAATTTCGGCCACCAAAATTATCGGCCGAAAATGAGCCTATCTCATTTCGGCCGATAATGGGTTAACATTGCCGAAAATAAATATGGCCGTCATGGGGAAGGAGGAGGGCGCAGCGCAGGGCAGGTTTTAAAAGTCCCGCCTCTGGCCGGCCGTCCGCCTGTTAATGACGTCCCTACTACGATCTGTGCATTATGAATGGACATACCAGGCGGGGGGGGGGGGGGCGAGCGGCCGCTATAGATAGAACTATGTGAATTATCCCTGTCAGCTCAGCGCGACTATGTGTGAATGAGAACAGAACTGACCTGACACCGGGCGGGGGGGGCGGGGAGAGCGGCCGCTATTAGCTGTAACTATGTGAGCGCTTCACTTCCCTGACAGGCATGTATCTCTGCTGACAGGGAAGTGAAGCTCTCACATAGTTACAGCTAATAGCGGCCGCTCCGCCCGCCCCCCCGCCCAGTGTCAGGTCAGTTCTATTCTCATTCACACATAGTCGTGCTGAGCTGACAGTGAAGGATCACATTAGTTCTATCTATAGCGGCCGCTCGCCCTGCCCCCCGCCTGGTATGTCCATTCATAATGCACAGATCGTAGTAGGGACGTCATTGAGAGGCGGTGCCGCCGGCCAGAGGCGGGACTTTTGAATGAAGGACACCCGAGGAGGGGGATGCTGAGGCAGTGGGGGTGGGGGGGGGAGATGGGGGGGGAAGCTGAGGCAGCTTACCAATGGTATTTGTATTATGAAGCATGAGGGGTTAATGTATTGTCACTGCAGGTCACTCATCTATTAGTGATCGACCAGTGGCAGGTAATTAACCCTTTTGTGCTGCATTAGTGCAACCAGTATCAGTGTTAATTAACACTGGTTGCACTGATACTGGTTGCACTAATGCAGCACAAAGGGGTTAATTACCTGCCACTGGTCGATCACTAATAGATGAGTGACCAGCAGTGACAATACATTAACCCCTCATGCTTCATAATACAAATACCATTGGTAATTAAATTAACTTCTTGCCAACCCATCACAGTACCTATACTGTGACAGGGTGGCAGTGACAGGTGTACGTCACTACCTGTTTTTGGTGTATGCCCCTGTTCTATCCATTTTACATTTTTTTTGGGGAAAAAGTAATTTTCGGTTTCGGTTTCGGTTTCGGTTTTCGGCCAAGGGCATCCTGCATTTTTGGTTTCGGCCCAAAATTTTCATTTCGGTGCATCCCTATAATCCACGCTTATGTTTCTGTAAACAATATATGGAGAGGTGCTGTCCCGGTTGTCCCGTCCAGGGGGGAAGGAGTTAATGCCTTTCCTGGTTCTTTGATCCTTTTGCTTGGTTCTTCTGTGGGTCTGACCCACTAAGCCTGTGATATAAATTAGGACAGTGTTCCAGTACAGAGAGCTCGCAAGTGTGAAGCCAGAGTCCCCTGAGGGAGCCGACTAAGGTTGGTTTGGATTTGAGTTATCTCCAACAGCATGTTCCCGAGAAAGGCATAGTGGAGAGTTAGGACCACCCAACAGCACCCACGAGGAGCAGAAGAATGTTGCTCATTATTGCCTGGATGTAAAGCCATCAGAATCTGGGTTTTTTCCTGAAAACGCCAGCTCTGGAGGAATGCCTCTGTTGGACCTTGTGTTACACTAGCTTTGCAGGTATGCCAGGGCAGCACACAGCCTGTAGTTAGAATTAGGGAGTTAAGGAAGAATTATGCCTTTGAATGTTAGACTTTGTAATTGCCTTTGCACTTTTCTAAGTAAAGCATTTGAAATGTTGTCCCTGCCTGGTCTGAAGGTACTGAAAGGGGTGTAATGCAAGTAACCGACACACACTAAGTTTTATGTTCCCTGCTCATTGGGCGCCAAGCAAGGGTCTTGTGACCCTTGCTTGGCGCCCAATGAGCAGGGAAACATGGAGGATGTGACAAACAACTACCAACCACCTACCTACCCCCCCTTACATGCGGAATAATAAAAAAAAATTAAATTCACACTCACCTATGTGGCTGCAGCATTGATCCAATGCTGCAGCTCTTTCCTGCTGGCTCAAAGACCAAGAACAAAGTGATTGCATGACTGCTGATCACTCAGTACTTGGCCTTCACTAAGCAGAATGGGATTACTGTCAGTCATTGGGCCAGCTGCCAGTCAGGCATCTGGGTGGATCCTGACATTATGTCGCTCGTGGAATGGCATTAAACTATGGTTCTTAAAATTCTCCATAGGCAATGCTTTAAAATCCTTTACAGGTTACCAGTTTAGAGTTAAACAGGAGGTCTGGTGCTATAATTATTGCTCCCGCTTTGACACTCAAGGCAATGGTGATGAAATGCTCATCGCTTCCGGTTTCCTAGACCATAGAGCTTATCAGAGCCATTCCGGTCTCCAATCAGCTCTATGGTCAGCCAGCTGAACACATGGGTCTCCTGGTGAGACGGGAGAGCCCGGGAGAGCTGCAGAAGGCTTTATAAATGGGGGGGGAGATGTCCTGCTGCTTGTACAAGCAATTTCTGACCGCCGGCTTAAAAAAAAAACAATACCAGGATGATTCCAGTATATCAACTCAAAGTCCAGCGACATTCCAGGCACGTAGCTGGTCATTAAGTGATGGCTTATCACAGACTTGCAGATTTAAAAAAAAAATAAAGGTGCCACTAAGTTCAGCATGACTCATCATCCTTCTTACTCAGTTCAGACAATTAACATACTGTAGGTGTATTTGAATTGAGGATTTAGCTACTTGGCTGGACTCCAGCATTACATAAAAGAAAGATAACAACAGTCTCCATGTACAGTGCCCAATGGCTCGCAAGGGTGAAAAGGAGGAAGATAAAACCAGGTGGAGCAATGTGCATGGACATTCTTTACTCCCCCTCCGAGTGGAACTTTTCCTACTATACAACCTCCCCCTTTTCCCCCTTCCTTCCCCTCACCATCCCCTTTTTTCCCTTCCCTTTTCTCAACCCCCTTTTTTCTCCCTTTCTTCTATTTCTGTTTCTCTTTCTTTCATGTCAACTAGCTAAAAACTGGTTTGGTCAGACCCTAGTTGGACGGCCCACATTAGTCTTCCCCCATTTACCAGTAACTTCTTTTGGAAGTTGGTGGGATTCCCCTCCACTGCAGGGTAGGCGTTTACACAACCCATCCAGAGAGGTTCTGAAGCTTTCAGAGCCTGGACCTTTAAGAAAGCCCATTGGGGGCTACCCGTGAGGTGGGCGGTGATGTAATTATGCTGGGACTAGGTGGAGCTCTGTATGCAGAGGATTGTGAAAGGCTTGTTTTCTACTTCTGAAATGTGAGTGGATTTCTTTATGGAAATATACAGTGGGTACGGAAAGTATTCAGACCCCCTTACATTTTTCACTCTTTGTTATATTGCAGCCATTTGCTAAAATCATTTAGGTTCATTCTACTTCCTCATGAATGTACACATAGCACCCCATACTGACAGAAAAACACAGAATTGTTGACATTGTTGCAGATTTATTAAAAAAGAAAAACTGAAATATCACATGGTCCTAAGTATTCAGACCCTTTGCTCAGTATTTAGTAGAAGCCCCCTTTTGATCTAATACAGCCAGGAGTCTTTTTGGGAAAGATGCAACAAGTCTTTCACACCTGGATTTGGGGATCCTCTGCCATTCCTCCTTGCAGATCCTCTCCAGTTCTGTCAGGTTGGATGGTAAACGTTGGTGGACAGCCATTTTTAGGTCTCTCCAGAGATGCTAAATTGGGTTTAAGTCAGGGCTCTGGCTGGGCCATTCAAGAACAGTCACGGAGTTGTTGTGAAGCCACTCCTTCATTATTTTAGCTGTGTGCTTAGGGTCATTATCTTGTTGGAAGGTAAACCTTCGGCCCAGTCTGAGGTCCAGAGCACTCTGGAGAAGGTTTTTGTCCAGGATATCCCTGTACTTGGCCGCATTCATCTTTCCCTCGATTACAACCAGTCGTCCTGTCCCTGCAGCTGAAAAACACCCCCACAGCATGATGCTGCCACCACCATGCTTCACTGTTGGGACTGTATTGGACAGGTGATGAGCAGTGCCTGGTTTTCTCCACACATACCGCTTAGAATTAAGGCCAAAAAGTTCTATTTTGGTCTCATCAAACCAGAGAATCTTATTTCTCACCATCTTGGAGTCCTTCAGGTGTTTTTTAGCAAACTCCATGTGGGTTTTCATGTGTCTTACACTGAGCAGAGGCTGTCGTCGGGCCACTCTGCCATAAAGCCCCGACTGGTGGAGGGCTGCAGTGACTTTCTACAACTTTCTCCCATCTCCTGACTGCATCTCTGGAGCTCACCCACAGTGATCTTTGGGTTCTTCTTTACCTCTCTCACCAAGGCTCTTCTCCCCCGATAGCTCAGTTTGGCCGGACGGCCAGCTGTAGGAAGGGTTCTGGTCGTCCCAAACATCTTCCATTTGAGGATTATGGAGGCCACTGTGCTCTTAGGAACCTTAAGTGCAGCAGAAATCTTTTTGTAACCTTGGCCAGATCTGTGCCTTGCCACAATTCTGTCTCTGAGCTCTTCAGGCAGTTCCTTTGACCTCATGATTCTCATTTGCTCTGACATGCATTGTCATCTGGAAGGTCTTATATAGACAGGTGTGTGGCTTTCCTAATCAAGTCCAATCAGTATAATCAAACACAGCTGTACTCAAATGAAGGTGTAGAACCATCTCAAGGATGATCAGAAGAAATGGAAAGCACCTGAGTTAAATATATGAGTGTCACAGCAAAGGGTCTGAATACTTAGGACCATGTGATATTTCAGTTTTTCTTTTTTAATAAATCTGCAACAATGTCAACAATTCTGTGTTTTTCCGTCAATATGGGGAGCTGTGTGTACATTCATGAGGAAGAAGAATGAACTTAAATGATTTTAGCAAATGGCTGCAATATAACAAAGAGTGAAAAATTTAAGGGGGTCTGAATACTTTGCGTACCCACTGTATACTTTTTATTAGTGATTAGCACTATAGTTCTTTCCTCTCCCTAATGATTGACACCATGCTGAGAGTTGCTGAGAGCCACAGATTGGGAGTGTACAGCCTGTGGGAGCGGTGCCACTTATAACACTCCAAAGTGCATATAGACCTCCTTTAATTAATGAGGTCCAGTCAAGCAGGTGAGAAGACACCCATAGGTGGGGTGAAGGGCACTGTGGTGATCAGAGGCAATTACTGAAGAGTTTCTGATGTATGGGACTGCACCAATTTTTTTTCACGGACATTGAATCAATTATTGCTGGATTGTATATATATTTTTAAAAGAAAAGATGGACTCACGTTATTAATTAATTTATTATACATAGATGATTTTTACACTGTTTTCAGATATTATATAATTTGAATCCACTTTATTGAAGGAGAGCACTCCACTTTTTTGTGACTGCTTATTCTTATGGCTTACATGTTCTGATGATCTGTAAAGTTGAATTTTTATGGTATATTTCACATACTACTAAAAAAAATAAAAATTAAAAAAAATAAAAAAATAAAAGAAAAATGTCATTGCTGGAGTTTGCAATTTTCATTGGGGGCTAGGAAAGTTCAGTTACTCATCCTCATAATGTCACAATTTACTACTCATCTGTATAGTGTCACATTTTAAATATTATTCTTATAAATATAGAGAGATTTAAAAAATGTGTACTTCCCTATTCAGCTGGGCAGGAGTTGTACTGTGAGCTGACTAACAGAAGTCTGGTTACTAAGCAATGTGGATGTAATTCTAGAATCAAAAACATATTTCCTAAAGACTGTTTCACAACTTCTCTTCTACGTAGACGATGTTGTTTTCTCTGACTGGCTGACTTGTTAGTGATGATTCAGATGAAGTTTCTCATTACAAATGACTGTAAGAGCCCAAACGCTCTCAGCTGGCTGAGAATTAAGGAACAGAGTTACATCCTTTCTCAGAAATGTATTTAAAGAGAGAAAACTGTTAATTGAATCCCAATTCCAGCCAAACCTTTTTTATAGTCTTGAATAGAGATGAAAATGTTAGAAACTCTTTCAGGTTTTCGCATTTTCCTTCAATTCCTCTTCTCTCTGATACCTTTTAAACAGGGTGGATAAAAATCAATGATTTTTTTTTTTTTTATTAAAAAATCTGATTTTTTTAAATTTAAATCAGATTTTTTTTTTCATTTAAATCGGATTTGTTTGATTTTCTTTTAATTTATTAACATGAACTTATTTATCAAATTCATGTTAATAAAATGCTTTTGGAGTTAAAATCTATGTAAAGATAGTTTTCTATTTAAGATACATTAATCATTTAGTTTTTTCAGCATAAAATGGAGCTTAGTTATGTAGCATGAGGCTGTATATTCTTCAATATTTACATTTTGGTAAGCTCATTCAATGAATCTAAGCTCTGCAAGCTAAGCTAACATGCACTGCATTGCTGCATTGCTGCATTTACACAATTTCACAGTAACCATGAGATAAAACAAAACTCAGGAATATTCCCTTTTCCCATTGTTTTGCAAATCCATGTACACTACAAACTGTATGATTGAATAGGTTCTGATATCGCTGTTTTACTATCCTGGCAGCTTATTAAACAGGAAACCTTCATTTTTGTTTGCAAATATTAAAGATTCTAACTACCAGCGAGAATAAGTCTTTACATTTTGGCCCCGTTCACACTGGGGCGATCCGACTTCCCCAGGCGACCTCCGAGGTCGCGGTGCGAGCAGCGCGCCGCGACCTCGGAGCGGCCGGCACGGACTTCATAACATTGAAGTCTATGACGGTCGCTCCGGGTCGCCCCAAAGAAGCTCCGGACCCTTTTTCTAAGTCGGAGCGACTTGTGTCACTCCTATTAGAACGGGTCCGCAGCTTCCCTATGGAAGGCGACCTATGGCGACCTGTGAGGCGACCAGGTCGCCTCACAGGTCGCCCCAGTGTGAACGGGGACTTAAAGAGCACCTGTCATTTCAGATCCATCATGGCAGCGCCTTGTCAGCGGGCATTCACTCACCTGCTGCTACCACGTCCCTCAACTTGTTGTGTTACTGCCGCATTAAAATGAATGGGACTGTTGGTGAGTCAACAGCAGGTCAGAGGAGGAGTCACTGCGGGATAGAGATAATAGTTTGCTAAAAATTATGATTTAAATCAAGTTGATTTAAATCAAGCCTTTTTACTAGTGATTAAAATCATGATTTAAATCAAATCCACCCTGTCATCAAATAAGAGAAGAAGCATGTCTTCCAATATTGAGTAGGACATTAAAATACAGTACCCTGGAACCTTTAGACAGAACAACCCAAAAATATAAAAACATAATTTACTGATACAAAAAAAAAAAACAGACATATATCATTACATATATGTATATAAAACATAATTAAAATGATTTTGTTTGGTACAATAAAGTGAATATCACAACCTATCCATCAATAACCACCAACACTTATATAGCACTATTTTCCCTCTATGAATTGGCCAACGCCTTTTGCATAAGCTAATGCTTTCTGAGGACCAAGGTACATACAGTACAATACGGTGATATCTATCAACTTCCATATGGTGGTAATCTGTCAATGTGATATAAAAGCATCTTATTTGTATCAACCCAAGCAGGTTTTCCTCACTGGAGTCAAAACATTTTGAAGCCGGCCATAGACAGTTCGAATCTTGGCCGGTTCAGCAGGGAGAAGCTGAGATTTGAACCATATATGGGCAGGCTAGTTGTTCTCAAGTTGATAGATCAATTAACTTGGGTACAGCCAGCATGTCGGATTTTGCATGTGATTATTGCCAGTGGCTATAGCTGCTAGCAATAATCATTGTGTGTTCTCTCAGGCCGGGATGACTCCTTGCACCCCCCCCCCCCCCCCCGCTGCAAGTAGACAATAGTTCCACCAAGGGATTACCCCATCAACACAGTAATCAAGCTATTTTTTTTCCTGCAACCATGGGCTGCATGAAAGAAAATTGTTCAATCTATGGCAGGCTTTAGGCTGAGCGCGGGCAAAAAAGCTTACAGGGCCTGAAGGGATCCTATCAAAAAGGAGATCTAATGCCAATATCACCTGTCAGCGGTGTTTTTGGAATTAACCTTTAACATCATACTAGCTATTTGTTTTAAAGGTGAAGAATTAAACAAGGTAACATTTGAGGCTCGTTTACACCTCATGTCTCAGTGTTCAGTGTAGTTCTTCATGTGTGTTTTCATGCACTTGTAATGCATTTGCAGCATTTGCTGTTCATTTCTTGCCATTTACATGCATTTGTGGTGCGTTAATGCGCATTCTGGTACAACAAAATGCAGCATGCTATCACTTTTGTTAGGGCTCATTTATACCATGTGCAGTGGGGGTATGCTTTTAAACAAATTATGCATATACAAGAAAAATAAATGTATTTCAATTAGCCTATTTTACACCATTGTAGTTTTTACGTGAGTTTAGAAGAAGTAATGATGTCCATTAATAGGCTTACTGGTTACCCAAGGGTGATTTATTTAAAAGAGAAGTGTGGGAATGTTTTTTTTTTTTTAGAATCACACTTACTTAGGTGGATGCAGCATTGGCCCAATGCTGCATCTGTCCCGGCCGGCTCTAAGATTGAGAACTGGGCGATCAAGCACTGCCGACTGCTCAGTTCTCTGCCCCCCCTCACTCATTGGAGCACTGGGCTGTGGAGGGGGCTGGAGCACCCAGGTCATCTCTCAGCAACCTGCTGAGAGGCTGATCCGGGTGCCAGTCTAGACATATGGGCAGACCCAGACCATATGGTAACGATCTTTCCCAAGCCTTGACCAGCTCAGTGACATCAGCCGACAGCCGGCCTCAGCCCGCTGTCTTCTGAAAAAGGGTCACAGGAGAACAAAACGAACTGCACTCCTGTGATCCACAGGAATACAACCAAACAAGCTTTGGCTGTACTTCTCCTTTACAGAGGATCTTCAAGTGAAACAACACTCAGTTAGAGTTTAGGTCCATGAAAACTAATATCAAACCCCCAGAATAGGTTTATCTATTAGTAGTGGTTCTCAAGCTCCAAGCCGTGGCCCAGTGCTGCATCACAGCCTCCCTCCTCTTAGGCTTCTTGCCAGCTGCAGATGCCCTAACATACCACAGTACCTCTCAACTCCTATGGTGCCAACAACTCCCCATCATTGTCCACAGGGTCCCCCAAATCCCCACAGTGCCCCCAGGCCCCATGGGACCCCGCAGCCCTCTTTGCCCCTCAGCTTGCTACAGATTGTCCACCCCCCCATAGTGCTCCTAACCTCCAACAGTGTCTCATAGCCCATGCAATGCCCTCCAGTCTCCCACAGTGCTCATGTAAAGCAGCCAGCTTCCTCCAGAAACTTCATTCCCTACAGGGCCCGCAAATCTGCTGCAGAACCATTAGGCTGCTAGGGGACTGCTGAGTCCTGCAACACCTTCCAGAACCCTCCTTTCGCCCCCAGTGACACCTAGTCCCATCCAGAGCCTTTCAACATTTCAATGCATATTTTCTATTCCAATAATTTTATTGTGAGATTATAAACTATTTGTTACTGTTGGGGCATGGAAGGTTTCCGAGGAATTTACTTGGCCCTGCCACCAATAGGATTGAGAACCTCTGATCTAGTGCTCACATTTTAGGGTCCAATCATGTAATTGCACTGCAGGAACACACTTGGTAATGCACATTAATTATGTTGGAGAAATGCGATGCCTTCTTTCTGAATGGCACCCCAGTGCACCTTGCTAAAGGTGGTGGGTTTCAAAACAATTCAATGTACAGCAATGCACTAGGGTGTGTTGCACTGCCAAATATGCAACATTTTTAGTGTGGTAGGCAACACATTCAAATGAATGGACTGGCTTAAAGTAGAACTATGGGAAAAACTTGTTTTTTAAATTGGATAGAGCAAGGGAAGGTTATAACCCCTGTCAGATTATTTTTCGGCATCTGTATCGGATTGCGGAAATTTCCCTACACTTCCTGATCTATAGCCAAACAGGAAGTGGGAGGAAATCCCAGCAAATTAAGGGAATTCCTTGGGGACCCCCAGGTCACCAGAACTATTGTCCCTATTGGAAGATTCCCCTCTATTACTTTTATAGGGGCAACTCAAAATCTATGACTTTCTTTTGCTTTCACTTTTAATGATAATGGTAAACAGGACAAATGGAGAGGGGGAATCTCCTTAACGAGGAAACAGATAACAATAAAAACAGACAGGTATCAAACAAAAGGACAGCCGGCAACTCTGTAAATCTTCTAATTCTTTATTGTCATGCCTCAGTGAGTAAAAAGACAAGGTAGTTTACGCGTTTTGGCGATGAGCCTTGAGCACAGCAAAACAGACAGGTATTCTAATTCATCTCCACTCTATCCAAAGCTAAAAAAAAGTTTTGCCTTTAGTTATACTTTAACATAACACCCATCCACTAATTCAGTGCAACAGTATGAATGTGCCATTAGGAGAAGCTCATTTGGAAGTAATATTTTAGTTATTTTGAGTACTGAGAGATTTAATGATTCACAGGCTTTTTTATGTCTTTGAGCTAAGCTCTGTGTATTTAGTCTTGCCTGTCATTATGGGTAAGTGTCACTTTTAGCACTGCATGAGGCAGGACGTGGAAGTAAGCACAGGAGCATTTTTTTGTCTTTGAATTTATTTTAGGATTCTTATGACCACACATTTAAACTTTTTAAATTATTCTACATGTGAATGATTGTAGAAACCATGGGTCTTCTTTAATTAGTAAGTTGTTTTTTCTCCTACTGAAATGGTTGTGTTCTTTGGAGGAATAGTTTTATTGGAGCCAAGGATGCCAACTAGGAGAGTACATATTTACAAAATGCAAATAGGCTGTGTACTTTGCAAAGTAGAGTTGCTCCTGAGCTTAGTAAATGAAGTAAAGCTTTACTTTGAAAGAATACCCAATCACGTGCAAGGAAAATTTTAAAAACAACATTTTTGCATGCACTTGATTGAATGATGGAAGTCAGCAGAGCTTCTACTTATTTACTAAGCTCTGGAGCAACTGCTCTTACAGGGGGCAACTGCACTTTGCTAAGTGCACAGTCTATTTGTCTATAGTAAATCAACCCCTTAAGAGTCAAGGAGAAATAAATGAAAGAAGTGGTTGCTTCAATACATCCCTGCTTGGGTTCGGGCGAAAGAGTAAGGCCCCGTTTCCACTGGTGCGACTTGTTGTGCGTCTTGATACATGTCAAGTCACATGACAAGTCAAAACCTATGCATTTCAATCAGGACCGTTCTAACTGTTGCGACTCAAGACGCAGCGACTCCAGAAAAGGTTTTTGCACTACTTTTTGATGACTTCAGTGCGACTTGTCCCTCATAGAAGGCAAGAAGTTTTTGTAAAGTCGCACACAAGTCGCATTACAAAGTCGCACTTGAAATCGCGCAACTTTTTAGTCGGATTAGTGGAAATGTAGCCTAACTCCACTTTTGTTGAAAAAAAAAAAACATTCCCCTCTGGGTTATTTTAACAAACTTTGTTGCAGATTCCTTTGTTTTGTTGTTCTGAAAAAAATTGCTATTTTTTTGTCTGTGTCCATGTGCAAAGTGAATTTAACCACTTGACCTCCGGAGGGTTTACCCCCCTTCATGACCAGGCCATTTTTTCCGATACGGCACTGCGTTACCTGACAATTGCGCGTCCGTGCGACACTGTACCTAAACAAAATGTACGTCCTTTTTTTCTCACAAATGGAGCTTTCTTTTGGTGGTATTTGATCACCTCTGCAGTTTTTATTTTTTTGCGCTATAAACAAAAAATACAGACAATTTTAAAAATATATATATTTTTTACTTTCTGCTATAAAACATATCCAATAAAAGAAATTGAAAAAATCGAATTTCTTCATCAATTTAGGCCAATGTGTATTCTGCTACATATTTTTGGTTAAAAAAATCCCAACAGGCGTATGTTGATTGGTTTGCGCAAAAGGTATCACATCTACAAACTATAGGATATTTACCCTTTAACCACTTAACCACTTGCCGACTGCCTAACGCCGATCTACGTCGGCAGTCAGCCCCTCACAGGCAAAGTGACGTAGGGCTACGTCACTAGCTTGTGAGGGTCTAGGGAGCGAGCGCGCGCCCCCGGAGGCGCGCTCCCGCTCCCGCGTGGTCACGGACCCCCCCGCGCGTGTGACCGGCGGACCCGATGTCCGCCGGTCACTCGGCGATCGGCGGGGGAGAGGGAGAATGTCAGGCAGCCTGTGTAAACAAGCCACCTGTCATTCTCCTTGCTGTTAGGATACTGATCACTCGGATCTAGTATGTAGATCCGTTGATCAGTGTCCATACAGCTCAAGCCCCAGCCAATCACAGTAGAAAGCACGCCCCTAGGGATACACACAGCCCCTCCCTCCCAAATAAAGTTAACCCCTTCACTACCAGTGTATTTTTACAGTAACAGTGCATATATATAGCACTGATTACTGTAGAAATGTCACTGGTAACCCCAAAAGTGTCAAAAATGTCAGTCAAGGGTCCGATCTGTCCGCCCCAATGTCGCAGTGCCGCAAAAAAAATCGCAGATCGCCGCCATTACACGTTAAAAAAAAAACTACAAAAATGACAGAAATCTTTCCCTTTGTTAGTAAACGCGATAACTTTTGCGCAAACCAATCAAAATACGCTTTTTGCGATTTTTTTTACCAAACATAGGTAGCATAAAACAAATTGGCCGAAAAAGTAAAAAAATTTTGATTTTTAAATTTTTTTTTTGGGGAATTTCATATAAAAAAATGTGAAAAATATTGCTATTTTTGCAAAATTGACCCTCTTTTTTTGTTTATAGCGCGTGATCAAAAAATCGCACAGGTGATCAAATACCACCAAAAGAAAGCTCTGTTTGTGGGAAAAAAAGGACGTCAAATTCGTTTAGGTACAGCGTCGCACGACCGCGCAATTGTCCGTTAAAGTCACGCAGTGCCGAATCGCAAAATACCCCCTGGTCGGAATGGGGGTAAAATCTTCCGGGGCTTAAGTGGTTAAAGACCGCTGCCGCAGGTCGGCTCTGTCCCGCGAGACGATGTAACTGTACGTTGCTTCGCAGGGCTGCTAGCGGCGGAGCAGGGGAGCGTGTGCGCCCATTCGCCACAGGGTAAGACGATCAGTGGGTCCGGGCAGCCGTGTTTGCTCCCTGTGGAGACAGAACGGCAGTGCCGTTGTAAACATGGCAGACCGCTGTTCTGTCAGTTATGAACACAGGGATCCCGTGTTCCTCTTATTTAGGTACACAGGTCTCTTTGTTTATGCAGAAAGCATCCCCTCCACAGTAAATAAAGCACCCCCTAGGGACAAATTTACCCTTTGATTGCCCCTGGTGTTAACCCTTTCCCTGCCAGTGTCATTAGTACAGTAACAGTGCATATTTTTAGCACTGATTGATAAAAATGGTCCCCCCAAAAGTGTCAAAAATGTTAGTTAGGTGTCCGATCTGTCCTCCGCAGTGTCGCAGTTCCGCTAAAAATTGCTGATCGCTGCCATAACTAGTAAAAAAAGTTACATGAATCTTTCCCCTAGTTTGTAGACGTGATAACTTTTGTGCAAACCAATCAGTATACACTTATTGGGATTTTTTTAACAAAAATATGTGGCAGAATACAAATTGGCCTAAAATTATGAAAAAAAAAATTGATTTTAACATTGTTTTTTATTGGGAATATTATATAGCAGAAAGTAAAAAATATTGTTTTTTTTTTTTCAGAATTGTCGCTATTTTTTTATTTATAGCGCAAAAAATAAAAATCGCAGAGGTGATCAAATACCACCAAAAGAAAGCTCTATTTGAGGGGAAAAAAAGGACATCAATTTTTTGGGTACAGCGTAGCACAACCGCGCAATTGTCAGTTAAAGTAACGCAGTGCTGTATCGCAAAAAATGGCCTGGTTATTAGGGGGGTAAAACCTTCCAGTCCAGAAGTGGTTAAAGATATAATGAACAGTAGAGAAGGGACCATTGAAAACACCAAAAGATGAATGGTAGGCCTATAGACTGGAGGTTGTTAGGCTGCTGATAATAAAGCATGGCCATTTTATATTAGTGCAATATGTTTTACTTCTAATAATATGAAATGAAACAACATCTTACAGGAACTTATTTCAAAAAAATGTTTTTAGCTTTCTTACCTACAGTTCATAAAAATGGATATTGTTGCTTGAATTTTCTCAATAAAGCTTTTTATTGCAAAAAAAAAAAAAAAAAAAAATGGATACTTTATGAAGTGATCTGTATTTTTTATACTTCATTATGTAATCTGTGTTTTATGGCTTTCCACAGTGGCTGGATCCTCCTTCAAAGCACAACTATAAAATACACAAATGGATGCAGCTCTATATTCAGTAATACAATTAATATATTTTTAAAGTGGTGTAAATACCTACTTTGAAATCTGTATCAGCTTTTTGCAATCACCTATACAGCAGAGCTCAGGCTGGGGGTGGGAGAAGCAGCATGAGGAGACAATTGTTTATGCTGCATTTCTTTTACCAGAAAATAACATGCTGATAGGACAATTATTGTCTCAAACTAGGTAGATACAATCTTTGCAATGAAATGACATACGTAGCCACTGGATAGCACATGCACAGTATGGTATAGGAATGCATTTCAAAGCTGTCAAGATTCTTCCTCAGCCTCTGGCTCAGGCTGAGGAAGAAGCTTGACGGATTTGAAACACATTCCTGTACTGTACTGCGCATGTTCTAACCAGGGACATTGGGCAGCTTCCATTTGTGGTTCAAGCACCTGTTCCACACAGCTCAGTGACAGAGGCTCCCTTCCATCACAGCACACTCTATCCCTATGCTAGTGGCCAAGGCTAAGGTTTCTGGCCACTATCCTGCTTTTTCTGGTCCTCAGACAACCCCTGCTGTTACAGTATATGTCACTTTTGTGAGAGCATTTTAATTATTTAATATATAGCTGTTCATTTTTTATGCTACACTATGGAGTTTGCACTTTTGCTTCTCCTTTTTGTTTTTTCACAGTTGTGGGGAAAGCAGAATGACAGAGGTGCGCCCATCAGTCTGCTGCTTCTCCTTTCACTGTACAGTCACAAGGTAGGGGAGGGACAAGACCTGTCAGTTTAGTGTTACTTAAAGTGGAACTTCACCCAAAAGGGGAAGTTCCATTTCTTTGCATCCCCCCTTTAATTATTGATACTCTCTGGGGAGTGAGGTGTAGGTACCTGGTTTTGACAGGCACCCACTCCCACTTCTGGTCAGATCGCTGTGGCAATTTGAGCAAAAGTTAGGCTCCCCTCTCCTTTCCCTGCAGTTTTCTGGGACACATCACAGATTCCAGAAGACTGCAGGACCATTTAAAAAGCGCATAGTGGCTCACGCATGTGCAGTGGAAAACTGGTTGTAAAGCTGCAAGGCTTCACTACCGGTTTTCCTTACTTAAGATGCCGGTGCCAGGACCCGAAGCCGGTTGATGAATCAGTTCAGGTGAGGACAACACTGGATCCCTGGATAGGTAAGTGTACTTATATTAAAAGACAGTAGCTACTGTATTTGTCGTTCAAAAAGGACCTTAATAAAATGATAGAGAGGGGTTTCAAAGACCACAATCTAGATAAAAAAGAAAAAGCTTAACATATCCCTATAGCCCCCAGAATTCCTGTGATGTACTATTTTCCAAAAGTACATAAAGATCCTGTACATCCCCCGGGTCCTCCAATCGTGCACAGTATTGACTCAATAACCTCTCTGATTCTATATAGATTTCTATCTACAACCCCTGGTGAGGATATGCCATCCTTTTTGAAGGACACTAAAGATACGATTAAATTATTGGAGAACATAGAGGTACAGGATAGTTACCTGCTAGCTGCAACAGATGTGGCTTCACTCTATACGTGCATTCCCCATGCATGTATAGAGTGAGGCGGTTGAATATTTCCTTTCTCAGGATGATTCTATACCTCCTCTACAACAGAATATTATTATGGACCTTTTGCAATTTGCCACCAGACACAATTTTTTCTGGTTTGATAACAAATTATATTTGCAACAAAAGGGTGTTGCTATGGGGGCGATGTTCGCCCCCAGTTTAGCCAACCTATTAATGGTATCACGTACCTGGTGAAGACTGGAATGTTGTGGAGGCCTCTCTTGCTCCTCCCGCCTGACACTCCTGAAGGTGGGAACAGAGAGTGTAAGGCAAGGAGTGGCGCAAGTGCCGTAGCGGCTAGCTGGTGGTGTTCACTCCGTAGGTGGGTACAGCTGGTAGTTGCAGTCCTTGCAACAGGGTGCAGTGGCAGCTTGGCACCAAAGCGTGGAAGCAGTAGCCAGCGGAAACTGGGCAGTGAGGTACAGAATCAGCAAGCAAGCAAGTCCAGAAGATAAGCCAAGGTCGATAACAGCCGGGCAGCGCGGTACAGGGTAAGCAGGCAGATCAGATCCGTTTAAGCAAGCCAAGGTCAGGGTAGTAAGCAACAGAGCAGGAGCACGGGCAGAGGCAAAGTCCAAAGGCAGGCCGGGTCATACACAGGTGAGAAGTAACAACAGATCAGGTCTCAGAACCACGGGAATAAGCTGAAGACCATTCAGCAACTGCTCACAGTACTAGAGCAGTTTAAATAGGCCACTGGGAGCAAAATGCTAATTGGTGAGTGCAGATGTGCAATGTGCACGGGTGTGAGCGAAAGTCCGTACTGGCCTTCTGGTGGAGGAAATCCAGTTTACCTTACATTGCCCCCCCCCCCCAATGGGCAGCCTCCAGATGCCCATCTGAGACATCTTCCAGGATGAGCTTGGAAAAAAGTTTTCACCAGTCTTGGGGCATGAACATTAGCTTCAGTCTCCCACGAGTTTTCCTCAGGACCATAACCTTTCCACTTGATTAAATATTGGGTACCTCCTCTCCCTCTCCTACAATCCACAATGGCCTCAATTTCATACTCCTCTTCATCGTCAATCATGATTGGTGCTGGAGGGTCCGGATTACGGGCAGGAAAGGGATCTGGTACAGCAGGCTTTAGCAGGGACACATGAAAAACTGGGTGAATCTTGTACTTCTCAGGTAGAAAAAGTTCATAAGCTGTCGGATTTATCATTCTTTTTACAGCATATGGACCGATGTACTTGGCCATCTTCAAATTCAAGACAGGCCATCTTCAAATTAGTGGTTGATAACCAAACCCTGTCCCCTGGCTTGAGATCCAGATCACCCCTTCTCTTTTTATCAAAGAATTTCTTGTTGTCTTGTTGAGCCTTGGCAATAGCTTCCTGCAGAAGTTTATTGTTGCTTTGTAGAAACCTCAGTCGCTCCTGGACCGCTGGAACAGGTAAATCAAAGACTGCATCAGGTAAAAAAGAAGGATTGAATCCGAAGTTCGCAAAGAATGGAGTTTGACCAGTAGCCAAGTGGACAGAATCATTGTAAGCGAACTCTTCTAGAGGAAGGAGCGAAGCCCAATCATCCTGCGAGAAAGAAGAAAAACACAGAAGGTATTGCTCTAGGGTCTGGTTGGTTCGTTCCGTCTGACCATTCGTCTGGGGATGATATGCTGAAGAAAACCATGTCTCAATCTTAAGTGCCTTACAAAGTTCTTTCCAGAATTTGGACATAAACTGGACCCCTCGGTCAGACGTTATGCTCCAAGGAACCCCATGCAACCGCACTATTTCTTTGACAAATGCTTTTGCAGTCTCCGGAGCAGATTGTGTTCCAATCATTGGTACAAAGTGTGCCATCTTTGATAGCCTATCAATGATCACAAAAATAGAAGTAAAGTTTTCAGATATATATAAAAACAGAAAAAAAACTGCGCTTTAGGAGAAGCAGCTAACACCTGAAACAATAGTACAAGTTCCAAATAAAATAATAAAAACAGAATGGTGTAGTACTAAATTATGAATGACAAACACTTATACTGAATCAAAGTATGATGTTAACATATACAGTCCAAAAAATGAACACTGAAGTCCACAAAGGAAGGTACTGGCTGAAACAGATTCCCAGGAAAGGAAAAGCTCCAAACAAATGAAGAAAGGTAAAGATCAGGTGTGCCCAGGAGTAGAAATGAATCCACCAGACAATATAGTGAGAGATGGCTCCTTACCAAATAGCTCTTGCCACTAGATTATAGGTGGCTGAACGCTGATATGAAAGAGAGATCCAGGCAGGCAGGAGCATAGGCCACTCTCTCCGGGGACAACCAATCAAAGGTCACAGGGATATCCAGTGTATAACCATGGAAATAAAAAGGGGAAACACTCCCATAGTGCATTACCAATGTATAACTTTAATAAATAAAAAGGGATGCACTCACATGTAAAAACTTTGTATGTCAGCGGAACAAACAATGACATGCAGCCGCAGCGTTCCTGCAGAACATTCCTCCTCAGATCGTGGGTCGTAACACTGATCCATCTAAACACCAGGGACCAATACGAACTCTCGCGCCGTCAGGATAAACCACTACATGTTTCGTGATAACTCATGTCCTCTGGGGGTTGGTCCATATGTTAACATCATACTTTGATTCAGTATAAGTGTTTGTCATTCATAATTTAGCGCTACACCATTCTGTTTTTATTTTTTTTTATAAAGTTTTCAGATAGTGGGAGCTCAACAATAAAGTCCATATTAATCATCTCCTAGGGCTTGGTAGGAATGGGCAAAGGCCTTAATAGGCCCCAAGCTTTAGTCTTGTCTCCTTTGCTTCAAATACAGGTTTCACAAGTCTTTATGTAATCCTGGCAATCCGACCTCAGGCTAGGCCACCAAAAAGACCGTTGTAAAAGTTCCAGAGTCTTGCGCATCCCAAAATGCCCTGCCAAAGGGTGGTCATGGCACAAATTTAAGACTGACTGGCGAAGACTTGAAGGTATAAAAACTTGTTGCTCGTGGATGAACAATCCATCCCGTTCTTGCAATTGTGAATCACACGGTGGACCTTCCTCCTTTGATGCTTGTTTGAGCTGTGACACAAAAGCTCCTTGCAGTAACAGAAAATTTTGCGAGGATAGGATGGTGTCAGGTTGAGTAGCTTCCTTTTCTTCCATAAACATACGTGACAGGGCGTCAGGTTTCCCATTCTTAGAACCAGGTCTGTAGGTTATGTGAAATGAGAATCTTGAAAAAAATAAGGCCCACCTGGCCTGACGGGGTCTTAGACGCTTAGCTGTACGGAGATACTCTAAATTTTTGTGATCCGTGAAAATCAGGATTGGATGACTTGCTCCCTCAAGCAGATAACGCCATTCCTCCAGAGCGGACTTGATGGCGAGTAACTCACGGTCTCCCACATCATAATTTCTCTCTGATGGACTGAGTTTTCTTGAGAAGAAAGCCACGGTATGTAGAAGAGACTTAGCGCCTTGTTGCTGAGATACGATAGCACCAACTGCATTTTCCGAAGCATCGACCTCCAGGACATAAGGTAATGCAGGATCAGGATGTTGCAGAATTGGTGCTTATGTAAAGAGAGCTTTTAATTTATCAAAGGTGAGTTGCGCTGCCGGAGTCCACTGAAATCGGGTGTTTTGTTTAGTAAGCTGTGTGATGGGGCTGATGATAGCTGAGAAGTTCTTGATAAATTTACAATAAAAGTTAGCAAATCCAACAAATCTCTGGACTCCTTTTCTATCTGCTGGCACTGGCCACTCAAGAATGGCACTAACTTTTTGTGGGTCCATTGCAATGCCTGATGTTGCGATAATAAGCCCCAGAAACTGGATTGTTTCTTTCTCAAATTCACACTTCTCAGCCTTTGCGTATAACCGATGTTCCGGGAGACGGTTGAGGATCTTTTTAAGGTGCAGCCGGTGTTCTTCAATGGAAGGGGAGAATATGAGTATGTCATCAAGGTACACAATCATGAAAAGGTCAAGGAAGTCCCTAAAGATATCATTGATGAAATGCTGGAACGTTGCTGGGGCATTACACAGTCCAAAGGGCAAGACTAAATACTCAAAATGCCCAAAGCGGGACCGGAAAGCTGTTTTCCATTCATCCCCCTTACGGATCCTTACTAGGTTATATGCACCTCGAAGGTCAAGCTTTGTGAACACTTTCACTGTTCTGAACCGCTGGAAAAGTTCTGGAACAAGAGGAGGGTATATGTTTTTAATTGTTATTTTGTTTAGCTCTCTATAGTCCATACAGGGTCTCAGGGTGTGATCCTTCTTTTCAACAAAAAATATTCCAGCCCCAGCGGGGGATGTGGATGAACGGATGAATCCCCTTTCTAGGTTCTCATTAATGTATAGGCGCAATGTCTCGAGCTCAAGTTCTGATAGGGGAAAAATACGTCCGAATGGAATCTTGGCCCCGGGTAACAGTTCAATTGGGCAATCGTATGGCAGATGGGGCGGTAAGGTCTCAGCATTCTTCCTATCAAAAACATCTAAGAAATCATGGTAAGTTAATGGAACATATTGTGAAACTGAAGTCTCTGGTTGCAGTATTGGGAAAACAGTGTTGCTGGCAGTAGGTGGTAGGGAATGAAACAGCTCCAGACTCCCAGTATATTTGGGGATTGTGTGCCTGGAACCATGGAATGCCCAGGATGATGGGGAACAAAGGTGATGGGATAATGTCCAGGGTTAGGTATTCTGAATGATTAGAGGAGGTTACTGCCAGTAGCGGACAAGTTTCTTGTGTGATAGGACCTGACTTGAGATTCGAGCCATCCGCCAAATGAATCTTCAGATGCTGCATTTTAGCTTGCAGTGGGACCTTGTGTTGTTCAGCAAATGAATAGTCCATAAAACAACTGCAGGCCCCGGAGTCAATAATGGCTTGAGTTTGGATGCTCCCTCCAGGTAGCTGCAGAGAGAGAGTCAGCAAAAGGTGAGAGCAGATGCTCTTCAGAGGATATCTGGAAGTATCAGAAACAAGGTCTTATCAGGCAGTCACGCAGAAAGTGACCAATGCCCCCACAGTAAAGGCATAAGTTGTTCTGCTTGTGTCTAAGTCTTTCCTTGGCTAACAGAGGTGAACGAGAAAATCCCAACTGAACAGACTCAACCTTGAAAGAGGATGGTGGCGGAGCTGGGGATACAGGTGCTGGTGTCCATGTAGGTGGAATGTTGCCAGATTTTTCTGCCCTCCTCTCTCGGATTCTGCGATCAAGCTGAATAGCAAGCTGGATCAAGTTTGAGAGCGTAGTTGGTGTATCTAGTCTGGCAAGTTCATCTTTAAGAGCCTCTGAAAGACCCAAACGAAACTGGTACTGCAAGGCTGCATCGTTCCAGGCAGTGTCAGAACTCCATTTGCGGAACTTAACAACATAATCCTCCACAGGCTGAAGCCCTTGCTGGAGTATATGTAGAATAGCTTCTGCTGTGGAGGTCCGTTGGGGATCATCATAGATCTGGGCCATGGCTTCAAAGAAGGAAGAGACTGATGCAAGAACTGGGCTGGCCTTTTCCAGAAGCTGATGAGCCCATGACTGTGGTTCCTCACGCAAGAGAGAAATGACAAAGCCCACCTTAGTAAATTCAAGGGAGAAAGTTTGTGGTTGTAACTCGAAATACAACTGGCAGGCATGGCGGAAGGCCCGAAACTTATAGCGATTTCCTGAAAAGCGTTCCAGGGTAGGTACCCGAGGCTCCGGGGGAGGAACCATTACTGTAGATGCAGGAGCTGGAGCAGGAACAGTAGCTGAAGTGCCAGATACAGAAGCTTGAGATACAATGGGCAGGGAGCGTAAATTACCTTCAATCCGGAAGTAATTCTCCTGGAGTCCGGTCCCCACTTGGACTAAGGCTGTGATTTGTTGGCACACCGCTTCAAGCAGAGAGGAGCCTCCTCCAGTCTCAGTCATGTCTGAATGGTACTATCACGTACCAGGTGAAGACTGGAATGTTGTGGAGGCCTTTCTTGCTCCTCCCGCCTGACACTCCTGAAGGTGGGAACAGAGAGTGTAAGGCAAGGAGTGGCATGAGTGCCGTAGCGGCTATCTGGTGGTGTTCACTCCGTAGGTGGGTACAGCTGGTAGTTGCAGTCCTTGGAACAGGGTGCAGTGGCAGCTTGGCACCAAAGCGTGGGAGCAGTAGCCAGCGGAAACCGGGCAGTGAGGTACAGAATCAGCAAGCAAGCAAGTCCAGAATATAAGCCAAGGTCGATAACAGCCGAGCAGCGTGGTACAGGGTAAGCAGGCAGATCAGATCTGTTTAAGCAAGCCAAGGTCAGGGTAGTAAGCAACAGAGCAGGAGCACAGGCAGAGGCAAAGTCCAAAGGCAGGCCGGGTCATACACAGGTGAGAAGTAACAACAGATCAGGTCTCAGAACCACGGGAACAAGCTGAAGACCATTCAGCAATTGCTCACAGTACTAGAGCAGTTTAAATAGGCCACTGGGAGCCAAATGCTAATTGGTGAGTGCAGGTGTGCAATGTGCATGGGTGTGAGCGAAGGTCCGTACTGGCCTTCTGGTGGAGGAAATCCAGTTTACCTTACAAATGGCCAAATGAGAACAGGATATTGTCTATGCCCAGAAGAGACCCGAATTTGTCCTTTGGGTTAGGTACATAGATGACATCCTCCTCCTATGGAATGGGGATCAGTAGTCTCTTAATCTGTATTTTCTACAGTTAAACAACAATGATAGGAGTATTTCTTTATCCTATGAAGTTAGCAAAGACAAATTAATTTTAACTAGAGATAGAACTTAGTAAATAACAACTTATGACCAAAACTTATTTTAAGCCCACTGACCACAATGGATTTATTCCCATAGAAAGCAGCTAACACGGAGCATGGTTGCTTTCAGTTCCCTGCAGCCAATTTTTAAAACTGCAGCGGAATTGCAACAATTTATGCAACTTTGAAGAACAGGCTATAACTTTGTAACAAAGGTTCCTTGAGAAAGGTTACGTTGAGAGAGAGGTAGACAATGAAATACATACATGAAAGGCCATTTACATAGAGAGAAGTTCACTCTTGACAGATAAACCTCATCAAATGAACAAAGATACATTTAAGTGGTCTTTTTTTACTTCCTTTTCTGTCCAAAACTGACAGATTTGGAACATCTTTGTTAAACATTGGGATGTACTATGATCCTATGCTAGGCCCAATCATGACAGATAAAGCCAAGGTAATTTACAGGGGGGAAGCCTCCTTACTGAGTATGATTGCTACTAATGTTATTAATTCCCTGTTAGACCCCCATTTTTCCACAATCTGAAGGGCTACTACCATTGTCGCAGATGTAATGTCTGTAGTCATAATTCCTGTAACAAGAGTAAAACTGAGAAAATTAAATCTACAGTTACCAATTGTGCATATTCTATGAGGTACTTTACTACTTGTGCCACTATGAATATAGTATAATTGCTGACCTGCCCTTGCAGGAAGCAATATGTTGGAAGGACCATTCGCCCCTTCTCTTGGAGGATCAATAAACATTTTGGGAAAGCAACCAATCATAGTGTTCGGAAACACTATTTACAACATCACAAAAATCCTAAAGGTGTATAATTCCTCATTATTGACAAATATATTCCCCCTTGGAGAGGAGGATCATGTAAAAAGGGTGTTTCACGACTTGTACCTTTTTGGATCGATGAGTTGAAGTCCTACTTCCCACATGGAATGAATGTGGAGACGGACATCAACTCTTTTATCAATAAAGCATGAATTACTATTATATAGGGGGCTGAGAAATACATATTGATTGTTCATGGACAACATAGAGGTGTCCATGTAATGGTGGTTCCCTAATTACGACATATATTTCCTTTATTGCCATCTTAGGACACTGGGATATAGGCTATTCTGTGGATTTATACCGTTCATATGGACCTATAGCAATATTCCTAGTTTTTTTCTGTAGTTTTTATTTGGGCCATATAGACCTACGGAATGGCAATTTTTGTTAATATACATTTTATTATATGGTTTCTACATTTTTTTAGGTAATTGAATATCTCCATTAGCATATGAGACATGTTAGACATAAGAGATATATTAGTGTTTTCCCCTTGTTATGTGTAATACATTTTCTGTAATGGGGATGTAATTTTCAATTGAACCCAGGAATTTTATTTCTCTGAATTTTTCCATTTTTTATATGTATTTTGCTAATATCGTTATAGATTATGTAAGGTTGCTAATAATATTTATTTTTAATATGGGTTGATGTAATGTCTAATGTATGTAATATACATGCCTTTTTTCAATTGGCAAAGGTATTTTTATGGCTTCCGTAAAGAGGCTTGATTGTGGGACCGCTTCCATCTTTCAGGGAGCATAGCCGGTCGTCGTTGATGAGTCCTCATCTAGATGACGTCAGTATGATTCCTTAGATGGAGGCGAGGCTTGGGGTGCAAGCCTTGATGCCATTTTGGTCTTATCTTACTGCCATAATTCAGTGTGACTTCCGGAATGAGGGTGAGGCTTGGAATGCAAGTCTCAGCGCCATCTTGCTTGTCACAGCTAAAACTATTGTCTGGTTGCTGCGGTATTGACAGGAAACACTGTGATTGAAATTATAAATTCACAATGACTGAACATGGACTTTCACTCCAGATGATAGATGAAACGTGTCGAATTGAGTCCCAGCCAGGTCATTGCAAACTACATGTTTGACAGATTGATGGATTTTTTATTTAAAGCGCTAAATCTATTGATGGAATGTACGTGTTCTGTACTTCTTCAATAAATTCTGTTATATTAGTTTTACACTATGTGGAGATATTTTGTTGTTTTGAAAGCTTGGATTATATATTACAGAGAAAGTGGAATTTCAACTACAGCTTGGCAGAAGGTTTCTGAGTCCAAGCTTTCTGGTAAGTGTATATATATTTCTTGGTGGTGGATATCTTGTCCCTGGCGTTCTACCATCATGGAATTTCTTCAAATTTATGAGGATTCATATATAGTAACATAGTAGTTGAGGTTGAATAAAGACAATAGTCCATCCAGTTCAACCTGTGTAGGTGTGTGTGGACGTATTCATTTCCCATACCCCCGAATGTTTTGATCCTTGAGATGTACATCCAAGAGTCTTTTAAAAGTAGCCGTACTCCCTGCAGTAACAACCATTTGTGGTAGAGAATTCCACAGTCTAGTAGCCCTTACTGTAAAGAACCCACTGTGTAGCCTGAGGTTAAAACGCTTCTCCTCTAATCGCATTGTATGGCCTCGTGTCCTCATACATTCTTTGCGACTGAATAGTTTTTTTTCTATGTTGATATCACCATTGAGGTATTTATAAATTGTTATCATGTCCCCTCTCAGGCGTCTCTTCTCCAGGGAGAATAAATCAAGCCCTTGTAAGTGCTCTTCATAATTTAGGTCCTCCAATCCCCTAATCAGTTTAGTTCCCCTTCACTGGACTCTCTCCAGCTCCAACACATCCCTTCTGAGGACTGGCAACCAGAATTGTACAGAATACTCCAGATGTGGTCGGACCAGTGTTTTATAAAGTGGTAGGATTATAGTTTTATCTCTGGAATACATCCCCTTCCTAATGCATGCCAATATTCTGCCGGCTTTGGCAGCTGCAGGTTGACATTGCATGCTAATGCTAAGTCTATCTTCTACTAAGATCCCCAGATCTTTCTCCATTTTTGATTCTCCCAGAGGTTTCCCCCCTAAAGTGTATTTTGCTTTTATGTTTTTTGTCCCCAAATTCAACACCTTACACTTCTCCACATTAAACCTCATTTGCCATGTAGTTGCCCACTCTACGATTTTTTCAGGTCACTCTAAGATTCCTGCCTCACGATGTGAAGTTATTGCCCTGCTTAATTTTGTGTCATCTGCAAAAACTGAAATCGAGCTACTGATCCCGTCCTCAATGCTATTTATGAATAAATTGAATAATATTGGTCCCAGGACTGAGCCTTGGGGGACCCCACTTTCCACCCCAGCCTAACTATACGTTATTTATTGCCACCCTTTGGACACGCCCCTTTAACCAGTTCTGAATCCAAGAGCAGACCTTGTGGTCTATGCCTGCAGACCTTATTTTATATATTAAGCGTTTGTGGGGGACTGTATCAAACGCCTTAGCAAAATCCAGGTACACCACATCCACAGGTCTCCCCCTATCTAGCTCACAGCTCACCTCCTCTTAGAATGTTAACAGATTGGTTTGACAAGAACACCCTTTTGTATATATTTGTGATTCAGCACTGGACTATTTGCACTGTATAATTTGGGATTAACACCACCCCTGCTTGGAGTACATGCATGTTGCACTTTACGTCCACAAGTGTGGATGTTTTTCTTCACATGTTTATTTAGCTATTTTATTGTAACACTTGTTCATTATATTGGTTTATATGTAATACATGTAACCTCAAATAGTACTTATGTACATTTTGCACGTTCTTAATTTTGATCACACTTCTGTGGTTCCCTTCATTGAACCACTGATATTTGAGCGCAGCACTTTATCCACAGATTTTTCAACACAGCGTTTGTAGCTGCTGACTTAATTTTTCTGGGAGAGACTGGAGCTCCTCTTTAACTGCAACAGAGAAAAATCCGGTCTTCTGCCCTTTCAGGCAGGGCTGTGCTGTGTGCAAAAACTGTGTTTATCTTAAGACTGGATGGACAGAAATACAAATTCTTTGGCTAGTAAAACAGCTCCCATATATGTATGTCATCTACATATTTCCCTGTTTTTGCTTTGCTTTTTTCTTTAGTAATCTAACAAGAAAGTTAAACTAATAAATCCACAGAATACATATTCAGATTTAGTTTTTTTTATTACAAAAAGAAAAAAACAAAATCTATTTTAAAAACCAGACTATGTCAGAATGAGATGCGAGTCAGAAGCAGTAAATTCTACCCTGCCATTAACACCCGAGACCCATTCACCAATGACGAGTAAGTGGTTTATTCTGTGTGTGCGTACAAATCGTAGAAATTCTGAGATTCACGGGGGGCAAAAAATAAAATTCTTCTTTTTCTTCACAGAGCACTGAGTATAATTATTTGCTGGTACAGAAGTGATCAGTGCACATTAGTTAGCGACCTACTATACATAACTTAAGAGCAAAGATTAAATATTAGCCCAGCTCTTACCACTCTAAAACCTTTGGATGCGTTTCTTAGTACATCGAAACATGATCCATCATTGTACAATATGAAACTGACATACAATTATCACAAATTCAAAAAAGTTAGATCCCTTATTCAAAGGAAACAGGACAATAAAAGTTCGGCTGACAAAAAATGCACAAAACAGGACTGCAAACATCACAGGTTGGTGCTTATGTCCCGTTTCCATTCTGAATGCCACAGGAGAGAAAGTTCAAGCTGTCCTCTAGACATGATCTACGTCCAGACAGTCTTCAAGTTAATTTTAGCAGGACTCTTCTTCAGTTAGTCCAATGATGATTCCAGAACACTGATCTGTCAAGGTTTATAGAAGACCACCACTCTACTTCACGCTGAGATGCCTTACTTAAATATAGTGTTCTATAATTTTTGCATTACTCTCCTCCACAATTCTAATTAGCACCGACATAAACCTTGACAGTTTTATATTATTATTACTATATTATATTCCAAACACCTTGAAAGATACTATAGATATGATAGATCTCCTGATCATCCTCTCTCCATATCTGTAGATTAAAATTACATGTAAATAGAAAAATATTACACCAATGGACCCAAATGACAACATTACTAAGATGGAGACATCCATGTAAAAGCAGCCTCAAAGACATCTAGACAGATACAATGACCCTGTGGTCACTTGAAGGATCAGACTGTATCCTGCTTTATATGTATACTTTACACAGGATAACGGGATACGCCTAGAACATGTCAAATGACTGACAACCTATTTAAAGTTTAAGGGTAAAAGGATATTCCCTTTTTTTTGATCAGTGGTTATCATAGGGCACAGTGAGGCGAAGTTCAGTTGCTCATTCGACTTTGTCTCTTTTCCTTTCCCCTATCACCTTACTGTACCTTTAAGGGATAAAGAAGGCTTATTTAATAAGCCAACAGCATCAATTATTTGCAAAGAGCAATGACAAATCAACCAATCAGAAGCAATTCATTTACTAATGTGACTACAGTAAATGGAAGTCTGATTGGCTGCTATAGATTTCTACACCTTGTATTGCCTTATTAAACAAGTCCACATTGGGTTTATTCAGTGAAGCAATACCAAGAGCAATAATGAGCAATCAGATTAATCTTTTACTGGTCTGATGACGGAAAACTGAAATCTAATTGGTGCCAATCGTTTACTGAACTTTGCACTGCTTTATTGAATAGACTAGTAAGACAAGGGGTTCTTTTGATCTATGCCTAGTCTTGAGTAGTGTTTTTTTTTTTACAATTAATTTTTATTTGTTCATAGAGTAGTGTTTTTTTTTTTCCAGACGTTGAGTTTGATCAAACTTTTAGTTGATCCTGACATAGGGCACAGCCCATTAGGATGTGTTTGACCTGTAAAAACCTTTTCCAGATAGTGGCACTTCTACTCTACACTACATTTTGTATTGACTAGCTTTTAAGTTTTGGCCCCACTGGCAGGAAAGAGATAGGGCCAGTCCTGTTTCTTATGTCTGATTCATTTCAACTTTTGAGGGAGCAAAAGGCATAAGTACCTGCTATGCGTTTGTTTTTCGGTCTACTTTAAAAAAAAAAAAAAACATTTTTCAAAGATCAATGTTTTAAGAATGAACTGAGGTAGTTCATGACAGAATCAGACTATAAAGAATTGATAAGAATCCTACATCCTACTCTACCCCCTTTACTAAATATGTCTAGATGATCTCAGTATATGGAGTTAGACATGCCTTAGGCATAGGTGTAGAGACGAGAAACAGAACTGGCTAATAAAGAAGGTTTGATCGTTGTCTTCCTTTCTTCCTTTAGTTTTTATAGTCCACAGGCTCATCTCCAGTTTCTTTCAGAATGGTGGTTCGAACCACGGCTTCTGTCACAGCATAGGGGTCACAGTTGGCTGATGGACGGCGGTCCTCCAAATATCCCTTCTGGTCTTGCCCGACCTGACGTGGAATACGGATACTTGCAGAGCGGTTTGCCACTCCTGCAGAGAACTCGTTGATGTTGGAAGTTTCATGGTGGCCTGTTAAGCGGCGTGCATTGTCTGATCCTCCTTTGGGGTCATAGATCCGAATGTGGTAACCATGACGCTTACTAAGGAATTCAATGGCCTCTTCAATATGCCTGTGGAAGAAGCATAAAAAATTGAGACATGTCCTTTGTATCTAACATATTACACTTCCTGAGTCTATCATTTCACTGTAACATTTGTGTGCTGCGCACTAAATACTGATCTATGTCAGTGAAGCAGTCAGGTCAGTTGGCTTTGAGACTGAAGCTTTTGAAAAGGGAAAAACGGACTTGGTTTTTCTCAGCGGGGATTGATCCGCCGATCTCCACTGAGCAAGCGGATGACAGCTCCGTTTCCGCTCTGTGTGCAGAGATGGAGCTGTCAGAGCCATGTTCTCCTCTGTGGGAGATCGGATGACAACGGACCGCCTGTCCGTTTTCATTCGATCTTATCCGATCCTATCCTCCAGACAGATGGAAAATAGGGTTTCCATACGGATTTCACGGTCAGGATCAGATCGGATAGCCGCGGGTGTCAGTGGACATGTGTCCACTGACATCCGCTGCTTCATAGGGGTACATGGAGCATCCGATTAGGTCCGCCTGAAAAACTGACAGGCGGACCGGAAAGTCAGTGTGAAAGGGGCCTACAGGTTACTATGTACAACACAGTCAATATAAGGGGGGTCTGTATAAAAATGTTTTTGTTCTTATCACAGGTTTTGCATTACATTGCAAAGGCTATGAGAATGCAAGTCCTGCTTCAAAACAGGTGAAATGCAGGTTTAGAAGGAGATTGACAGAAAGTCTAATGCACCTGTCAATGAAGCCTATAAGCATGGCAAACTGATGCCATCAGACACAAGCCAGAAGCCAATCAACACAGGCCCTAATGCAATCCCATAGTTCACACAAGATATGTTGCTGTTCCCATCAAAGTAGTTTTATGTGAAATAACGCTGCATGGTAGATATAACAGTAATGCCCGACCTTCTTTCATTACCTCATTTTGTATAGCAAATTATATTCCATAAAATGAGTTCTACCATAGGGCAAAAGAAAACCCTTTACAGCTAACATATGCCTGGTATCCCTTCTGTTGCCTTCTGCTGCTGTGCACATTGTGAATGAAAAATCTGCATCTTTGCTACATAGAAGCAAAAACATGGCATTTCAAATACTACCTTGAACAAATATAAAATGCATCAAGGCACAAAGAGTTAAAGTATATGTGAACCCTCACCATGTACACAACCCATTCAGTTTAAAATAGAAATGAAAGGCAAAACGTTTGTGTATACATATAAACACATTATAAATAACTTTTTTTCCTGTTTTAGAAGTGATCACATAACCTCTGTTCTCAGCTGCATAGAGAAGCTTAGGGAGGTGGGGGGAGGAGAAACAGCAGCACAATAAACTTCCCAGTGAATGGCTGTGTAGGTGGGGGGTGTCAGGACAAGTTTGATCATTGGAGGAGAGCAGGCCGAGTTCCCAGCACAGCAAGAAAACGGACCATGCTCTGCTCTCATGCCTAGCGTGATCAGTTTTTAATAGTAAACTAGAGAAACTGGCAATACAAAGCGAACAGGATACTTTTTCATTTAATTACATGCTACAGGAGGCACAGCCCACAACGGAAGCCCCATAGTAAGTCTATGGGTGATGTCACTTCCCATTCATTTCACAGCCATTGTCGACCGTGTCCTCTGCAGAGATTCCGCAGCTGAAGATCGGGTCGGATCAGCTTCAAAAAAGGTATGTATACTGATTTATTCTTTAGAGGGCTAGATAGGTTAGTTTTAGAGCGTGTATATCTATAGATGCAGGGATTTTAGTGTTAGGGTGGACTTACAGTGTAAGTGCAAAATGCAATACCCTGAATTTATCTTGACTTAGATAAATTATGATTGATTGATTGCTATGAAATATTGCTCTTTGCATATTGGTCTTTGCTACTTGCACTGCTTCTTCAATATGCCATCTAATGAAGCAATGCTTCTTAAAGCAGAGTTCCAGACACACATCTCCCGGGAGCCCCTGCGCCGCAGGATATGATGTACCTCGCCGAGGCGCCGAAAGAGGAAGAATAAAGCATACACCATAGCAACAAGGTAAACAGAGCAAGAAACATGCATAATGTTGTTTCTACTTGTGGGATTGCAGCAATTTATGTAAAGATGCAAATATGGGTGGAACTCCGCTTTAATGCAATACAAATGTAATTTTTCTAGTAGTGGCTAAACCATACACTCTAACAGCTGTTTGGTTACTATAGGGAGCAATACAAAATAATATCCTTGCTACAAAGCAAAAAAATAAATTCATCCCTAAATGCACGCCTCTGTTTCTTATTTTACCATGTCACTTATAATTACTTTACACCTAAGTACAAGCTGCTTTATACATGCACCCTCCTTTACAAAGACTTTACTTACTTGAGGCCTCCGTCTTCTCGCATTTTCTTTGTGCTGTAATTGGTATGGCAACCAGCTCCATTCCAGTTTCCTGTAATGGGTTTCGGGTCAAATGAAACTACGAGTCCAAAGTCCTCACAGACTCGATGCAGAATAAAGCGAGCGATCCACAGATGGTCTCCCATATCAATTCCTTCACATGGGCCAACCTGGAACTCCCACTGTAACAAAAAAAGTTTTTTTTTTTATTACGTTTATAGGCATGTGATATTGTGATATTATGCCTCCAAATGGAACTTTCACTTTTCCCAAAAATATCCTAATAAGGCAGTGCAGCTATAATGCTGCACACACTTGTCAGTGCAAAATAAAACTGTACATTTGCACTGTTAAAAGCTATTAAACTATATTTGCCCAGTCTTGTCCTCTTCAGTACACAATACAGTATGTCAGATACAATGTGTGCAATTAGGAGAATCTGTTTTTATATCTGTCAGTGACTAGTCTATAACACTCCTTTAAAGAGGAAGTAAACCCTCCTCTGCAACTTGTACCTATAGGTAAGCCTATAATAAGGCTTACCTATAGGTACTGTAAATATCTCCTAGAACATGTACGGTTTAGGAGATATTTTCTTTGCATGCAGCCAGTGACATCACTGGAGCATGCGCTCTTAAGGAATGGCTGCTCGTGCCGTTCCTTCAGAGCCCCATGCCATGACCGTCGGCTCCCACGCGCATGCGCGGGAGTGACGTCATCGCGGCTCCTGGCAATCAGATGGCCGGATGCCGCAAACCCGGAAGAAGGTCGACAGAACATGTCACCTATGAGACAGGTGAGCGGTCGGCACTGCGAGGCTTCGTTCTAAGGTAAGTATTTCATAATGAGCTAGTATTTGATGCATACTAGCTCATTATGTGTTTGTCTTTCAGGTGTTAGTTTTAAAAAAAAAAAAAAATTCTGAGGTTTACAACCTCTTTAAAGAGCTTTTTTCTGTTTAATGTAGAGTTTAAGTAAAGTTCAGTTCCTTTTTATACATTGCAATCTTTGAATTTTCCCATCATGATTATCCCTGGGTTTTGCAGGACAACATGTAAATTGCACGTGTCCTTCAATGCCCGTGCAAACACGAGCCACACAAAATGCAATAGTGTTAACCTAACTTATGTGTTTGTGCAGTGTTATAGCGGCAGTGCCACAGACTCACTATGACAGTGATGTCCAAAAAGATAACAGGTTTATTTTAAAGTAGAACTATAGGCAAAACGTTTTCTTTTCATTTTGGATAAAGTAAGGGAGGGTTATAACTTCTGTTGGTAAATTTTTTGTCATGCCGTATGCCCTATTGGGGAGAATTACCTTAACTTCCTGTCTCATAGCTGAGGGGTGGGGGGGGGGGGGGAGGCAGATAAGCGGGGCTTCCCCTTTTGGGTGGAGCTCCACTTTAAGGTTAAAGTTCTAATTACCAACTCTCGTTAACTTTATCCATTTATTCAATGGTTCATCAAGTTCAGTAAAGGAACAATATTAAAATAACCCAATAATTAGCTTGTCATAGTATCTAATCTGCTCTTTAATTGGGATGTTTGTCTCACAAGTCAGTACCTACCTAGGCACATCATATATTAAAGTGGAACTGAAGGCAAAAAAATAAAATTTAGTGAATAGGCAGCCTCTTTATTGCATGCAATGTCCCTTCTGCAATAAAATACACTTACCTGCCTGTTCTCACTCCCTTACAGTATGTACACTGAGCTGCACATGTACAGCAGAGTTTACATTATGGCACACTTCTGGTATGCTGGGATGACTGCACTCCCATACATGCGCAGGAGTGATGTCATCCTGCCTCAACCAATCAAAATGATCAAAGACTGGCACCAAGAAGAACTTGTGGGCATTGGATCATTGAAGCATAGGTATTTGTGCCTCTAGTTTTGCTTTAAGTATTCCATTTTGTCCAAGATATCAAACTCCTGATATGCAATGAATGTATTTGCCTTCTACTTGTCAAAAAACTGAGTGATCAGCGGTGTTTGATCGCTCAGTTCTCAGTCTTAGAGGCGGCGGGGGACAGCTCCAGCATCAGATCGGTGCTGCAGCCATCTAGGTGAGTAGGATTTTTTTTTTTTAGATTCCAGAACTTCTCCTCTTTTAAGGAGCTGAATGAGACCCCTTGAAGGGGAATGCGCACAGTGCCCTATTTTATCTGATAGGTCAATATATTGAGGTGAGCGCACTGTGAATGGTGGTGGGACTCACTTGGAAAATACTGCATGCGCAGGAGCTATGGTGGATGTACTTTATGATCACAAAGGACTTGATTTGGAGGACTTTATTAGTATTGAATTATACATTTCACAAACAGTGTGCATAAGACCCAAATTGTTTGAATTACTGTATATAGTACATTTGTTTACTATAGAAGGAGGTATTTAAGAGGGAGGATATAAGCATGGGATGTAATTTGTATATGTTGCGCTGCACTTTTTGAGAGATGAAACGCTTCAGATTATCAGATCAGAAGAGAATGGGGATAATGATCACCAATACAAAATACACAAACAGTCATCCAATGGCATCTAATGGCAGATTATACATAGCAATGGACAGCTAAAATGTCAGATATCTCATTTTTAAACCGGTATGAGAACCTATGGATATATATTTGTAAAATAATTAGTATTCCTTTCATAAAATGCATATATAACTTTTTTTTTTTGGTTTACCTTGTGGGCTTTTAAATATTTATTTTCTATTACCATACAATATTCATAAAATAAGGGAACCAAAAAGGTTTGGCTTTCTGTATCATTCTTTTCCTATAAAGGACTGGAGTTACTTCTCCTAAACCCCCAACCAGGCTGAAACCTACCCTGAAAATCTGACTTTTGGCACTTTTCCACTGCAAGTACCAGCTAGTACCGGCTCGGCTCTACTCGGCCCTGCTTGGCCCGGTTTGCTTTTCCACTGCTGGTACCGCATGGTATAGGGTCGGAACGGTTCGGTACGGTACGGTATAGGTTTCCTTTTCCACTAAAGTAGTACTAAGTTAAGTGGGTGGGATAACAACGGGGTGGGTGGGATTCTCTGACCAATCAGTGGCTAGTAGTGACTGCATGCAAAGGATTGTGGGATATGGTACCAGTTTGGTACCTGTTGGAACCACAATCGAGTAGGTACTGTTTTTTCAGAGCCGTACCGTACCGTACCGTTCGGTTCCATGCAGTGGAAAAGCAAACCTATACCGTACCGTACCGAACCGTTCCGACCCTATACCATGCGGTACCAGCAGTGGAAAAGCACAAAAGGGTGCCGAACCGGTACGGTTCCATGCAGTGGAAAAGCGCCATTTGTTGGCCGTAGGGAAATCCTTCTTCTTTTACCATGTGGAAATCATTCTTATTAATAACATTTTGATAATTCAAACTCTATGGCAGAGGTCTTCAGACTGTTGTTCAGGAACTACAATTCCCATCATGCCTAGTCATGTCTGTGAATGTCAGAGTTTTACAATGCCTCATGGGACATGTAGTTCTGCAACAGCTGGAAGGCCGTAGTTTGAGGATCCCCGCCCTATGGGGTTGATTTACTAAAAGTGGAGAGTGCAAAATTCAGTGCAGCTATGCATGGTAGGCAATCAGATGCAAAATGCAGCTTGTTTCATTAAGGTTTTGACAATAAACCTGGAAGCTTATTGGTCTCTATGCAAAACTGCACTAGATTTTGCAATCAACCCCAATGTAAGCTCCCCTCAGGGGATATATCTGCTATTTCCACCGAACGTCCAAAACAGGGAATCCAGCCATGTATAGAGTCTCCACCCTGTGAGGGTCTCACCTGTGCTGGCATCACTTCTGCATTTGTTCCGGCAATCTTCACACCGGCATACAGACATGCCCGATAATGAGCCTCCACAACATCCCGTCCATAGGCTTTGTCTGCCCCAACTCCACAGTAATATGGACCTGGAGAAAAGTGGAATGATTTAGGTATTTAGGTTCAGGGAGCACACTGGCTTCTTTAATAAAGAAAAAGTCTTTTATGCAAAGAAAAGGAGACCATAGCATTGGCATAGCTCATTGAACTGAATCATCCTGATTGAATAGTGGAAAACTGCTTCCAGACAGCTGCTCTAATGGTAATTATACATTACATAACCACTTGCTTACAACACTTTTAACACAGAATTTTTTTAGAAATATGCGTATCTGGAAATAAAATTATATTACTATATCTGAACAAAAAAAACTAGGCTAAACCTTACTGGCAGTCCAAAACTACATACGTTTTTTGTTGTTTTAAGCAAATGTTAGCAACAGCAACTAACTGAAATGGCACACAATGGGTTTGATTTTCTAAAACTGGAGATTGAAAAATCTAGTGCAGCTCTGCATGGAGGCAATCAGCTTCTAACATCAGCTTGTTCAATTAGGCTTTGAAAAAAAAAAAAAAAAACTGGAAGCTGATTGGTTTCTGTGCAGATTTGCAGCGGATTTTGCACTCCCCAGTTTTAGTAAATCACCCCCCAATGAGGCCCCATTTTGTCATCTACAGATCAGTGTCCTCCTGCAGACACTGCAATTTGCTACAAAGTCAGCTGCAGCCATTTCTGTTACAATTACATTAAATACTTTATAATTTTGCCCATGGCCCCTGTCTTGCTCATTCTTCTTTAACCACTTCAATACCAGGCACTTTTACCCCCTTCCTGCCCAGGCCAATTTTCAGCTTTTAGCGCTGTCGCACTTTCAGTGACAATTGCATGGTCATGTAACGCTGTACCCAAACAAACTTTTTATCATTTTTCTGTGACAAATAGAGCTTTCTTTTGGTAGTATTAGCCCCCGTTCACACTAAGGCGACCTGTCCGACTTAGAAAAAGGGTCCGGAGCTTCTTTGGGGCGACCAGGAGGCGACCGCCATAGACTTCAATGTTATGAAGTCCGTGGCGGCCGCTCCGAGGTCGCGGCGCGCTGCTCGCACCGCGACCTCCGAGGTCGCGGTGCGAAGTAGCGTCGCTTGCATGTGAACGGGTGCTTCAACCGCCACTGTTTTTTTTTTTTTTATAAATATTAGTATTTTATTCAAGTTTCAATAAACATATAATAATCAAACTTCAAGTCTCATTATACAGATTAATAATCATGCATAAGCATTACAAATAAACTTCCTATAGTATTAACCCTTCCCTCCCCTCCCCCCCAAAAAAATATATATAAAAAAAAAACAAAGCACCAAGTCCCCCTTCCATTTCCAGTCTCATTATACAGAATAACATGTATAAGCATTACAAATAAACTTCCTATATTAATAACCCTTGTCTCCCCCCCCCCCCCCCAAAAAAAAAAAAAAATAGCACCAAGTCCCCTCCTATTTCCAGTCTCATTATACAGATTAATAAACATGTATAAGCATTACAAATAAACTTCCTATATTAAGACCCCTCAAAAAAAAAAAAAACAGCACCAAGTCCCCTCCTATCCTTCTCTGCTACATTTAGGTCTCGTTAGGCTCAGTCCCTCTTGTACCTCGCAATTCCTGCCCTTAACCCTGACCTCTGAGAGCTAGGTTTTTTATTTTTTGCTAAATTTAAAAAAAAAAATAAATAAATACGTTTTTAGTTTCTGGTAGAAAATGTTGTAAATAATGTTTCCCCTTCACTGATGTGCGCTGATGAGGTTGCACTGATGGGCAATTATAGACTGCACTGATGAGACGGCACTGATGAGGTGGCAATGATGAGCAGGCAATAATATGCAACAATGATGGGCACTGATAGGCGGCACTGTTGGGCACTGATACGCACTTATATATGGGCACCTATACGCGGCAATTGAAAAAAAAAAAAACATGACTTTACCTTGAGGTCCTGGAAAGCCATTAGAGGGCCAGCCAAAGGGATGTCCATCCACTCCAAGCAAGGTGTATTCCTGTTCCATGCCAAACCATGGATGTTCATCAGTCACCATATCCATGATCTGCTTACATGTTTTTCGCAGGTTTGTTTCTGCAGAGGGAAATGTCAGGAGTTAGTAGGGCATGTTAGCTGAAATAATCATGTCATGTTCTGTGGTCAAGCCACCATACAATACAGCCATTCTCAAAGACTAAGGTTCCTAAATAATTCAGGTGATGTTTTTTGATATAATTGCAAAAACACTTCTGATTGCATGTTTTTTTTATTACTCTGCATTATTATTAATAAATTACTTTATTTATTCATTACAGGTACTTATATAGACCATCAATTTACGCAGTGCTTTACACATATTTATTATACATTCACATCATTACAGAACATACATTATGGGGTTAACTAGAACTGGAGAGTGCAAAATTAGGTGCAGCTGTGCATGGTAGCCAATCAGCTTCTAATTTCAGCTTGTTCAACTAAGCTAGAACAAAATAACCTGGAAGCTGATTGGTTTCTATGTAAAGCCGCACCAGATTGTTCCCTCTCCAGTTTTAGTAAATCCCCCCCAATGTGTATTTCTGAAAGCCAAATGGTTAATGTTATGCCTTGTGATTGACATTTCTCATATCTGCTGAGAGGCCATTAAAAAAGATAAGCATGACTTTCAATACGAACTTGAGTATTTCTGAGAAACACCTGCAATGCAAACTCTACACAGAAAACGATATTTTCCCGCTGGCTGAAATCTGAGCAAGAAATAGGAACAAACTCAGCCTTGTGGTCAGACTTAGCAAAGGAGAACAAAATGTCAAAAAAATATTACAAAAATGAATGGGCTTTCATGGTCAAAATAGGAAGAACTGATTGCCAAGTTAGAATTTATGTGAAATGTTAAATGAAACATCCTTTGACATAAATTATCCCATTAGGCCCATTAGGTAAAGAGCGTGATGGGAGTCAAGCCCAGGACTTCTGTGCTTCATATAAAGAGCATGATGGGAGTCAAGCCCAGGACTTCTGTGCTTCATATAAAGAGCATGATGGGAGTCAAGCCCAGGACTTCTGTGCTTCGTATAAAGAGCATGATGGGAGTCAAGACCAGGACTTCTGTGCTTTGTATAAAGAGCATGATGGGAGTCAAGCCCAGGATGTCTGTGCTTTGTATAAAGAGCATGATGGGAGTCAAGCCCAGGACTTCTGTGCTTCATATAAAGAGCATGATGGGAGTCAAGACCAGGACTTCTGTGCTTTGTATAAAGAGCATGATGGGAGTCAAGCCCAGGATGTCTGTGCTTTGTATAAAGAGCACGATGGGAGTCAGGTCCAGGACTTCGGTGCTTTGTATAAATAGCGCGATGGGAGTCAAGCCCAGGACTTCGGTGCTTTGTATAAAGAGCGTGATGGGAGTCAAGCCCAGGACTTCTGTGCTTCATATAAACAGCATGATGGGAGTCAAGCCCAGGACTTCTGTGCTTCATATAAACAGCATGATGGGAGTCAAGCCCAGGACTTCTGTGCTTCATATAAAGAGCATGATGGGAGTCAAGCCCAGGACTTCTGTGCTTCATATAAAGAGCATGATGGGAGTGAATTCCGGGACTTCTGTGCTTCATATAAAGAGCATGATGGGAGTCAAGCCCAGGACTTCTGTGCTTCATATAAAGAGCATGATGGGAGTCAAGCCCAGGATGTCTGTGCTTCATATAAAGAGCATGATGGGAGTCAAGACCAGGATGTCTGTGCTTTGTATAAAGAGCATGATGGGAGTCAAGCCCAGGATGTCTGTGCTTTGTATAAAGAGCATGATGGGAGTCAAGCCCAGGACTTCTGTGCTTCATATAAAGAGCATGATGGGAGTCAAGCCCAGGACTTCTGTGCTTCATATAAAGAGCACGATGGGAGTCAGGTCCAGGACTTCGGTGCTTTGTATAAATAGCGTGATAGGAGTCAAGCCCAGGACTTCTGTGCTTCCTATAAAGAGCTTGATGGGATTCAAACCCAGGACTTCTGTGCTTCATATAAAGAGCATGATGGGAGTCAAGCCCAGGACTTCTGTGCTTCATATAAAGAGCATGATGGGAGTCAAGCCCAGGACTTCTGTGCTTCATATAAAGAGCATGATGGGAGTTAATCCCAGGACTTCTGTGCTTCATATAAAGAGCGTGATGGGAGTCAAGCTCAGGACTTCTGTGCTTCGTATAAAGAGCATGATGGGAGTCAAGACCAGGACTTCTGTGCTTTGTATAAAGAGCATGATGGGAGTCAAGCCCAGGATGTCTGTGCTTTGTATAAAGAGCATGATGGGAGTCAAGCCCAGGACTTCTGTGCTTCATATAAAGAGCATGATGGGAGTCAAGACCAGGACTTCTGTGCTTTGTATAAAGAGCATGATGGGAGTCAAGCCCAGGATGTCTGTGCTTTGTATAAAGAGCACGATGGGAGTCAGGTCCAGGACTTCGGTGCTTTGTATAAATAGCGCGATGGGAGTCAAGCCCAGGACTTCGGTGCTTTGTATAAAGAGCGTGATGGGAGTCAAGCCCAGGACTTCTGTGCTTCATATAAACAGCATGATGGGAGTCAAGCCCAGGACTTCTGTGCTTCATATAAAGAGCATGATGGGAGTCAAGCCCAGGACTTCTGTGCTTCATATAAAGAGCATGATGGGAGTGAATTCCGGGACTTCTGTGCTTCATATAAAGAGCATGATGGGAGTCAAGCCCAGGACTTCTGTGCTTCATATAAAGAGCATGATGGGAGTCAAGCCCAGGATGTCTGTGCTTCATATAAAGAGCATGATGGGAGTCAAGACCAGGATGTCTGTGCTTTGTATAAAGAGCATGATGGGAGTCAAGCCCAGGATGTCTGTGCTTTGTATAAAGAGCATGATGGGAGTCAAGCCCAGGACTTCTGTGCTTCATATAAAGAGCATGATGGGAGTCAAGCCCAGGACTTCTGTGCTTCATATAAAGAGCATGATGGGAGTCAAGCCCAGGACTTCTGTGCTTCATATAAAGAGCACGATGGGAGTCAGGTCCAGGACTTTGGTGCTTTGTATAAATAGCGTGATGGGAGTCAAGCCCAGGACTTCTGTGCTTCCTATAAAGAGCTTGATGGGATTCAAACCCAGGACTTCTGTGCTTCATATAAAGAGCATGATGGGAGTCAAGCCCAGGACTTCTGTGCTTCATATAAAGAGCATGATGGGAGTCAAGCCCAGGACTTCTGTGCTTCATATAAAGAGCATGATGGGAGTTAATCCCAGGACTTCTGTGCTTCATATAAAGAGCGTGATGGGAGTCAAGCTCAGGACTTCTGTGCTTCATATAAAGAGCATGATGGGAGTTAATCCCAGGACTTCTGTGCTTCATATAAAGAGCGTGATGGGAGTCAAGCCCAGGGACTTCTGTGCTTCATATAAAGAGCATGATGGGAGTTAATCCCAGGACTTCTGTGCTTCATATAAAGAGCATGATGGGAGTTAATCCCAGGACTTCTGTGCTTCATATAAAGAGCATGATGGGAGTCAAGCCCCGGACTTCTTTGCTTCGTATAAAGAATTCTAAGTATTCAACATTGCCTACACAGCACCTATTTTGACCTAAGGCTAAGATATCTAGGTCAGAGCAGACAGTATGGCTGAAAAATATGTTCTTACATTTGAGCATTTTCTGCATAAGACTTGCAAATAAAGTCTTTACTGAGCACAACATGAATAACAGTTATATGTTTTATTTAACATTTATGTATACTATTTAATTGACTGTCTTCTTCTTTTTAGTTTACCCCTTAAACATTAAGGTCACAGCTGGCCTCAAGGACAATGTCTGGTTATGCGGATATGTCTCAATTGCTAGAAGCAGAAGTCATAAATAGTTCTTTATTCTTATTTTCCAGGAACAAAAAATAAAAAATTATGCAAAAAAAAATAAATAAAGGCCTAACTTGTTTCTCTTTCTGCAAGAAACCCACTTTTTTACCAAGTTTGCCCATTAAAAGTATGACTTTGTATCAAGAATCACATGATTCAAGCTTTTCCCTCTAGTAATTAATGTTCCTGCAAGCTATAATGTTGTTGTAGGGATCTGTATTAACACACTCTTTATATAAAAGTGATAGTAATGTCTAATAAAAAAAAAATGATTGAAAATGATGTTGCACAGAAAGCACCCTCTTCTGCTCCAATCTGCTGCATCTAGTGACAGTATGTGGGGGGATCTTCTCCCCCTGCTTGCTGTAACTATTTAAAAAATAAAACAGCCATGCGGGGCTCTGCCCGCCTTGCCGCGTCGTTCATTCACAGAGTTCAGTGAATGGGAAATGACAAGTATCGGCAGCCTTTGTGGCTGTCAGATTGTAGTTCTCAATGGATGACCATGGCATTGTTGAGCACTCTGGTGGTTCATTGTCTCTTTCTGTCACTGTATAACTGCCTGCCCATACGAGGTATGATCACACAGATACACAGACAAGTCTGCAGGAGTCCTGCATGGCAATGCAATGCTTCCCAGGCTCCTAGAAAAAAAAAAATAATAATAAATGCACGTCTTTTTTTACTTGCAAAAAAATGTGCATTTATTTATTTATTTAAAGGTGAATTCATCCTTTAATGGAATGCAACTTGTTATCATAGAATGTATTTTTTTAAAACACAAGCAGTGCATGTGCCGGTTCACACTAGTGCGATGCCAGACATCGCATCGCACTGCATTGCTGTGCAGATCACCTGTGATGTCTGTGCGATGCAATTACAACCATACACCAAAATGTATGGCTGAAATCGCATTCGCACCAAAATGGAGCAGGACCCTTTTTTTGATTAGTACTTGAATCAGATCGCATAGGTGTTCACACCTATTTTATCCAATTCCTGCACTATTTCACAGTTCGCATTGCGATCTGCCAACCAATCTGGAGGCGACATCAACTTTACACTGACACCCCCAGCGATTCGCAGATCTCAGTGTGAACCAGTGTGCGATTCTGGTGCGATGCGGGAATGGGCACTGATTCCCAGGGTTTCCTGCATCGCACCAGTGTGAACCAGGACTAAGTGCCAGAATTTGACCTGATATCAGCCTTGCAATCCACTGTACAGGGAGCAGGTTGATAGAAAAAAAAGATGTGCTTATCAGTCTGCTCCTTTTCCTTTCACTGTCCTATCATAGGCTAGGAGAGGGACAAGACCTGAGGGAATTAAGAAACTGCAGAGGAAAGTCAGATCTCCTGCCCTGTCAGATAGGGCTGTTCTGTGTGGCAGAGCTGTATAAATCAAGCACTGGATGGATAGTAAAAAGCCTTTTACAGATAAAATGGTTCCACCATACTGTATGTATTTCATCAGTGTATTTAGATATTGCCTAGAAGTTCAACTTTATTCTATGGTACTTATGTATTAGCGACTGTCACTGGCAGACCTTATCATCTAAAATGAACACTGTACTATATAATGTCTATTGGGCACCAGAATATGCCGCCATCCCAGGCTTGGTAAAGGTAGAAGCAAATAGATCGGCTTAAAAAATTATCGGGAGTTGTCTTTTTTTCCTCCCGATAAGCTTTATCTGAAGATGCTAACAGTATGCCTGTGCCACCCCTCTATATGATTCAGATGTGTGATTTGCTAGACCTGTGTGAATGGGCTTTGGGGTTGCATTGATGACATCAGTTTGAGGTCATGAACTCAATAACAGCTGCTTTTAACCAGCTATTTACTTACTTTGGACTGCAGATTACCTTCTTCAAGTGGATGTTGCATTATTATAGACTTCAACTGGAATGCAAAACCCAATTTATGTGAAAGCCAACACAGGCCTTAAAGTGGTCAAATGGCAATTGACCGTCCTCTAATTTCTGCCTTTATGTTGACCATCCATACACAACCTGATCTGAACAATTTAGCTTTAGCCTGAGTTTTGCCCTTATCTGTAAACTTTGCATCTGAGCAGATATCTGCTATTCTTGAGAATCAGGAATATCAGACAGTTAGTATGTTTCCAGGGCACCTTTGGGATTAGTAATCAGATTATGTGACAATCAGTGCAAAAAGCAGTGGTATGGATCTGTAGCAACCAATCAAAACCAACATTTTATGTTTAAAGTGGTGAGACTACAGACAGTTGACTCCTGATTGGTTCTTTTGCATTACTGTACACTAGTTCTCTTTGTGCTATGTACTCTGTAATTTAAAAAGCTCACATCCTTTTTTCTGAGCTGTAATACTCTTCCACCTCTATGAGTTGCTTAGCCCATCTGTTGAGCACAACAGACAACACACAACGCTTGGGTTAGTGGCACAGAACACAATCTGGACGGCCAGATGTCCAAAAACTGATAAAGCTGGGATTTTAAGACTCTGCAGTAATGAAACTAAATATTTCAAACACAGCCAAGACAATAAATGCAGAATATGAGAAAATGGTGACTTGTAAAACGTGGTTACGGAACCAAAGAAGAGTGGTGCAATGGCGGTCAATCCTCTCATTTCCAACTACCTAATAATCTATCCAACCTGCTGCTTGATGGAGGTCTATTTATGAAGCAGTGGATGTGATCTTCACCAAACATTCTCTGGTGGAGAATCAAAACACAGGACCCTGTAAGATTCCCCTGCAGAGAATGCTTGCTTAATATATTAGATTCAACATTTTATAAATCGGCCCAAGACTCAACAACTTTTCCAAACGCACTGTGTTTACCAAGACTCTCTGCCAATGACTCCACTGGCTCATGATCACCCAATGAAGAAAATTTAAAACAGTTACAACGACTTACAAAGCCAACCACAACTCTACCCCAGCTATTCACCAACTTCATTTCAAAATATCACCCAAACTATCCTCTTTGCTCCTCCCAGGCAGGACCCCCTGCTCTCTAGCTTTCTTGTCAGCTCCTCCCATGCTCGCCTCTAGGATATTTCCAGTACCTCGCCCATCCTCTGGAACACCTTACCCCAGCCTGTATGGCTATCACCTACACTACGCTGCTTTTATGTTATCCTTGAAAAATAATTTCTTCAGGGAAGCCTATGCCGTCTTTACCGAACAACTGAATTGTACTTTCTCTAACAACTCACCCTCCCCACTGTTAATATCTTTTTGTTTTTCAATATTTTTTATTAAAGTTTTCATATCATAACATAGCATACATATGAGCAATATGAATCAAGCCGAAAAAGGAACCATAACATCGGTAAAACCAATTATCTTCAAAAGCATTGAAGGGCCATACAAAGGTGGGGGGGGGGGTGTAACCATAGCCAAAAATCGATGAGCATCACAATGTAGACCCTCTTGGAGTCCCACCCCACTTGTCGCAGGGCTCTGCCATATGTGGGGTCCATATGGGTGATTGGATCCCCAAGAAATCACCAAGGGACAGATGAGAATATCCATCCCAAAAAAAAAAGAGAAAAGAAAGAAAAAAAAAAAAAAGGAAAAAAAAAAAAAGAAAAAGAGAAAAGAAAGAAAAGGAGAGGTAGCACAGAGAAGGAAACGACAAGGTGAAGCACCTCAGGACTGCTAAAGACAAGCTCTTGGTACCAGACATGCAGTAGCACTGATGCAGGTTGTACAGAGTAACCTATGCCTTCAGTTAACATCTTGGTAAACATCTGTTCTTCCTTCTAGGTTGTAGGTAGATTGTATCCTACTTGTATTGAAGGCCCCTGGAACCCCCCCCCAGGGAAAGGGAGTCTTGACTGCTGGAAGCTTGGCATCTACGTGGGCATCAAACTAAAACAGGGAGGTCTAGTGGCTCTGTTGGGATTGGTCACTAAGGCATGAGGTGACTTACTGGAGCCTGAACTCTAGAAAAGGCTAAGCAGGGGCATGTCCCACTACTCTAAGGAGATTCTGACATCACAAGAGTGTCCCACCCACCTGCCCGTTGTGAGTTTTGTCACAGCTTTATTGGCGGTTTTTACCTTGCCAGCGATTGATATTGCTTTATGGGCTATGCCCTCAAGTTTAATTCTGGGGTCAGTTTCAAGAGATTGTAAACGATCACCTTGTAAAACAACCCATTCAGTTTAAAATAGAAATGAAAGTCAAAACATCTATGTATAGAAAAAAAACATTATAAATAGCTTTTTTCCCCTTTTTTTTATAAATGAACACATTCCCTTTTTCTCAGCTGCATAAGCTGGAGGAGGAGAAGCAGCAGCACACTGATCTTGCCAGTGAATGGCTGTGCAGGAGAGATGTGTCAGGACAAGTCTGATCATTGGAGGAGAGTACACTGAGTTGCCAGCATAGATAGAGAACTGACCATGGTGTGCTCTCCTGCTTAGTGTTGTCAGTTTTTGAAAAAGAAAGCAGAAGGACTGGCAGGAGCACCAGTGATTTCACATAAAGGAAGCAATACAAAAAGATCATGACACTTTCTCATACAAGTATATGGTACAGCAGGCACATATAAGGAATATGAAGTGTTGGGGTAGCAAACGCTTTAATGCCTGTCTGGCACTGATGGTGTAGACAGGCCTCATAGGCTCCATTCACACTTGTACGATTCTTAAGTTGCACCATTGTGGCGTGCAACTTTGGATGAGTGTGACTTGGATACGACTTTGGTTTTGACTCATTATAATTGACAACTGTTGCACTGAATAACATTCAGGTATGACTTTAATGCAACTTTTGAGGGTTAACATTGAGGTCTATGGCCCTCAAGTTACTAAAGTAGTGCATGAACTACTTTGAATTCGTTGCGATATTAGGTCGCACATATATTAATGGTTATCATTGAAAAAAATTGGGAACAACTTGTCATGAGACTTTGATGTCCAAAGTAGCATGACAAGTCGCACAAGTGTGAAAGGAGCCCTGGACTATCTGTGTTTTGTTATGGATGCAAAAGGTATAACTGCAACTGGCATTGTTATTTGGTACTTTAAATGTTGTTACATTTGGTAAGTTCAATAAAGCTGTGGCCTTGCCCTATTTCCAACCAAAATTAGCCTCTGCGTTTTTTTGGGGGGCAAGGTTTTGATACAATAGTACAATAGTTGGTTAAAACGCGCCTATGCTTCTCAGCAGTCATGTCTCCCTTTATTTTGTAATGCGCTGTGCAAACTCTTGGTGTTATATAAATCCTAAATAATAATAATAATATCAATGCCTTCTAGAGTAACATATATATATATATATATATATATATATATATATATATATATATGTACACACACACACAGTATATATATATAATCCAATCATGAGATTTATTACATAATTAGGTGTCTGAAACAATCTGCATCCGAGTTTATTGTCAGGACGAAATATTGAGCTTACCTGCTATTTTCCTGTTGTATTTCAGCACTTCGCACAACACCAGTTTGTTGGGGTCTTTCCGGAAAGGATCTCTAAACATGGCCACCGGGATCAGAAACATGTCACTGTTTGATCCCTCGGACTGATGGGTGCTAGAGCCATCAAAGTTCCATTCTGGCAAATCTGTAAATAATGACAGCCATTGAAACACATTTAAAAAGTCTAATAATTTCTTAAAGAACAGTTACATCATCTCACAAAAGTGAGTACACCCCTCACATTTTTGTAAATATTTTATTATTTTCTTTTCATGTGACAACACTGAAGAAATGACACTTTTCTATAATGTAAAGTAGTGAGTGTACAGCTTGTATAACTGTGTGAACTTGCAAATTTACACTGTTTGGCCTCTTTCAAACGGGCGTTCCGTATGTCCGTATATCACCCCATCCGTTTGTGGGTGATATACGGACATAATGCTTGTCAATGGGATTGCGGATGTCAGCGGATGACCATCCGCTGACATCTGATTTTCGTCCTTTCAGTTCTGTTCCGTTTTTTGGAACGGAACAGAACCCTATTTTTCTTCCGTTTAAAAAAAACGGACAGGACGCAAAATCGGATGTCATCCGCTGACATCCGCAATCCCCATAGACATACATTATGTCCGTATATCATCCACAAATGGATGGGATGATATGCGGACATATGGACCGGATGACACAAGTGTCTGTAAAAAAAAAATTGACTAAACGGACAAAAAAAACGGAACGCCCATGTGAAAGGACCCTTATACAAGCTGTACACTCACTACTTTACATTGTAGCAAAGTGTCATTTCTTCAGCGTTGTCACATGAAAAGATATAATAAAATTTACAAAAATGTGAGGGGTGTACTCACTTTTGTGTGATACTGTATGTAATAGGTTTTAAGTTTACATCAGCATTTTATGGGTATAGTTTATGTATATTTTAGCTGTGAATGTGTTGGTGTTCCCATAGACAAGCCAATCTCTCCCTGACAATGACCCGTCCTTTCCTATTTCACTCACTGCAATATCCCAATCTTCTTTCCAATCTAGCTGACAAATGAATACAGCATATGAGTAGCGAAAATCAGCAATGTCCAACATTGTCTTAAATTTGAGGCATGTGGTAAAGGAGACATTAAATACAATGGTTTCCTTCTTTGGCATCTCTAGTTACAGTGATTCTAAAGGCTATTTTTTTTTTTTAATAAAATAAAAAAGATGCTATACTTACCTGCTCTGTGGGACAATATTGCCCTTCTTCCTTGTTGGCGCTGTCGACTCCTTAGTAGGTGCTAAGGGGGCACCAGTGCTGGCACGCTCCGGAGCCAGGCTGTGTGTGTCCATAGAAACACACAGTGCTGGCAAGCCACCCCCCCCCCCCCCCACTGGCATTTTAGTTCTTAGTCTCTCCTGTGAGACCAGAAAAAGAGCAGAGCGGGGCTGAAGCTGGGATGGCGCTGGATGGGTGACAGCACTCTGGTAAATGAGAGGGGAAATAGAACAGGTAGTGGGGGGTCGTTACTTTAAAGGGATTGTAAACTTTGTGTAAAGTCAGAAGGTTTTTTTATCTTAATGCATTCTATGCATTAAGATAAAAAAACCTTCTGTTTGCAGCATCCCCCCTAATACTTACCTGAGCCCCCTCTCTATACAGCGATGTCCATGAGTGCCTCAGACTTTCTCTCCTGATTCGCACAGCAATTGGCTCCCGCTGCTGTCAATCAAACTCAGTTAGCCAACCAGGAGAGAGAGTGGGCAGGGCCGAACGGCAGCTCAGTGTCTGAATGGATACACTGACCTGCAGCTCAGCTTGGGTGCCCCCATAGCAAACTGCTTACTGTGGGGGCAATCAACAGGAGAGCCAAAGAGGGACATGAGGAGGAGGATCTGGGCTGCCCTGTGCAAAACCAACTGTAAAGAGCAGGTAAGTATAACATGTTTGTTAGTTTAATAGAAAAAATAATAAATGAGACTTTACAATTATTATAGAGCAGGGCATGCATTAGGGAAAAAACTGTTGGGGTTTAGAACCACTTTAACTCAAACACCCCAAGCTAGGTCAAAATTTGTACCTGGCTTGACAACTACCAGTATTTGACTTTCAGTGCAGAGATTAAATAGATCAACAATTCCCAACTTCTATCACTGATATTATGTGGAGTCCCCAAATTCCATTCTCATCAAAAATTGGCCAAGCCCACAAAATTGTTGCCACTGTTGAACAGGCAATGGCTGGTACACGTTTGGCGCTTTCCACTGCATGGAACCGAACGGTTCGGCTCGCTTTTGTGCTTTTCCACTGCTGGTACCACATGGTATAGTGTAGGAACGGTTCGGTACAGTATGGTGGCGCTTTTCCACTGCATGGAACCGAACGGTACGGCTCTCAAAAACAGTACCTACTCGATTGTGGTTCCAACAGGTACCATACCCGGTACCATATCCCACAATCCTTTGCATGCAGTCACTACTAGCCACTGATTGGTCAGAGAATCCCACCCACCCCGTTGTTATCCCACCCACTTAACTTTAGTACTACTTTAGTGGAAAAGCAAACCATACCGTACCGAACTGTTCCAACACCGTACCATGCGGTACCAGCAGTGGAAAAGCAAACCGGGCCAAGCAGGGCCGAGTAGAGCCGAGCCGGTACTTGCAGTGGAAAAGTGCCAGTTGACAATCCATGTTGTAGTACCAGATTTGGACTGTAGGGGTGCAATGCATTGAAGGGCAGAAAGTTTTTGTTTCAAGAGCTTCATAGATAGAATGCATACCTTCAACAGACTTGGGTTCGCTGTCCAGTGTTCTAGTCTTGCACCGTAGACCTTCTCCTGTCCCATCTATCCATATATACATAGCCTGGACTTTATCCCCTTGTGGCAGCTCCATGTAGGTCTTCTTCACTTCCTTGCATAGCTTTGAGCTGGCTGACAGTGCCATGGTCGCAGGTTAATTAGACACTGCAAAGAGAATAAAAGCAAACAAGTAGTTAACGCTGGTGGAAGCTAAGTATTAGTATTCTAACAGTCTGACAAGCGGAGCAGCACGGATTCTGTAAGAACAATGCAGGGCTTTCCAGAAAGGTCCATAGTGGGAAGGAGCAGAATAAGCAATGTGGAATTAATTAAAGCTCCAGCTTTCCTCCACAATCTGATAGAGATCGCTGATAGTGTGGCAGCTCTTTTTATTACACAGATAAAGCCAGCAACTATATGGATGCATTTGGCATGGTAAGACTGACTGAATGACGGGAGCTATTATCAGATTTGGAAGTCAGCTGGAGCAAAAAATGAAGCTGCTACCCATAAAAGCATTCCTTTTTAAATTTTTTTTAACATTGTTAAAAAAAAATCCAAGTTTTGTAAAAAAAAAAAAAAAAAAAGAGCAAAGATAAGCAGGGATGTTGGCCATGGCAACCGGTCAGGTTCCTTGTTTACCGAATGTTATGTACATCCTGAATAGCAGTATTATATTTCCTTAGTCCTATTCTTCATGAATCACTTTTGTCACCTTTGTATGATAAGGAAGAAAATATGCTGGCAGCACAGCACAATAAACCACCTGTATTACCGATTGTTCAGTTAGTTTTACAAAAAAGTGCTGAGCTAGGCTGGCAACAAGTTTTCTTCTGCCTGCTGTGGCATCATCCACCGGTTTCTTCATGTACTCCACACTCCGGGAATCCAGTTTGGTGAGCAATGAAGACAAACACACAACGGTGATTAGCTGACTCCATATCTGCATGTTTCCTGTATGACGAGCTCAACTATCGTCAATAAAGGCGGTTTATGGCAGCATATTTCCTTCTGCCTGCTGTGACAACATCCACTCATTGCTTCATGAACTCCACTTTTGGTGTGCAATGGAGAGATAGACATGACCACTATATGCAAAAACTGTTTTGTATTGCCTATAGCAACCAGATCTATTCTTATTATATTTTTTTATTTAATTATTATTAAATTGCACTGAAGACATGGCTAGAAGACTATGATGCTTGCTATAGCCAACACACACACACACGCGTTTCCTCTTGTAGACCAGTGTTTCTCATTAAAGCGGTTGTATACTTAAAAAAAAAAAAAAACCCTGCAGGACAAAGGCATAATGAGCTAGTGTGCATCGCATACTAGCTCATTATGAAACACTTACCTTAGAACGAAGCCCCGACACGGACCCCCAGGCACCGCTGTGGGAGCTGACATGATCCCTCGGCGTCTCTTCCGGGTTCGGCGGCTCCGGCGCTGTGAGTGGCCAGAGCCGCGATGACGTCACTTTCCGGCACTTTTCGCCAAGGAAACTCTGAAGGTCCCCCCGGACCTTAAGAGCGCATGCGGTGCAAATATCTCCTAAACCGTGCAGGTTTAGGAGATACAGTGGGTACGGAAAGTATTCAGACCCCCTTAAATTTTTCACTCTTTGTTATATTGCAGCCATTTGCTAAAATCCTTTAAGTTCATTCTTCTTCCTCGTGAACGTACACATAGCACCCCATACTGACAGAAAAACACAGAATTGTTGACATTGTTGCAGATTTATTAAAAAAGAAAAACTGAAATATCACATGGTCCTAAGTATTCAGACCCTTTGCTCAGTATTTAGTAGAAGCCCCCTTTTGATCTAATACAGCCAGGAGTCTTTTTGGGAAAGGTGCAACAATTCTTTCACACCTGGATTTGGGGATCCTCTGCCATTCCTCCTTGCAGATCCTCTCCAGTTCTGTCAGGTTGGATGGTAAACATTGGTGGACAGCCATTTTTAGGTCTCTCCAGAGATGCTCAATCGGGTTTAAGTCAGGGCTCTGGCTGGGCCATTCAAGAACAGTCACGGAGTTGTTGTGAAGCCACTCCTTCGTTATTTTAGCTGTGTGCTTAGGGTCATTGTCTTGTTGGAAGGTAAACCTTCGGCCCAGTCTGAGGTCCAGAGCACTCTGGAGAAGGTTTTTGTCCAGGATATCCCTGTACTTGGCCGCATTCATCTTTCCCTCGATTGCAACCAGTCGTCTTGTCCCTGCAGCTGAAAAACACCCCCACAGCATGATGCTGCCACCACCATGCTTCACTGTTGGGACTGTATTGGACAGGTGATGAGCAGTGCCTGGTTTTCTCCACACATAACGCTTAGAATTAAGGCCAAAAAGTTCTATTTTGGTCTCATCAGACCAGAGAATCTTATTTCTCACCATCTTGGAGTCCTTCAGGTGTTTTTTAGCAAACTCAATGCGGGCTTTCATGTGTCTTACACTGAGGAGAGGCTTCCTTAGGGCCAGTCTGCCATAAAGCCCCGACTGGTGGAGGGCTGCAGTGATGGTGGACTTTCTACAATTTTCTCCCATCTCCTGACTGCATCTCTGGAGCTCAGCCACAGTGATCTTTGGGTTCTTCTTTACCTCTCTCACCAAGGCTCTTCTCCCCCGATAGCTCAGTTTGGCCGGACGGCCAGCTCTAGGAAGGGTTCTGGTCGTCCCAAACATCTTCCATTTGAGGATTATGGAGGCCACTGTGCTCTTAGGAACCTTAAGTGCAGCAGAAATCTTTTTGTAACCTTGGCCAGATCTGTGCCTTGCCACAATTCTGTCTCTGAGCTCTTCAGGCAGTTCCTTTGACCTCATGATTCTCATTTGCTCTGACATGCATTGTGATCTGGAAGGTCTTATATAGACAGGTGTGTGGCTTTCCTAATCAAGTCCAATCAGTATAATCAAACAAAGCTGGACTCAAATGAAGGTGTAGAACCATCTCAAGGATGATCAGAAGAAATGGAAAGCACCTGAGTTAAATATATGAGTGTCACAGCAAAGGGTCTGAATACTTAGGACCATGTGATATTTCAGTTTTTCTTTTTTAATAAATCTGCAACAATGTCAACAATTCTGTGTTTTTCTGTCAGTATGGGGTGCTATGTGTACATTCATGAGGAAGAAGAATGAACTTAAATGATTTTAGCAAATGGCTGCAATATAACAAAGAGTGAAAAATTTAAGGGGGTCTGAATACTTTCCGTACCCACTGTATTAATTGTACCTACAGGTAAGCCTTATTATAGGCTTACCTGTAGTTAAAAGTCTCAAAAAGTGGTATACTACCGCTTTAAGGGTTCCTTCAAAGGTTTCTAGGGGTTCTTTGAGCAATGAGCAATTTCTTTCTCTCAGATACGTTACCAATGACTTCAATTATGATTTTAGCTATCTGTAAAAGGACATTGCCCCTACCGAGTACCAATGTTCTTCCCACTGAAGTCTACAGGAAGAGACATTTTCCTTCTGATATCCAATGTATTGACATTCTTCCCGCTGACACCTGATGTATGGGACATTTTTCCCTCTTTCCCCCAATGTAAAGAACATTCTTCCCACTGACAACCAATGTAAGGAGCATTCTTCACACTCACACCTGACATTCTTTTCTCCAAAACCCAATATAAGGATATTCTTCCCACTGAGGACTAATGTAAAGAACATTCTTCCCACCAACACCCAATGTAAGGACATTCTTCCCACTGACCACCAATGTAAGGGGCATTTTTACCACTGACACCAAATGTAAGTGACATTCTTCCCTCTGACATCCAATTCAAGGACATTCTTCTCACTGACACATAATCTAAGGGACATTCTTCCCACTGACCATCAATGTAAGGACATTCTTCCCTCTGACATCCAATATAAGGACATACTTCCCACTGACACCTAATTTGAGGGACATTCTTCCCACTGACCACCAATGTAAGGACATTCTTCCCTCTGACATCCAATATAAGGACATACTTCCCACTGACACCTAATTTGAGGGACATTCTTCCTACTGACACCTAATGTAAGGGACATTCTTCACACTGACACCAAATGTAAGGGACATTCTTCACACTGACACCAAATGTAAGGGACATTATTCACACTGACCCCCAATGTAAGGGACATTCTTCCCACTGGCCTCCAATGTAAGGACATTTTTCCCATTGACATCTAATGTAAAGGACATTCTTCCCTCTGGCACCCAATGATAGAAAATTCCTCCCACTGACCACCAATGTAAGGAACATTCTTCCCACTGACACCTAATATAAGGATATACCTCCCACTGACACCTAATGTAAGGGACATTCTTCCCATTGACCATCAACGTAAGGGACAATCTTCCCACTGACCACCAATGTAAGGATCAATGTTTCCACAGACCACCAATGTAAGGAGCAATGTTCCCATTGACCACCAATGTAAGGAGCAAGCTTCCCACTGACCACCAATGTAAGGAGCAATGTTCCCACTGACCACCAATGTAAGGAGCAATGTTCTTACAGACCACCAATGTAAGGAGCAATGTTCCCACTGACCACTGTGGTAATGTACTGTGATTTGTGGCCATGATAAATATTGTCAGGGGATCCATGAGACCTGAATGTTATTTCAGGTGTTCCTTTGTGTTGAAAAGCTGGAGGCTAACCATCCCTTCTGCCAAATATGTGACTTTTCTACGTTCCAAAGGAAGAAGCCACTCTCATTCCCCCATGGCGGCAGACATTTTCTGCCTCCCCCTTCCCTGAGGTGCATACTAGGAGTTTGAGGGTGAATGCCCCTAACTATTATAATGCCCGGGGACTAGAGGGTGGCTACAACTGTAGGCCCACTTAAGGTGCTTTTGTCAGACATGATCAGTCACATCAGAGTCCCTTCAAAGAGAACCTGTCACTCGAACACAGAGGAGCATTCTACTTGGTGGACTAAACTAACCTTCAGCCCACACATTACTAGTAGAATCACTGTGGGTTAGTAAGGACTAGTGAAGCCAATCTTCATGTCACATGTTTTGGCTACCAACGTCAAAAGAAGTCCAAAAGAAGACTATTCTCTCACTTGATAATAAAAGATCCCCTCAAAAATTAGGGAAAAAATAGCACTGAATAAAAGCACATATGGAAATGTTTATTCTGCTTATGCAGCTAGTGTTGTTTTAAATTGCAAATCGAAGTTAGGAAAACATTGCTCAAAATGGCTGCCCCCACCACAGGAACATACAATGAATGAGGTACGGCAGCTGCACACTTCCATAGAGAGATACACTCCGTAGATACAGAAGAATACATTGAGGCTGGAGACATGAGAAAAACAACATGGCATGCAAAAAAAAGGAGCAACCAGGAGACACCGATAAACATTACATAACAGAGCTTAGGAGCAGGAGCTCACCTATACAGGAGAGATCCCCGGGGGGATGCAACGCCCCCCATACCTACCCAATACAATGTATAAGAGGTATGGAGCCAAAGTCAAAGGCTCATGATTTGCACTGACACCAAATCAGTGGCTGGTTTGTGATTGGTTGCTATAGGATTTCGTATTCCGCCGTAATTATGGCCACTTATGCAACCTTGTGACAAATCAGTTTTAATGTATCAGCAAAATAAAATAGCTTCAATAAGTACCGTCAGATTAACGTGCAAATACACAGACTAAAGATAAACACCAGGAAGCAGGTGCAGGACAATAATATGACAAACAGATGGACCGTGTCAGTCACTGCGTCCGAAAACGCACAGTCCGAGAACAAAACAGGTGTCACTGTCTGAGGGCCCATTCACATTAATACATGTTTCTGTGGTGATGTGTGTTGCCCATTCATTGTGCCAAAGATCCACAATGGACAAGAAAAAAGTTCTTGACCATTTTTTTAAAACGCAGCGCACCACAACGCACAATATGCGCTGAACTCTACAGTAATGTGCGTTGGTACCCCAACCACCCCCCCCAACCCACACACACATAGCAAACACAACACACACATACATAACACACACATACACACATACATAGCACACACAACACACACACACATACATAGCACACACAACACACACACATAGCACACACAACACACACACACATATCACACACACACACACACACACACACACACACAACACACACACACAACACACATACATAGCACACACAACACACACACATACATAGCACACACACACATACATAGCACACACAACACACACACATACATAGCACACACACACACACACACACATAGCACACACACACACACATACATAGCACGCACACACACATACATAGCACGCACACACACACACACACACACACACACACACATAGCACACAACACACACACACACATAGCACACACACACACACACACATAGCACACAACACACACACACATAGCACACACACACATACATAGCACACACACACACACACACATACATACATACATAGCACACACACACACACACACACACACATACATAGCACACACACACACACACACACACACATAGCACACACAACACACACACACATAGCACACACACACACATAGCACACACACAACACACACATACATAGCACACACACACACACACATACATAGCACACACACACACACACACACACACATAGCACACACACACACAACACACACATGCATAGCACACACAACACACACACATGCATAGCACACACAACACACACACATACATAGCACACACACACATACATAGCATACACAACACACAAACATACATAACACACACACATAGCACACACACACACACATACATAGCACACACACACACACACACACACACATACATAGCACACACACACACACACACACACAGACACACCACACACACACACATACATAGCATACACAACACACAAACATACATAACACACACATAGCACACACACACACACATACATAGCACACACACACACATAGTACAGGTGCATTGTCATGCATGATGGCAACACTCTTGTGCTTTTTTCCAAAGCACGACAACGCTCAACATCAAGAATCCCATTCTTTTCTATTGTGGCTGTTCACATCTCTGCACTCAGCCTCTCCAAGCTCCGAAGGTACCTTTGCTTTTTTTTGGTGGAGGTGTATTGCATGTTTTTAGCCTCGTAGCCTTTATTGTAATAGAAGCGCCTATAAATGTAAAAAACATTGCGCTTTTTGTGTTTTTGCGCTTGAACACCTGTTCTCTTCTCCTCCCCAACACAAAAACACCTGAGCTTGCAAACACATGCAAAACATGTTTGTAAAACATTTAAAAACGCACAAAAACCTGAAAAAAAATGCTTCCAAAACGCATGAAATACGCTCAGCTCAGGTGTGATTGGGGGCTGAGTGTAATTGTCTTGGCGATACAATAACCAGAAGATTAAAAGAACAGCCTTCCTATTTATCTGTTTATCGATCTATTGATGTATCTATCAATCAATCAATCTATCAGTCGCTCTATCAATTTATTGATTGATCCGTCTCTCTATCTTTCTGTGTATTTATCTATTGATTGGTCAGTCTATCTATCTATCTATCTATCTATCTATCTATCTATCTATCTATTGATCAGTTTCCTCTATTTATTGATTGATCAGTCTCTCTCTCTTTCTGTGTATCTATCTATTGAATGATCAGTTTTTCTATCTATCTATCTATCTATCTATCTATCTATCTATCTATCTATCTATCTATCTATCTATCTATCTATCTATCTATCTATCTATCTATCTATCTATCTATCTATCTATCTATCTATCTATCTATCTATATACTGTATCTATATATATATCCCACTCTCTATCTATCACTCTCTCTCTTTCTCTCTATTTATCTCTCTCTCTCTCACACTGTCTATCTTTCTCTCCATTGATCAGTCTCTCTATCTCGCTCTCCCTCTCTATATATATATATATATCTTACTCTCTTTCACTCTCTCTCTCTCTAACTCTCTCTCTATCAGTCAACTATTTTATAAACCTATTGTCTCCAACTATTCTAGATTTCCGTGCACAATCAGTGGAAATGTGAATCTTACAGATATTTAATGACACCCCTCGTTTCTACACACTGGGGTGAATCATTATCACACATCATCACTCTCATGACATTTAGAAATCAGACAAATAAGATAAAATATTCCCAAAATAATGCCCTGTACCGTGTTCCTTTCTCCTATATTTGGGGGGTCAGGCTTTGATGTCCCCAGATCAGTAACAAAGTGTCCCCGGTGATTCTTCCAAAATGTTGGCACCTATGATACCTCCCTGGACATTGCAGGCTCATTCACACCATAAACTGCGCATTTTTGCTTGTGCGTTGGCATGCATTTTTTTTAACGCACATTGTCCCTAAGCATTTGTGTTTTGAGCTAATTTCCTTCTTCTTTGGGCTTTTCTGTGCCCTGTGATGCGTTTTTGTGGAAAAATGCTGCTTGCTGTGATTTTTCTTCACTGCACTGTAATGATGTGAACTGTGCCCATAGAATAACCTGGATTGTGGACTGACTATGCATGGAAAGCAATCACAAATACATCCAATGTGAACAGACCCTACACTGTGCATTGTATACATTGTATCCTTTTGTGAGCAGACCTGATCCCTGAGAATAGAGAACACACTGAGCTCTCTGGATGCCTCATATAACTGATCCAGGCACAGCATCCTCTCTGTAGTTCTATAGAAGCTGACCAATCACTGATGGGGAGTAAAGCTGGACACATATAGATTGTATGGTATAATGAAGTATGGAGATGTGTGCTTACCTGTGTCAGAGGAGGATGGAGGTGACAAGGACAGTCCAGGCTCGGTGGGTGTTCCCAGTTCTGTTGCTAGGTGTCACTAAGAAGCTCCCATTCTCAGCTTTGCTGCTGGCTACTTAGACCTGTACATATATTGAGGCGTGCAGGGACCGCCCACAGCAGGCTGATTGGCTTCGAGCAAACGTGATCGCTACATGCCATGCTAGCCACGCCCTCGTGGCTCTATGCCATTGGCCGTGGAGGGGAAGGGGCGCACACTTCTCGCAGACTGAGAAAAACAAGAAGAGGAGGAGGAGGGGGACGAAGGAGAGGGGGACACCGAGGAGAAGAGGGGGCATAGGGTGGTGGGGGCACACCAGGGAGAAGAGGGGGCACACCAGGGAGAAGAGGGGGCACAGGGAAACATCCAGAGAACATGGAGGGCAGGGGCTGGGTGTCAGGTGCTGTGACAATAGTGCTCAGTCATGGCATTGGTCTGTGTGAGAACATATTACATAATCAGGGCTCCTGTCACCTCTATGCACTACACATTTCTATGTGGACAGGAATATGGAGGATGCACCTGCTGATTTCTCATGAAAATGCTTGTTGCCTGGCTGCCATGCTGAAGTAGTGGCCATTATAAAGTTTTGTTAACCACCTGACCTCCGGAAAGTTTTCCCCCCTTTATGACCAGGATCATTTTTTGCTATTCCGCACTGCGCTACTTCAAGCCTAAGGGTAAAAACAATCTTAATGCCTAAGCATAGTTTTGCAACTTTGGCATGTGTTAGTAAAACCCTATGAGGGCCAGTTCACATTGGTGCGATGCGAATCCACTGCGGGTTCCCACATTGCACCCGACTCGCAGGCAGTTCATATGTGAACTGCTGGGGGTGTCAATACAAAGTTAACAACACCCCCACATCAGTTCACATATCACAGTCAGTCCGAGTTAGGAATCGCATAGGTGTGAATACCCATGTGATCTGATTCTGGTGCAGACCAAAAAAAGGGTCCTGTGCGACTTTGGTCCGAATGCGATGCAAATTCTGCCATGCAATCTGCATGGCTGAATTTGCATTGCACAGACATTGCATGTGATTTGCAGAGCAGTGCAGTGTGAATCACATGCGATTTTCTGACATCGCATATGTGTGAACTGGCACTCAATCATCATAACTACTTTTTGCTTCCAGGTGGATTACAGCTTGTTTTTTTTTTGTTTTTTTAGCACAAATTGGGCTTTAATTTGGTGGTAAATGTTAATGAATATCTCCTGATTTATTTTTTTTTGTTATTAAAAAAAATTTGGCACATATTGTGTAAAAAAAAAAAGAAAACCCAAAATAAATTCCCCTGCTCCTGACAATCGCAGCAATACCACATATGTGTTTGTTGTTTGTACTCGTAGTACAGCCCAGAAGCAATAGTGCACATTTTGCTTTTTTTTTTCTTTGTCGTACCTAAAACACACTGACACTGATACTAATTTAAAAAAAGTAAATAAATCCTGTCCAAAATATACCCACCTTGACCTTTGACCCAAATACTAACCCTGGCACTAACCTAGATCAAACTTTGATCTAGGTAGTATGTCTTTATTTTTTTATTATTTATTTATTTCTTTATTTTTTTTTTTCTCTCTGCAAAGAAAGAAAAAGATACATTGTATCTTTCCTCTCCATACAGAGAGAGAGAGAGAGAGAGAGAGAGAAACAGGGATTCACAGTGACCAATCAGAGGTTACCCCTGTGATCAGGTGACCCAGAATGGGGAGTTTTGGGTCCCAAAAGTTAGTACGGGGTCTTAGGCTCTCGGTGAGACCCCGGTCTCTATGCTGGGAGCATGCTGTGTGGCGCGCTGCCAGCGCAAAGGGAGCTACGCATACAGGTGCATCTCCTAAAATTAGAACATCATCAAAAAGTTATTTTATTTCAGTAATTTAATTCAAAAAGTGAAACTCCTATATTTTATATAGATGCGTTACACACAGAGTGATATATTTCAAGCATTTCTATCTTTTAATTTTGATGATTATGGCTTACAGCTAGTGAAAATCCAACATTTGGTATCTCAGAAAATTAGAATATTACATAAGACCAATACAAAAAATGTTTTTTAATACAGAAATGTTGGCTTACTTATAAGTATGTCCAAGTACAGTATAGTATGCATTTAACACTTGGTCGGGGCTCCTTTTGCATTAATTACTGTATCAATGCGGCATGGTACGGAGGCGATCAGCCTGTGGCACTGCTGAGGTGTTATGGAAGCCCAGGTTGCTTTGATAACGGCTTTCAGCTCATCTGCATTGTTGGGTCTTGTGTCTCTCATCATCCTTCAATTCCATTTTCATTTTTTTAAAACTTGTGGCAACAAATGAGATCTGCAAAATAACATGCTTCTCAACAAATACCTTGGGGTGTCTATTTTCCAAAAAGGGCCAAATGGGGGTTGTTTCTACAAATATTTCAAGTATGGCCAGCATTAGGAGTTGGGCATACATGTAATCGATGTGAATGAAGAAATATCTGCCAGAAAAAATGTATGCCCAATATTGGAAACCTCTGCCACACATTCACCCAGGGCTTCTAATTTTGGCCATACATGTAATATTTGAAAATAATAACATTTCAGATTCCTCTATTCACACTGATCATCCATGTGGGATAAAGAAATCTCTGCCAGGAAAGTATATGCCAAGCATAGGAGCTGCCACCACCTGACCACCCCACGCTCCTAATGCTGGGCATACTTGTTAATTTTTTTTTTTTCTTTACTGCTGATGGAGAAATAACCCCCTGCAGCGCTGCAGGGACTGAATCATGTATTCTGAGAGCAAGACCCCACTGCTGTCAGAATACACAGGTTAACCACTTAAGCCCCGGAAGATTTTACCCCCATTCCGACCAGGGGGTATTTTGCGATTCGGCACTGCGTGACTTTAACGGACAATTGCGCGGTCGTGCGACGCTGTACCTAAACGAATTTGACGTCCTTTTTTTCCCACAAACAGAGCTTTCTTTTGGTGGTATTTGATCACCTGTGCGATTTTTTGATCATGCGCTATAAACAAAAAAAGAGTGACAATTTTGCAAAAATAACAATATTTTTCACATTTTTTTATATGAAATTCCCCCCAAAAAAATGTAAAAATCAAAATTTTTTAACATTTTCGGCCAATTTGTTTTATGCTATATATGTCTGGTAAAAAAAATCGCAAAAAGCGTATTTTGATTGGTTTGCGCAAAAGTTATCGCGTTTACTAACAAAGGGAAAGATTTTTGTAATTTTTGTTGTTTTTTTTTTTAACACGTAATGGCGGCGATCTGCGTTTTTTTTTGCGGTACTGCGACATTGCGGCGGACAGATCGGACCCTTGACTGACATTTTTGACACTTTTGGGGTTACCAGTGACATTTCTACAGTAATCAGTGCTATATATATGCACTGTTACTGTAAAATGACACGGGCAGTGAAGGGGTTAACTTTTTTATGAGAGGGAGGGGCTATGTGTGTCCCTAGGGGCGTGATTCTAACTGTGATTGGCTGTGGCTTCAGATGTATGAACAGTGATCAACGGTTCTACATAGTAGAACCGTATGATCATCATTCATACACCGGGGAGAATGACAGGCGGCTTGTTTACACTAGCCGCCTGCCTTTCTCCCTCTCCCCCGACGATCGCGAGTGACCGGCGGACGATCAGGTCCGCCGGTCACACGCGCAGGGGGGTCCGTGACCACTCGGGAGCAAGAGCGCGCCTCCGGGGGCGCGCGCTCGCTCCCTAGACCCACGTCACTCTGCCTGTGAGGGGCTGACCGCCGCAGTAAATAGTCGTGCAGCGGTCGGCAAGTGGTTAATGCTGCAGCTGACTGGCATTTCTGTACAATAACACACAGAAATAATATAACCTTAACTCAATAAAACAACAACTTTCTTTTTTATACTTCTTTTAAATCTAGCCACCTCACCAGCTTGTAAGCACTGCTGGTGCTCACCACCTCACCATGAAATACTGCAGTGCTGTAAAAGGCCCGGATGTATTATGCTGCTGTTTCTTGCCAGATCACAAAAAATAGTGCAGCACTAGTACTTGCGCCTGCTGCATCTGAGCATAATCATGTGGTTCTAGCGCAACATGGGGTCGGATATACCTGATTTAGGCAGGGACCTCTTCACCATTGTCCGAGCTAGCTGTCAGTGTGCTGCTACTTTCTACAGGACAATTTTCTGAGCCTGATTCTGACAGTGAGGTCTCCCCTTTCGCTCTTATCTGTCATGCTGAGAATCCTGTATGCCTCTTTTTTTTGGACATTTTAAGCATTAACTTTTCAGTTTCAAGGCTCAGGTTCAGGTGGTACAAGGCAATCCACTGCTTTGCACTGCACAACTGAATCTAATGTTACGTGTGTTACATTTTTTAATAAAGTTTGTTTAAAAAATAAAGTGATCCGTGCGAGATCGGAACATTGGCACTAAATCGATTCCGCCAGATCACATCGCACACCAGTGGCTGTTGTAAATTAGCCCTTAAACTGACACTAAACTCGGGTTTAAAAAGCAATTTAACGGGAGTATGTATTTTGAGCTCAAAAAGTACCTTCTATTACTCTCAGCCTACTCATATACACATTTTTATTTCTGTTGTGGCCCAACTTACTGTTAGAGATTGGCTATGTTCATTCTCGATGGTCCCACAGTATGTAGGAACATAAAATCCCTCTCTTGCTCACTCCTGCAATGGACTATGGAGTTTGGGATTTGTTGTGTGCATAGAGCAGTGCACATGACCGAAACTAACGTGCACGGCTCTTTCTAAACCAATGGAAGTAAGAGAGAAAAGGAGAGGTTCAGGAGTTCCTTACAAAGAGGCAGATAAACATATTAAGAAAAAAAAATGATTACAGAGCCATTAAGTAGTGGATGTGTAGGAATTATGTTTGGAGAATAGGGATATAGTTTAGTGTCACTTTAGAGGTTTTCCATGTTTCCACATAAGCCCTATAATTAGCATTATAGGTAAAAAAAAAAAAACCTCTGCGTTCCTGGTTTGAGTATTTTCTTGACATATAATAAAATTGGGGAATTAAGTTTCCAAGAGGTTCTTGAAAATACTCTCCCATAAGAACATAGGGTAATAGTAAAGAGTAAACCGCGTCCAGACCCATGCGGGATAGTGATACACGTGTTTTGGAAAAACATGAAAACTGCCTTTAGTAGGGCGTAGATGTCTCCAAATATCTGTCCATGCCATCTCCCTTAGGAGTGTCACTAAAAGGAGTGGTTTTACTGTATGTCTAAGTAGGGGGTGGTGTTTGCAAATTTGTCAAGGACAGGATTTATGAGGTTAATAAAGTCTCAAAGGACTAAAAATGGGAGGTCTGGTTTGTTTAGGAGGTACGCCAAAAACCTTTTCCAAATACGTAAAGAGAAAGGCGGAGGAAAGGGGACTTCGGCCAATATACATTTTTATTCAAATATTCTACAGTGTAAGGATCAGGCATGATGGGGTACCTGTTGGTCGGGGTCTCATTGGTGTTTTATGAGCCAGGCAACTTCAGACATAGAGCCGTTGATCCCAAAGCATCAAACTATCTGCAAGAGCATCATACAATTCAAAATCAATGGATTTATGTATTAGGACTGATACCGCACAAGAGTACCTAGATTTTACTGCATGGTACAGTGCCTTGAAAAAGTATTCACAACCCTTGAAATCTTCCACATTTTGTCATGTTACAACCAAAAACGTAAATGTATTTTATTGGAATTTTATGTGATAGACCAACACAAAGTGGCACATAATTGTGAAGTTGAAGGAAAATGATAAATGGTTTTCAATGAGTCACAGACAGCTGCCCACAATTAACATGCCGGAGCCTGGATCGGAAGGCCTGTGAAAAAACTGGCTCGGGTGAAAACAGCGCTGGATCGCTGCAAAGGTGAGTGTTTGTCTATTAACCTTCCTAGCGGTATTCCCGAGCGTGACTCGGGGTTAGATTTTAGAGCCAAAAGCGGTAACCCCGAGCCACACTCGGGGTAGCGCTAGGAAGATCGCTGGATCCTGGTAGAGGTTTTACTTACCTTTTCTCCGGGATCCAGCGAAGAATGCGGGCTGTATGCGGCGGCGGAGCTTCCTCCTGATGATCGTCTGCGAGCCCCGACTTCCGTCCCCGGTGACGTGACGTTCGCAGGGGGGTGGAACCGGCGGCAAATTCAAATGTTAAACACACCAAACACACTGATACCATTCAAAATAAAAGCACATTACATTGCCCCCCAGTGCCCTTTCCTGCAGTTTTACTGTACTTTTTATGTATATATATATATATATATATATATATATATATATATATATACACAGTATATATATACATATATACATATGTATATATATATATATATATATATATATACGTATATATATATATATATATATATATATACGTAATTCTTATACGTGAATGAGCAGCCGAAACCAACTGTACACATTATATATATATATATATATATATATATATATATATATATATATATATATACGTATATATATATATATATATATATATATATAATATATGTATACATAATATATGCTACATATATATATATATAATATATATAATAAATGTATACAGTTGGTTTGGGCTGCTCATTCACAAGAATTACATGCAAAATAATGGTACCGCTTTCAGCACCTAAAATCCAAAAGAATCATACCGCCAGGGAGGTTAAAAGTCAGCAGCTACAGTTTTTGTAGCTACTGACTTTAAGGTTTAGCAGAATGACTGAAGAACCGCTTTAAAGGCATTTGCAGTAGATTCATACAGTATCTATTGTGGCTATCGAGAAATATATTTAAATTAAATATAGCATCTACAGTGATTAAATTACACACATGTAGACTCTATTTACTAATTAGGTGACTTCTGAGGGCAATTGGTTCCACTAGATTTTAGTTAGGGGTATCAGAGTAAAGGGGGCTGAATTAGTGATCGACCGATATCGGTTTTTCGTTGTCGATACCGATACCAATATTTTGGCCAATACATATCGTTATCGGCCGATATGCGCCGATATTTTTGTACATTTAAAAAATGTATTTATGTTTTTTTCTTGACAGGTACTCTTGTGGATGGATCTGGGGGTCTAAAAGACCCCAAACCCCTCCTCTTCACTTAAAAGCATCCAAAACGCCAAGTTTGGCTGTTTTGAATGTTGTCATTTTTTTTTTTTTTAATCTGGCGCCAGTACCCGGAAGTGAAGTCAATTATGACATCACGTCCGGGTTTTTGCATGGAGACCCGATCTGAGCCGAATGCAGCTTTGATCGGGTCTTCAGCGGCCGTGCGCGCTGGTTGCCCGGGTCTCCCTGTGGGATGGGAGACCTCGATATATCGGCTTCGACGATAATCGGTCGATCCCTAGGCTGAATACAAATGCACGCCACACTTTTAAGATATTTATTTGTAAAACATTTCGAAAACCTTTCTCATTTTCCTTCAACTTCACAATTATGTGCCACTTTGTGTTGGTCTATCAAAAGTCCCATTAAAATACATAAGTTTTTGGTTTAACTTGCCAAATTGTGGAACATTTCAAGGGGTATGAATACTTTTTCAAAGCACTGTATACATGACTGATCCACAGTCTTTGCAGTTAGTGCGAATGTTTTGACATCATTTGAGTTTTTTGTAGACAGTAGATAACAGGCTGAAATCTTTGTAAAAGATGAACATCAGAGAGCTTATGAGGGTTTTCCATGCCTCTAACTTTCAATGCAATCAAGAGCACCGGGGTTAGAGGATTGCGATGCTGGTGCAGTATTTCCTCCTACTCAGTGCAGAATGTTCAAGAATGCTGCGCAATGTAAACAGTAGTAGAAGAGTCTCAAGGTGAATCCTTAGCTGGGGTCTTGGAAATTGCCCTAACTTAGCAGCAACGTCTTTGGCCTGCTTGAGTTGTTTGGGTGCCATTCTGCTTGTTGGAGAAGCAGGAACTCGTACAGTAGGTAGCAGAATTTGGCCTGTAGACATTGTGGGTTAGGGTTTACAAAAAGCCCAGTTTGGCCAAGCCCCCAAGTAAAGCCCACCTAAAGTTTTGAAAGCTAAACTCCAGCCTTGCGTTTAGTTTTGCACACTTGTACAGACTCCTCTCCTGTACTGAAATTGCTTAGTCTGATTTGTATGTTCATTGTAAGCTGCAGAAATTCAGGTAGAGCCCGTCTCATTTCCTGGTTAGAAAACATCCAGCATCACCTAGTTTAGCCCTTTCCTCTCCAGCTCTACTGTTCCTGACCTGCCCCTTTCTTTTTTTGTATTTCCGTAATGGAAGGTCAAAATCACATACAGCATTACCTAGGGCAGTGTACATGCAAATACAACCTGCCTAGGAATGTCCACTCCTCAAGAATTACACCCATCCATTAAGGCATTTGGATATTTTGATAACTCCTCCCAAAAGCCAAACCCACTGCTAATGTCAGGGTTGAGGGTTGTTGAGAAGAGTGCTAAGACAGGATTTTTTTAATATATATTAAGGAGGTTATTTACAGCACTCTGCTGGCCTCTTCCATGAGTTATGATCTGCCTGTACTGCATAGAGAAGCACATATCAGACCCTTATCCTGGATAAAGGTGTAGACTAGATGTTATACAAACATAATGAAGCAGCTGGGAACTGTTATTTACTGGCAGTTAAAATGCCATTGTGCATTTTAATATTGCCCTGTAAGCTTTTTAAAAAGTACTGCTCCCTGCCAAAAGATGTTCCCTGTGCCTTTTGACAATTCCTTGTCGGTTTGTATTGAAAATGCCAAAAATGATTTGTAGGATTTAACCCCCCCCCCCCCCCCCCATATTAAACTTCACAGGGGTTCTGATTAACGTTCACAATTTCCATTTTTTTCAGTTCCTTGAAATGAACCCAGGCACATTCAGCACATCACTAACATAAGCACACTGGTAACATTAGCTCAGTACTTCCAATCTATGCTATCTTTACTTCCAGTCTTGCTGTTCTATGAATGGAATTTGTTTCTGCATCATAGACCTTCATTGCAGCGTCAAAAAAGGACAGGTGTTCAAGATGAAATGCTGAGAGGTAAAAAGTGTCAATGAGTAAACAAACTAGTGATCAACCAATATCGTTTTTTTTATTGCCGATACCTATATTGATATTTTGGTTATCCCATATCGGTATTGGCCGATTTTGGCCGATATTTTCGTACATTAAAAAATGTTTTATTTTTTTTTGACAGGTACTGTTGTGGAGGGACCTGGGGGTCTAAAGGATCCCAAACCCTTCCTCTGCACTTAAGAGCATTCGAAAACGCCAAGTTTGGCTGTTTTGAATGCTGTAATTTTTTAGAATTTGGTGCCGAGTACCCGGAAGTGATGTCATGACATCACTTCCGGGTTTTTCCACCGAGACCCGATCAGAGCCGAATGCGGCTTTGATCGAGGTCTTCTCTTTGGCAGCCGTGCAGGGTAGTTGCCCGGGTTTCCCGGTGAGATGGTAGACCCGGGCGAGCGGCTATGGACGCCGGTACCAGCTGCAGGCATCACTCCGGTAAAAGCACTTTTCTGAAATATCGGTCAACTTGGTGGCCGATTCCAATATATCGGGAAAGTGCGATAATCGGTCGATCCCCAATACAAATTCATATCTCACAAAGCATTTTAGAGCATTTACAGTTGGTATAAAAAAGAATCACCCCCCCCCCCCCGCCTTTAAAATGATCACATTATGTTGCTTTGCAGCCTGAAATGAAGAGAGGCACAGTTTTTTATCCAGCTGTATTTACTAGTGCAACTTATAACATCCAAGTGAAAGATATAACACCAACATGTCAGAAAAAAATAAAAAAAATTCAAAAACAGAATCACTGAGTTGGAAAAAGATCACCCCCTTTGTCAGTATTTTGCTGAACCACCTTTGGCTTTAATTAAAGCCTTTAGTCTTTTGGGATATGTCTCTACTAACTTTTCACATCTAGACTTTGCAATATTTGCCCACTCTTCTTTGCAGACCTGCTCAAGTTCAGTTAAAGCGGAGTTCCAGACGTTTGTGTGTTTATTAAAAGTCAGCTGCTATAAAAAGTGTAGCTGCTGACTTTTAATAAACACACATTCACCTGTCCCAGGATCCAGCGATGCGGGGGCCCGAACCCTCGGTTCTCTCCTTTGCCACCCCCCAGCGCCGGCATTACAAATGTGAGCACCCGGGTGTGACAGCTTGCGGCTTTACAGCAGGGTGCACACTTCGCTTGCGCGAGCCACCCTGCTCCTCCTTAATGGCCGGGCAATCTTCTGGGACCTGTGACGTGTCCCAGAAGATTGCAGGGAGGGGGAGTGAATAACTTTCGCTCAAGTTGCCTAGGCGGCCCCCCAAAAAAAATGACATGCCAAATGTGGCATAGAAGAAGGTGAGGGGTGCTTAAAGTAAAACTTCCACTTTTGGGTGGAACTCCGCTTTAAATTTGATGGTGACCGTTTGTGGATTGCAGTCTTCAAGTTATTCCAAAGATTTTCAGTGGGGTTTAAGTCTGGGCTCTAACCAGGCCATATAAGGACGTTCACGTTTTTCTACTTCAACCACTGTGTGGTAGTTTTTGCTTTGTGTTTTGGGTCTTTGTTGGAAGGTGAACCTTCTTCCCATTGACAACTTTCTGGCAGAGGGCAGCAGATTTTTCTCAAGAATTTGACAGTATTTTTGCCCAAGGTATTTTCCCATCTATCCTGACAAATGCTCCAGCCCTGTTGCAGAGAAACACCCCCATACCAGGATATTACCACCTCCATGCATTACTGTAGGAATGGTGTTATTTGGATGGTGAGCTGTATCTTCTGGGACCTGTGATGTGTCCCAGAAGATTGCAGGGAGGGAGGGGGAGAGAATAACTTCCGCTCGAGTTGCCTAGGCGGCCCCCCCCAGAAAAAAAAAAAAAAAAATGACATGCCAAATGTGGCATAGAAGGGGGTGAGGGGTGCTTAAAGTAAAACTTCCACTTTTGGGTGGAACTCCGCTTTAAATTTGATGGTGACCGTTTGTGGATTGCAGTCTTCAAGTTATTCCAAAGATTTTCAATGGGGTTTAAGTCTGGGCTCTAACTAGGTCATATAAGGACGTTCACGTTTTTCTACTTCAACCACTGTGTGGTAGTTTTTGCTTTGTGTTTTGGGTCGCTTTGTGTTTTGGGTCGCTTTGTGTTATGGGTTGCTTTGTTGGAAGGTGAACCTTCTTCCCATTGACAACTTTCTGGCAGAGGGCAGCAGATTTTACTCAAGAATTTGACAGTATTTTTGCCTAAGGCATTTTTCCTTCTATCCTGACAAATGGTCCAGCCCTGCTGCAGAGAAACATCCCCATACCAGGATATTACCACCTCCATGCATTACTGTAGGAATGGTGTTATTTGGATGGTGAGCTGTATTGGATTTCTGCCAGACATATTGTTTGGTGTTGAGGCCAAATAGTTAAATGTTAGCCTTATCTGACCACCTTAAACGCACAGATAAGAGCAGAAGATCCCGGGAGTGGCACATCAGAACAAGACCTGCTCTATGTGAACAAGTGGCAGTCTCAGCCTTTGCCCCTCGCCAGGACACACCCCAACATGTTTCACTCCGCCCACTGAAGCTTACTCATGGGGGTGGCCACCTTAAATGCACCTTGAAGATTCTAAGGCCAAATGGAAAAACTGTGTTATGGTCAGATGAGACTAAAATTGAAATATTTGGCTTTAACACCAAATGAAACCCAAAACAGCTCACCATCCAAATAACACCATTGCTACAGGGCATTTTTCCCTTTGACCTCCGAAGAATTGGTTTTAGTAAGGGTTCCCTGAGATCTGAAAATTATTTTAGGGTTTCCTTTGGGGTAAAAATGTTGAGAAAGGCTACTCTAGAGTTTGACCTTTCTGCCCAATGCATTTAGCTAACAGACCTGGTCATGCATGCTTCCTCTCTTCGTCAGCTTCAAGTGTTACTACCCTTGTAATGAAGAGTGCGACTGTCAGTCATCAAGCCAACACAATGAACTGGAGTGGAAAGACAAGAAGTGAATGAGGTATTGTAGGACACTTCTACGCAAAAATCAAGAAGATATTGATGTATTAATCCAACTAATGAGCTGAAGATTCTAAATGCCCATTGCCCTTGAGTTTCCAGGTCTGAATACTTGCTGCAGCTGCAGTCATCATACAGGGATCACATTCTCTTTGTTGGTTTTTTTATTAATTTTTATATTGCAAGGAATTCAAAAGAAAGAGGGTATGGGAACAGAGCATAAAATATAGCAAAAAGATGATTCAATCTAGGATTCCATAAGGAGCTGTAAGAGGCCACGGGCTAAAAGGTCTTACTAGACTCACTGTATAAATGAAATATCTCTCTAGGGCTGGCTTCCCCTAAATGAACACAGCAAATTCTGCAGAACCTCTTGAACAAGTAGTCTAGTACAGATTTTATCAATTAGGGTCTTGTTTGTATTCCCCCGGGGTGCCGCAAGCATGGGACCCAGTTTGCCCTGGACCAGTCTCATTACTTGCTGGCTGCCAGCACCATAACAACCAGTGATGATGCAGGGCAAGATACAAAGCATCATTTATTGCTATGATGTTGGTGGCCGTTTCACTCACGCCATGGCAACACATGATGCTGAAACAGGACAGGCAGCATGCAGGGTCGAAAAATATGTGTATTAAAACCCGCGCTAAATAAATAAGTGATAAATAGTGCCGTCTGCAGCTGCTGCTCTCAAGGTAAAAAAACAAGAAAACTTATAAGATGTATAAAAACAGCGCTACTAGGCATAAAATAATCAATTGAGATAAGTGAAATATAAAGTGCATCAGTGCAAACCTCCAAAATCAATCATAAAAAATATTATTCCAAATATAAATTGTTTTATAGAAAATACAATTGCTGTGCTTAAATCATTAAAAGTCCAAATTTAAAGTGCAATAAATTCTATTTTTCTGCACGAATACCTATTTAAGTGAAGAACTTTCTTTGGACTGCACTTTATTTAGCACTGTTTGCACAATAATTTTGCACAATTAATAGAATTTATTGCACTTTAAATTTGGACTTTTAATGATTTAAGCACAGCAATTGTATTTTCTATAAAACAATTTATATTTGGAATAATATTTTTTATGATTGATTTTAGAGGTTGTTTGTCACTGATGTACTTTATATTTCACTTATCTCATTTGATTATTTTATGCCTAGTAGCGCTGTTTTTATACATTTTATAAGCATGCAGGGTCGACCCCAGCATTCAGAAGATGGAAATCTGCATCGTTCAGACCTGCTCCCACTCTCACCCCCTTGCCATGCTGCTGGAGCCAAAAGTTAGGGCTGTGATGTGAAGAAGGATCTGTGATGGGGGACACGATGTGATGGGGGTCTCTGTGGTGATGGGGGGATTCTAATGTGACGAAAGGGCTGTGTGGTGATGGGGGGACTCTGATGTCATGGGAAGACTTTGATGGGATGGTGGCTCTAATGTATATGGGGGGACTTGATGTGAAGCGGAGGCTCTGATTCGATGAGGGGACATCTGATGTGATAGGGGGACCTCTGATATGAAGGGGGCTTCTGATGTGAAGTTAATTTAATCAAGATGATTGTTGTAATCATCCCAGGTCAGGATTCCCACTGATAAGTAAAATTTACATTTTTTACATTTTAGACCAGGGTGCCTTGAGATTGTGCATGCTTTTAAAGGGTGCCGCAACTGAAACAAGGCTGAGTAATGCTGGTGTAGTACATGACCTGGTAAAACTGTAGAATGTTCAGGGTTAACCTTCTATTATAATGGTTACCTCATATTTGCACTAATTATCCACTAATCCTGTATCAAGCAGGCAGGCCAGGGCTAGCCTTCTATTCTACATTTTTGGGAAAGAATGTGATAAAATAAAGTATTACACTCAACTGGAGGGAGGGTCAGAATTTGGGGTGATAGAAATTAGTGATGTCAGAGTCAGAGATTTTCCAGTGTCATGTAACATCTCTTAAGTTCATTAAGCAAAATTCTCTAAAATTGTTTAAATTTGGTTTGGAATTACAGGCTTGGCATTGGTAATGAGAAGAGCCAGTGTCTGAATCTTCCTCTGGATTTAGGCCAATCAGCTTACGATTAATTACCAAAGATAAACTAGATAACTGATAATGTCTTCATTTAATGTGTCTCGAGACACACCCTTCTATACCTTGTATGACCCAACCAGAAATGCACCTCGGGATATATCCTGATTACAGTATTGTATAATCTGTGGTTTATTGTAAAAAACATAATGAAGATGTACTTTACTTTTTACATGTCTACCTCTTCTAGGCAGTTATACATAATATACTCTTTATTACCAAAAGCATTGGGGCGCCTGCCTTTACACGCACATACATTTTAATGGAATCCCAGTCTTAGTCCGTAGGGTTCAATATTGAGTTGGCCCACCCTTTGCAGCTATAACAGCTTCAACTCTTCTGGGAAGGCTGTCCACAAGGTTTAGTAGTTAGATAGTTACATAGTTAGTGAGGTTGAAAAAAGACATCAGTCCATCCAGTTCAACCTAGTAGTGTGTCTGTAATGGGAATGTTTGACCATTCTTCAAGAATACTTTTTTTCACCATTCCCTACTTTATCCAAAATAAAAAGGAAAGTTATTATTTACCAGCTTAAATACTGGCAAAGAATATGTAATTTGCCCGCCATAAGTAAAAATCTGTACTGACTGCACGAAAATCGGCCGTGTTTTAACGGAAGACAAAAATTTTATAGCTCGCACACGAGATTTTTTTCAGCCGAAAAGTTGGAGTCGGTTGTCGGAAGCATCATACTAACAAGCCGAAAATTGGCAGATCGGACGTTGGACGAAAATTCCCTGCCGATTTTCGACACGTGTGTACGAGGCTTAACCATGGGTCACTTGTAAATGAAGGCAAACCCTGTAAAAGGAAAAGCCCATCTGTACCATTCTGGCAGTTTCTGTCTTTAAATTCTACTGCTTCACTGGCTGGCTGCTGTAGGAATTCCACACTCCCAAATGTGTGAATACTTGTCACTCCTGTCCACACAGTGGATTCTCCCACTGGCTCATATCTCAAAATTAAACCTTAGAGCCAGCGGAGGAAACCACTGTGTGTGGCAGGGGGAGCAGCTATGCGACCCATCCAGATACATTTAATAACTAACACCAGTCAAGCTTTTTCTATTATTTTGCTTATTGCGCTGAATACCTACAGTGAAGCAGCAGCATTCCAAGACATGGGCTACCCAGATGATAAATTGGCTTTTTTTTTTTTTAAAGTGCTGGCCTTCTTTAAAAAGACACAGTGGTGACAGGATGATTTTATTTATAAAAAGTACCCAATGTCATCTTTGTATTTATACCAGGCAACAGTCACATCTATTTAACGCACATGTTTATGTGTGAATGGGCTAGTTTCCCTTAAAAACGTCTATACTGCAGTGTGTAGCTGTGAACCAGCCCTATAGGAAACAACGAGATTTCTACATTTCCACATTTCCATTCAGTAAAATTCATACATTTACTGTTTTCTCTACAGCTGTGTGTATGCATTTAGAGCCGGTTTACACTGGGGCGACTTGTCAGCCGACTTGGTCGCCTAACAAGTCACCGTGGGTCGCCTGCCATTGATTAGCACAGGACCCGTTCTAATAGGAGCGACACAAGTCGCTCCGACTTAGAAAAAGGGTCCTGTACTACTTTGGGGCGACCTGGAGTGACCTGCATTGACGGGTCACCTGTATGTGAACCGGCTCTAAAGGTTTTTGGTTGTGTTTTTATTGTTGTTATGTGTTGGTCTCTTGAAAACGCCTGTAACATGACTTCTAGGCAGTGTTGGGACAAGATCATCTGGAGCCCAGGGCGAACATGCCAAAAGCCACCCCCCCCCCACCCCCGCCACCCCAAGATGTATGAGCATTACGTGTCAGCAAAAATCTTCCCATGTAAACACTGAGCTCCCCTTAATTTCCCCTACTGATACACATCTTCTCCCTCCCACTTCAAATCTCCCCCTCCCAGCACATATTTACCCTTTAAACTCCCACCTAGCAAAAATCTTCCCCCATCTCCCTCCCATCACAAATCCCCCTAAATCACCATTCTTAGACCCCCCCCCTCCACAAATTTCTTCTCCTAGAACATTACTTACCCTCTGCAGCCTCCAAATTCCCCTTTCCAACACTTATCTCCTCCCCCCAACCTCCTTGTGGTGCCCCCCCCCACCTCACATTATACCACAGTGTCCAGGGCAGCCTACCCTTCTGCCCACCCCTTGTCCCGGCCCTGCTTCTAGGGGCCTCTCAACAAAAGTTGGAATGCAAAAGACATACAAGACCTTTTTTCTAAAATGCACTTCAATGCATACACATACATGTGAATTAGACCCACTGAAAGTAATTGCTAAAAAAAGAATTAAAAGTAATGGGAAAAAAAACTGATATGAAATTTTATTCGGCCAACATTTCAAATATATGTGCACTGGCGTCAACGCACAATAAAACACTAAAAGGAAAACTATAACAATTTTGAGTCTTTGTCAGTTTAAATTTTTATAGCTTTTTAACCCTTTTTTGAATTATATAAATGTGTAATGCGGGGTGCATCTATGGCAACTGTGTCACAGAGCATTATAGGTTTTAAAAAGAGAAATCATAGTCTAATGTCAGACAGTCAGTAATTGAAAGTTTGTACAGGGTCATCTACAGGGCCATCTAATACACTTCTCTGACTCAACCAGTTGTATTTGTAAAATTTTAATTGAGCTACTAAGGTCTGTGAACAACACATTTTTTGTTAAATACAACAGTTAAAGCGCTAGTAAACCATGGCAGTTTAAAAAAAAAAAAAAAAAGAAAACTACCTGCAAGGCAATTACATATTGTGCATCGCTTACTAGTACATTATCAAATACTTACCCTAGAAGTAAGCCCTCCAGCGGCACGCTATCACCACTGAGAGGGCTTCCATCTCCCCCCAGTCTTTCTTCCAGGTTCGCGGCATCCGGCTGTGTGATTGGCTGGGGCTATGATGACATCACTCCCGCGTATTGGCGATATGCCGGACCTTCAGAGCACATGCGTCGGTGATGTCACCGGCTGCATCCAGGGTGTATATATCTCCTAAACAGTGTATGTTTAGGAGATATTCATTTTACTAACAGGTAAGCCTTATTATAAGCTTACCTGTGGGCAAAAATCACAAAGCGGACTTTACTACTACTTTAACCACTTTACGTCTGCTCACATTGCTGCTACTGCGGCAATATGGCTCGTTATTGTCCAACGTGCCGCCGGAGGCTCGCTCCCGCTGTATTCAGTCACAGCGGGAGTCGGGCCAGGGGAGGAGCGGCGGTGATCACCGCTGCTCTTCCCCGATCGTTGGGGATCGAGTGTGCAGATCTGCCCGCTTGTGTAAACAAAGTGGGCGGATCTCCTAAGTGACAGGCAGGGTCAGATTGCAGGATTCAGCATAGCTGAACATGCGATCTGTGCCTGTGTCACACAGTCCCCTCCCCCCACACACGTTGGTAAGCACCAGGCATACATTAACCCCTTGATCATCAATAAAAATTAACCCCTTCCCTGCCAGTGTCATTTTTACAGTACTGTAGTAATGTCACTGGTACCCCCAAAAGTGTCAAAAATGTCAGTCAAGGGTCCGATCTGTCCGCCGCAATGTCGCAGTCCCGCAAAAAAAAATCGCAGATCGCCGCCATTACTAGTTAAAAAAAAAACAATAAAAATGACATAAATTTCCCGTAGTTAGTAGCTGCGATAACTTTTGGGCAAACCAATCAAAATACGCTTATTGCGATTTTTTTTTTTACCAAAAATATGTAGCAGAAAACAAATTGGCAAAAAAGTTAAAACATTTAGATTTTTACATTTTTTTGGGGGGGAATTTCATATAAAAAAATGTGAAAAATTTTGTTATTTTTTCAAAATTGTCGCTCTTTTTTTGTATATAGCGCAAAAAGTAAAAATCGCACAGGTGATCAAATACCACCAAAAGAAAGCTCTATTTGTGGGGAAAAAAGGACATAAATTTAATTTGGGTACAGCATCGCACGACCGCGCAATTGTCCGTTAAAATTAACACTGTGCCGAATCGCAAAATATGGCCTGGTCAGGAAGGGGGGTAAAATCTTCCGGTCTTAAAGCGGTTAAAAATACGCTCATTGAGAATTTTTTTGTCAAAGACATGTAGCTAAATACATTTTGGCCTAAATATATGACAAAAATTGAATATATTGGATATTTTTTAACTGTCAAAGTATAAAATGTCAATTTTTTCACAAAATTTTTGCTCTTTTTTTATTAATATCGCAAAAAATGAAAAGCGCAGAGGTGATCAAATACCACCAAAAGAAAGCTCTGTTTGTGGGAAAAAAAGTACGTAAATTTCGTTTGGGTATGGCGTTGCATGATCGTGCAATTGTCAGTTAAATTCGCACAGTGCCAAGTTGCAAAAAGTGGCCTGGACGTAAAGCAGGAAAATCCTCCGGTGGTAAAGTGGTTAAGGATACACAAGTAAACATGAAAATGAGCCTTGTACATTACCTGCTAGCTAAAAGTAGATAAATATGAAATAATTATCTGCAATATTGAATGGAATATATGCAAAATCACTATACATTCCCAGTAAATGTTATTAAAAGTGATGTTTAAGGATTAGGTTAGGGCAAGGGTGAGCATTAAGTATTAAAGGGGTTGTAAAGGCAGAAGGGTTTTTTTTTTTTATCTTAAGGCATTCTATGCATTAGAATAAAAAAAAAAAAACCTTCTGTGTGCAGCAGCCCCCCTAATACTTACCTGAGCCCATCTTTATTCAGCAATGTTGCAGGAGTTTCTCAGCTGCCCCATACTCCCCTCCTTATTGGCTGAGACAGCAGTGTGGTGGGATTGGCTCCCACTGATGTCAATCAAAGTCAGTCAGCCAATCAGGAGAGAGAGACGGCAGGGGCCGGGTCACGGCTCTGTGTCTGGATGGACACAATGAGCTGTGACTTGGCTCAGATGCCCCCACAGAAAGAAGCTTGCTGTGGGGGCACTCAACAGGAGGGAGGGGTCAGGAGCACCAAAGAGGGACCCAAGAAGAGGAGGATTGGGGCCACTCTGTGCAAAACCATTACACAGAGCAGGTAAGTATAACATGTTTGTTTTATTATTATTTTTTTTAAAAACGAGACTATACAATCGGGTCAAGTTAGATTTCACAGAAAGGGCAGCAGTAAGTTCTGTTAGGATCGGATTGCTTGTTGCCTGTTCATTCTGACTTTTCTCTTTTCCACAAAACTTCACCAAAATACACTCTTGCTGAGTAAAAAAAAAAAAAAAAATCTATTAAAATGTGTATATAGTCAGAACCTTTCTCTTGTATATTTGAATATAGTAGAGATATATTAAAACTATTTTTCATTTTTTATTGCTGTCTTTATTCACCCTCTGTGATTGTCTTGGTGACTATTATCACTGAAACACAAACAGATGAGAAGACCAGAATTTCTGAGCATCAGAACAAGGGATAGGGGTAAATCAGTAAGGATACCTGTTCTGGTGACACCTATCCAAGAGGGGAATACCCCTCACTTTATAGAGATTTTCTTTCACTTCCTGTTGAATCCCTGTGACAGGAAGCAAAGGGAAATCTATTCAACAGAACGCAAAAATCAAACATAAACTTCAGAGGTTTTAAACCTTCCCTATTTTATCTATAATTTTTAAAAAATGGACTATACATACTTGTTTTCTTGCTCCTTATTTGCCCATGGCGTTGTACTAAAACTCCTTAAACTGCATTTCTTATTGAGGAATAAAAGATCTAAAATTAAAGATTCAACTTACATAACATTATAATCATCAGGAGGTTTTAGCCTCTAGAATGTTGATCAGTTTGACTAATTTGACGTTTATCTTGTCTGATTATAATGCAGCTAATTAAAGAAGCTTTCCACTCTCACATAGAAATAAAAAAACCTCTGTACATCCAATTTCTTTATTGATGGGTGCTTCCAATCCCTGCCAACCAACTGTTTGAATAGCACTGCTAAGTAGGGATGATCGAACGGTTCGGGTCGACCATCGGTTCGACCTGAACATTGGGTGTTCGAAATTCGGCCGAATTCCGAACTTTTTGCGATAAAAGTTCGGTTTTCGGTCACCAGAACCACCCAAAATGCAATGGGACAGGAAGTGGGCTTTAAAAGCCCATGATTGGCCCAGAAACCTCAGTAAAAGCCAATGAGGGGGCAGGAGTCTGCTAGGAACGTGATTGGAGTGACTACAGGGACCAGAGGCCAATCAGGAGTGAATACGCCCCCCAGTATATAACATAGCCCCGCCTAACCTCTAGCACTGTAATACTGAGGCTTTGGAAAAGAGTGGAAGCATTTTTGTTTCTCCTGCTGTGTTAAACAACGTTTGCTGCATAGCCGATTGCTTGTAAAGCTCCATATCAGCAGAAGAGCAGTCAGCTTACAGAAAGATTGTCAGTGTAGTTAAAAATACAGCGATTGTGCTGTGTGAGTTAGAAAAAAAAATTAAAATTAAAGGGACAGTGTCAGTTAGAAATTATCTTCTGCTGTATGGAGCTGTTCTTTTAGTGTGAGGAAAGGGATATGCAGTGTAGTTAGGGTACTATATACCACTATAGTTAGATTCAATAATCTAGTTTTTGTAGGGATAATTTTAAGTGTCAGGGTTCCGTCTAGTGAGCACGTTGCACTGCTGATATATCTACAGCAGGTATACGTGCTTGCTAGTCAGCTATTGTGCAAAATACATTTCAGCGATACATACATCTGCTGTATTTAGCGACAACTTTGGGTCGCATAGCAGTGTGTGTTTTGCAGGTGAATTTCACCGCGCAGAGTTGCCAAAGCCTCAGTGACAACTTAACGGTTGTTCTTGTTGTAAGCGTTAAGTCCACTGCAAAAGGCTTTGCTACTCTGCGTCACACACATCTGCTTTATTTAGCGACAACTTTGGGTCGCATAGCAGTGTGCGTCTTGCAGGTGATTTTCACATCGCACCGTTGATAAAGCCTCAGTGACAACTATACCTAAATTAAAATTCATCACAAAAAAGAAATGATTATTTTTCTTAGAATTTCAGTAGTGCAGGGATGGTGTTACCCTCCTTTCATAAAGTGCAAATAAATAAAGTGCATAAATAATCCAAAACATCCAACTAAGCAAGAACAGAGTCCTTCAAAAGTCTTTGTTTATGTAGTGCCAGAGCAATACACAGTGCCTTTAATGCAGGGTCATTGGTGTCAGTTATAGGAACCACCGTACAATGTCACCACCACCAGCTCTGGAACTACATAAACAAAGACTTTTGAAGGACTCTCCGCGGTTAAGCAAAAAAGTCATTTTTGAAGGTTTGGCATGCTATAATTCTGGTTCTGGACATGCTACAGAGCTGAAACTTCACAAGTACACGTTTTAGATCCCCCCAGACACTAAATCCAAAGAAATCTCTTTTTTTTTTCAATAATTTTTTCAATAATTGGCTCTCTTTAAAAAACGAAAATTTTTAAGAACTTTTTTTTGCCTCATTCATAGTCCCTGGGGCATGACCCAGAACCCTAGGCACTTTTTAGGGGCATTTATTAGGTTTTAGGGCTTCAAAATTGTGTTTTTTGATTCAATGGGGTTCGGGAATTCGAACCGAACTTTCGGGAAATTCGGGTGTTCTGGTCGAACCAAACTTTTCAACAGTTCGATCATCCCTACTGCTAAGCAGCTATGTGAATGCCACAGATGGAGCTCGGAACTCTCTTTGGTGTCAGAGGGGTTTTGTGGCTGGGATGCATGAGGTTGGTGCAAGCTAAGAAGCTCCAATCAGTGTTAGCCTTAAAATAGTCATAACCATTGGCTGAACAAAAGAAAACCAATAAATTCTTGTGTATGGGGGAACCTCCACTGTAGGCTATTGTACTCCTAAACAATACTCTAAAGCCGGCCATAGATGGTTCGAATCTTGGCCTGTTCACAACACAGGCGGCACACAGCACTAACTTGCAAATTCAGATTGCTGTATTTTACATGCGATTATTGCTAACAGCTGTTATAACCACTAGCAATAATCACTGTGTTCTCCCTGAAGGGGCGGCGTTCCCAAGTCCCTCAAGAACCCCCCACCCTCCTGCTGGGAGAAAGCAATGGCTCCATGGGAGGGATTCAACTGCCTGTGTTGATGGGGAAATCTTGTGAATTTCTTTCCTGCAACCCGTAGTTGCAAAAAAGAAATTTGCTCTTCTATGGTTGGTCTTATTGAACTCGTTGATGGTATGCAATCACTCTTCAGCAATAGTTTTCCACCCGGCTCAGTCAATTTTTAAATCAGCTTTTGCAAGCTGTGTGGTACTTGCAGGTCCATCCACAGCTCAAATTTTGCCCGATTCAGCAGTAATTGACCAAAATTCAAGTTGTCTCTGGCCAGTTTTAGAACTGTTTACAGTTACTCTTCAAATAGCTAATAGGCGGTATTTCCAATTAGTGAGATCCCAGAAAATTAATGTCTGTGGGTTGAGATGTAAAAATTCTCGTGTACCAAAAAAATCTAAAGCTGGCCATACATTGGTCAAAATCTGATGGGTTCAGCAGAGACTGGCAGGATTTGTATCACTGTGTTGCCAGCCCCACTCAACAGAAGTTCATTGTTTGATGAACTTCTGTCAAAGGGACATGCTGGAAAAATTCCTGACAGATGCAGGTGCGGGCACAATGTCCCGGTGGGGGACTTCCTCTATCGACCTTGTTTGTGTGAACGAAGGAATCTGTTTTTTTTTTTTATTCAACACGCTGGCCGAACAAAAAAAAAAACAGTGTATAGCTAGCGGAAAGTGGAACTAAAGTTCAGCTTTTATTTACTGGGAATACAGATAGTCACAAAAACAACTTCTCCTGCGCTCGGGAGTGGACTCGCTATGGAATCATATGTTAAATCTTTTTTTTAGGTAGTTGAGGATAAGCCTCGTCTTGCTGGTCACTAAAGACTGGGGAAGCCTGGTAGTCTGGAACCACAAGAAAAAGAAAGAAGAGGCACACCGACCTAGTGCATTATCCTAAAAACCTTATTTTAATGTAGAAAATGATAAGTAATATACTCACAATAATACAATTAAATAAAAACTCATCACAAGGTACAACATCAAGAATCCTCGCAGAGTACGAATGTGACGTTCAGTTTATAGTCCGTAAGAATGAGAACAGGAAATACTGGCAGCTAGCAGTGAGTTCAGCCGGGCTAGAGGGTCAGCAGCCATCTGAAAGATCATAAACTCTGCCCTGACAGGCCAGATTGGAGACGAGTCCTTGTGATGAGCTTTTATTCAATTGTATTATTGTGAGTATAATACTTATTATTATTATTATTATATAGGATTTGAATAGCGCCGACAGTTTGCGCAGCACTTTGCAACTTGAGGGTAGACAGTACAAATACAATACACTTTAATACAGTAGGAATCAGAGGGCCCTGCTCGTTAGAGCTTACTTATCATTTAATACATTAAAGAGGTTGTAAACCCACATTTTTGACATTTACCTATAGGTAAGCCTATATTAAGGCTTACCTATAGGTGCTATAAATATCTCCTAAACATGCACCATTTAGGAGATATTTACAGTGCACGCTGAAGGAATGGCCACCCGTGTCGTTCCTTCAGAAGCCTATGCCGTGAACAGCTGCTCCTCGCGGGAGTGATGTAATCGCGCCTCCGGCCAATCAGATGGCCAGAGGACGCGAACAAGGAAGCAGGGCAGCCGAACATGTTGGCCGCCCTGTTGCTGAGTGGGCGACACTTCGGGGGCTTTGTTTTTATGTAGGTATTTCATAATGAGCTAGTATGTGATGCATACTAGCTCATTATGCCTTTGTCTTTACAGGTTTTTTTTTTTCCTCGTTTTTTTTTACGTGCGTTTACTTCCTCTTTAACCACTTTACCACCGGAGAATTTTGCTGTCTTCCGTCCAGGCCACTTTTTGCGATTCGGCGCTGTGCGACTTTAACTGACAATTGCGCGGTCGTGCGACACCGTACCCAAACGAAATTTATGTTCTTTTTTTTCCCACAAACAGAGCTTTCTTTTGGTGGTATTTGATCACCTGTGCGATTTTTACTTTTTGCGCTATAAACAAAAAAAGAGTGTTTATTTTGAAAAAATAACAATATTTTTAACATTTTTTATATGAAATTCCCCCCAAAAAAAATGTAAAAACCAATTTTTTTTTAAATTTTTGACCAATTTGTTTTCTGCTACCTATGTTTGGTAAAAAAAATCACAATAAGCGTATTTTGATTGGTTTGCGCAAAAGTTATTGCGTTTACTAACAAAGGGAAAGATTTCTGTCATTTTTGGTGTTTTTTTTTTTTAACGCGTAATGGCGGTGGACTGCGACATTGCGGCGGACAGATCGGACCCTTGACTGACATTTTTGACACTTTTGGGGGTACCAGTGACATTACTGCAGTAATCAGTGCTATATATATGCACTATTACTGTAAAAATGACACTGGCAGTGAAGGGGTTAATTTTATTGGAGAGGGAGGGGTTAATGTATGCCTGGTGCTTACTGACGTGTGGGGGGGGGGACTGAGTGAGTCATGGACAGATCGGATGTCCAGCTATGCTGAACAGTCCGATCTGTCACTCCCTGTCACTATGGAGATCCGCCCGCTTGTGTTTACACAGGCGGGCGGATCTCCACACTAGATCCCCGACGATCGGGGGAAGAGCGGCGGCGATCGCCGCTGCTCCTCCCCTGGCCCGACTCCCGCTGTGACTGAAAACAGCGGGAGCGAGCCTCCGGCGGCGCGCAAGCGCCGCCCAGAAGGGGGAGTGTCTGACGACGTAGTACTACGTCGTCAGACGATAACGAGCCACTCTGCCGCAGTAATATTACTGTGGGCGGTGGTAAAGTGGTTAAAATAAGGTTTTTAGGATAATGCACTAGGTCGGTGCTCCCCTTCTTTCTTTTTTTTTCTGGTTATTTACTGGGAGCAAGTGCATTCTTTTTTTATTTTAGAAGAAACATGCAACGTCTCTTTTGAAATAATATTCACCTACCTGCCTGCATCTTACTAGATACAGGTGCTGTTTTCTGTTCCGTTATTTCAATTTTTCAGCTAAAGGATATCAGGCAAGGGGAGGGGGGATTCGGAGAGCACCGACAGGGCCACCAACAGAGCACATTTTGTCTGGTTTACCAGACACTGGCTAAAATTCGTTCTCTGTATGGCCAGTGTGACAGGAAGTCAGGTAAATCTGTGGATGTAGTCACAGACAGGAGATACATTTCCACCTGGTGTAGAAAGTTCACCAATTACTATAGGGTGTCGGCTGAAAAGGTAGCCAGAACGGCTTAAGGAAGTTGAAAGGCCTTCAGCTGTTCGGAATGAGGAAGTTAAGGTCTCTATAATTTGTCCAAAGGAAGTCTAAGGATTGCTGCCTCCTGTCGCCGTGTGGGCTGGGAGAGGAGGACAGTCAGATGTGTGCCCCCTGAAAGCTGTGTGAGCATGGGGAAGACCTCCTGAAGCGATGTGAAGCTGAGGAGGGTAACAAGTGTGAAGACTACTCAAGGTGAGGTCTTGGATCGTTTCTAGGTGAAAAGAAACCAATGGACATTTCCTGTGTGAAGGGGAAATTAATTAAGACTGAAGACTACTCAAGGTGAGGTCTTGAACTATTTCTATGTGGAAGAAATCAATGAACTGTTTGTTATGTGAAGCGACAAGCAAAGGGACATGTTCAATGTGAAGAGGAAAAGGGACATGTTCAATGGACATTTGTTGTGTGAAGATAAAACATGGACTGTTGAGAGTCTGCTCTATGATCAGCCAAGTCCGCCCAACAGTAGGTTGGGGACAGACTTCATAAGATAGGTTCCGGTATGTGAGAAGGTAGCCGCCCACAGTGGCAAGGATTTATTTTGTGTTTTATTTTTATTTTGATGTTTTTGATGCTTGCACTTGTGTGAAGAAAATAGCAAGAATAAACCAAAGTGTTGTTTGCAACCACTTCTCGGCTGTCTCCCTGTGTAACGAACCCCCCCAAGGGGTCATCCACGCCTACCACCGAGCTAATCTCCCACACCAGCTTAAGGCTTAGTGTACAATTGTGGTTGGCAGTAAAAATAGGTGCTTGAGAAAAGGGTTAAATAAATAATAAATATGCAGTAGCACTGCCCAAATTCATTTAATAATGTACTAAGTATAAGCATAGCAATAAATAACTAAAATAAAACCAAATTTCATATTGTAATGGATAAAGTGCTAGTTCAAACAATAAACCAGTGAAAATATTGAAACATGATGAAATTGTGCAAAGATACATAAGAAAATGTGTGTTCATATAGTGATTCTTATAAATTGTGCAGAAAATGAAAGTCTCCATTCAATTTGGTGCTTCATAAAAAAAACACACAGTGTTCCACCACTTTACAGACTGTGCTCCATTCACCAGGTGAAGTGCATGCTCACCTTCATTTCAGACTCAGTGAGGGTCAATAATGGATAAAGAGCGATCAATCTCATTGATCAGATAATGATGCTCAGGTTCCTTTAGGAGTAGTCTGGTTCTCCTTCTAGAATGGCTCCACACAGTTTACAAGCAGCTCATAGGCAACATATAAAGAGAAAAACAGCCCCCAATGGAGTAGCATCCTGGTTAATCAGCTTAACAAACCGCATAAAACCCAGCCTCCTAAAGTACCCTCACATTAATTAAATAAAACATAGGCAAGAAATAAAATCCATTGTAAATGTCACGTAATCCAATGGACAAAATCCCGGCGCCGGGCCCTACTTCTACACGTTACGCCACAAACGTACCTGGCTTCATCTGGAGGGAAAAAAATAAAAATAAATATATATATATATAATTTATTCTGCTGCAGGTATTGGAACACATTTGGTGGTAGCAGCAGCCTTACATGTTGTACATTTTGCGCATTACCACTAGGTGGCACCTGGGATGATTTGCTTCATGGCACAGCAAAAATTATCACACAAGTACCAAACACAACCCATGCAACCCAAATAAATGACACCGCACTGCAACCTTGAATTAAATACCGGGCTGGCAGTAGCAATGTGGTATACCCTTTTAGGTTGTTAAAAATAAAGGCAGGTTTGCATCCTGAATGCCTGTGAATCACTCCTGCAGCACTATGTGAAGGATCGCTCTTCAGAAACCAATGCAGGTGTAAACAAGCCCTAATGCAGCCACCAAATCGAAGCCCTGGTTTACACCGAATACGACTTTGAAATTGCACTACTTCAGTTGAAGTAGTGTGATATCAAAGCTGCCGGTCAGTGTGATTTCATGCACAAATGTCAATGCAAGTTGTACCTGAAATCACCAAAAGTAGTGCAGGAACCTTTTTCAAATTGGTGCAAGTTGGAGTCGCACTGATTTGAATGGTTCCATAGGTACAAATCGGGTGCTACTTGTTATGCGATTTTGAACTGTCAAATTGCATGACAAGTCAGACCTGTGGAAAGGAGGCTTAGGACTGCTAAGCTGCAACATATGAATTGTTTATTCTTTGGTTTAGCTATACTATAATATTCCTGCAGGAGAATTCTTTAGGACAATTCAACCAGACAAGTAGCCAAGGCAACACTGTGAGTTGGCATATCTGTGCATGCAAGTTAATTTATTCTGCAATGTCTATGACCAGCCCAAAGTTAGCCATACACCAATAGAATATTGTTAGAAAAAATTCATTTTCGGGAACATTTGTCAGATCTTTCAATATTTAATGGGGTTAAATTGACATCTTTTGACAGTAGAGATGGGGAAAACTGAAGGAGAAGGATTGAAAATTGTTCTAACTGAATGTGGTTTTCGTTCAAAGAGAATTGTTTTTGTTTTACTGCGCATGTGCATCCCAAAATAGTAGGATTCATAACACTGGCATAATTATTGAACAAAAGTTAATAATTGAATATCGGTGCCACCTATCAGTGCCCATCAGTGCAGCCTCATTAGCGCACATCAGAAAAAAAACATGTTTGCAAAATTTTATAACAAACTATGAAAAATGTTTGTTTTTTTTTCAAAATTTTCTGACGTTTTTCGTTTGTTTAGCAAAAAATAAAAAAACCCAGAGGTGACTAAATACCACCAAAATAAAGCTCTATTTGTGTAAAAAAAAATGATAAAAATTTGATTGGGGTACAGTGTTCATTCAAAGTGTAACAGCACTGAAAGATTAAAATTGGCCTGGGTAGGAAGAGGTAAAAGTGCCCAGTAGGCAAGTGGTTTATATATGTAACACATATTGCTGTGCATTTTTCTAATCGGTGATTTTTTTCAGCGGGAACGCAGTTCCGGCACGTCCAGCACTGACTATTTGTAGTCGCAAGGGGTCCTGGGGTGTGCTGCAGGGTCTATTGATTGGGGGATCCATTCTTGCTGAAGGGGATCTATTTTTTCATGGAGGTCTTTTGTTGCTGAGGAGGTCTATTATTGCTGGTGGGGGACCTACTGTTGCTGGGGGTGGGTCTTATATTGCGGATCAGTTGTTGCTGGGAGAGATCTACTTTTGAGAGAGGTGTCTATTGTTGCTGGCTAACAGAGAGTCTATTGATGCTAGGGGGAAAATATTGTTGTGGGGGATCTATTGTTGCTGACGGGGCCCTATTGTTACTATCTGCAGGAGATCTATTTTAATCCTTTTCTTGTTATCCTTTCAAAACTCTATTCAGATTATTCTGCACCTCAAAATGATACGTAGTTCTGTATTCTCTAAAAGGGCAGTACTGGGAGGTGGGCAGGGAGATTGGACCCAAGGAATGATGCTCAGAGGTGAGTTGGGGCAGAGAAAAGGGGTGACTCAGAAAGGAGGGGGGAGTTCCTGCACCTATTCTCTGAGAAAAAAAGCCCTGGTTCTAATGCACACGTTGCTGAAACACAGAGATTCACAATCTGCACTTGGCCTAGGTTTACACTGTAGCGGCCCATGTGTGCTATGTTTGCTCAGGCACAGCAGCTCATTCATTTGAACAGGCTTCTGTACCTGCAGGAGACGCAAGGAAAATGCCCCTGACCCTTTTTTGAAAACTTGGCCGCATGGAACCGTGTAGTGCACCATTTGGTTTCACACACCTGCAGCGTTTTCCAATGCGTTAGGGTGCCATTAACCTCTTGCCAACCGCCCATCGTAGTATTACTGTGGCAGGGCGGCTCGGCTGCGCAAAATCATGTAGTATTACGTGATTTCGTGCACAAGGTTTCGGGGGGGAGGCGGGCCGTGGGAGGAAGGGCGGAAATTGCTGCATTCCTCCCGCGGTCGTCAGATTAACTGACAGAAGACCCGCCTGCTTATGTAAACAAAGCAGGCGAGTCTTCTGTGAGACAGGCAGGGAGCTGAAACTTCAATCTCTCTGTGCCTGTCACAGAACCTCTCCCCCCCCCACAGTTAGTAAGCATAGTTAGCCATACATTAACCCCTTTGATCACCCCCAGTGTTAACCCCTTCCCTGCCAGTGTCATTTATACAGTAACAGTGCATAATACTTAGCACTGATTACTATAGTAATGTCACTGGTCCCCAAAAAGTGTCAAAAATGTCAGTTAGGGGTTCGATCTGTCCGCTGCAATGTCACAGTCCCGCTAAAAAATGCTGATCGCCGCCATTACTAATAAAAACGAAAAAAATAAATAAAAATTCCAAAAATATATCCTGTAGTCCATAGTTCACATATATTGCAATACATGTTTAACCACTTGCCGACTGCCCACAGTATATTTACTGCGGCAGTCAGCCCCTCACAGGCAAAGCGACGTAGGTCTACGTCGCTAGCCTATGAGGGTCTCGGGAGCGAGCGTGCGCCGCCGGAGTCGCGCTCCCGCGCGGTCACGGACCCCCCCCCCTGCGCGCGCGCGTGACCGGTGGACCCGTTCGTCCGCCAGTAATGTAAACAAGCCGCCTGTCATTCTCCCCTGTGTAGAAATAGTGATCATACGGTTCTACTATGTAAAACTATTGATCACTGTTCCTACACCTCAAGCCACAGCCAATCACAGTTAGAATCACGCCCCTAGGGACACACATAACCCCTCCCTCTCAAAAAAGTTAACCCCTTCACTGCCAGTCTAATTTTACAGTAACAGTGCATATTTATAGCACTGATTACTGTAGTAATGTCCCTGGTAACCCCAAAAGTGTCAAAAATGTCACTCAAGGGTCCGATCTGTCCGCCGCAATGTCGCAGTACCGCAGGTCGCCGCCATTACGCGTTAAAAAAAACAACAAAAATGACAAAAATCTTTCCCTTTGTTAGTAAACGCGATAACTTTTGTGCAAACCAATAAAAATACGCTTTTTGCGATTTTTTTTTTTACCAATCATATGTAGCAGAAAACAAATTGGCCGAGAATGTTAAAAATTTTGATTTTTAAATTTTTTTGGGGGGAATTTCATATAAAAAAATGTGAAAAATATTGTTATGACGCTCTTTTTTTGTTTATAGCGCATGATCAAAAAATCGCACAGGTGATAAAATACCACCAAAAGAAAGCTCTGTTTGTGGGAAAAAAGGACGTCAAATTCGTTTAGGTACAGCGTCGCACGACCGCGCAATTGTCCGTTAAAGTCACACAGTGCCGAATCGCAAAATAGGCCCTGGTCAGGAAGGGGGTAAAATCTTCCGGGGCTTAAGTGGTTAAGCTGGCCAACTGCGTCAAAGTAATCCATCTTTAGTCAGTCCTACTCTGCTCTGTCACTGCAAATGCTACTGTGGACACAATGACAATGAGCCGACACAAAATGGGGGGGGGGGGGGGGGGAGTGCTACATGGTTTAGGTCTGGTCACTGACCTGCAATCTGCAATACAAGATATACCTGTGCTTAGATCCCAATAGCTTGTACATGCATTTTATCTAACAGGTGCTAAAGGGGTATGACCACATGTTAAAATAATAACACTGAATGCATAGGCGTGAGCTCAGGGAGTGCTAGGTGTGCCACACCCTAATCACCCTGTGTGGTGCAGATTCCCCCTGTTTAGACCCCTATAATAAAATAATATAAATAAAAAGTACTGATACTATCCACTGTCCTACTGAGCAATCTTTGCCCTACTGACACCGCCCATTGCTCTGATGACACCGTTATGTTTGAGCTTTGGGGCGCACACCCTAATGCAATAGGTTGTGCACACCTTTGACTGAATTAATATGTGTGAATTAAATATCCCTATTTTTTATTGTATTTATTACTTGAAAGGGTATAGCAGTGTGCAGAGGGTTCATTCAGTATTTTTAGTGTTAACATGTGGTCACACCCCTTTAGCACTTGGTCATTTATATGCATGTACAAGCTATTAGGATCTGAGCACAGGTATATCTTGTTTCTGTTGTATTGCAGGCCAGTGACCAGACCTAAACTGTGTAGCTATCCCCCATACTGTGTCTGTTTGCCCCATGTTGGCATTGTGCCCAAAGTAGCATTTGCATTGGCAGAGCAGACTGGCCATGAGAGGGAACACTTTGACGCAGTTGGCCAGCTTAAACATGTATTGCAATATATGTGTGAAATAAATATCCCTATTTTTTATTGCAACGTTTACTAAAAAGGGTATATACCAGTGTGCAGAGGGTTTATTCAGTATTTTTAGTGTTACACCCCTTTAGCGCCTGATAGATTATACACATGTACAAGCTGTTGGGATCTGAGCACAGGTCTATCTTGTTTCTGTTGTATTGCAGGCCACTGACCAGACCTAAACTGTGTAGCTCCTCCCCATTTTGTGTCTGTTTGCCCCAAGTTGGCATGGTGTCCACCGTAGCATTTGAATTGGCAGAGCAGTGTAGGACTGGCCATAAGAGGGATCACTTTGCTGCAGTTGGCCAGCTTAAACATGTATTGCAATATATGTGTGAAATAAATATCCCTATTTTTTTATTGCAAAGTTTGCTAGAATGGGTATATACCAGTGTGCAGAGGGTTTTTTTCAGTATTTTTAGTGTTACACCACTTTAGATTGATTGGTAGATTATATACATGTACAAGCTTTTGGGATCTGAGCACAGGTATATCTTGTTTCTAAATGAGGGTTATAATAACCCCTGTCGTTGGGGAGATTTACCTTCACTTCCTGTCCCATAGCCAAAACAGGAAGTGAGAGGAAATATGAGGCAATTCCGGCCTGTCACCAGAACTACAGTAGTGTTAAAAGATTTCCCCTCTATTCCTGTTCTGGTGACAAGTCAAAATTTAGGATTTTCTTTCACGTCTGCACTCACTAATGGTAAACAGGACAAATAGAGAGGGTGAATCTCCCTAACAGGGACACAGACAGCCAGGGCCGCTGATAGGGGGGGACCACCAGCCCTCTTGTAGGGGGCCCAAGCACACAGGGGGGCCCACACACAGAGAGGGGGATTAGTGATGGACAACAAATACAGAAATCTTCCTCCAGCACCTGAATCTGATCTGTCCCTCTCCCTGCTATCAGCTTTTATCTGTTGAGAAAGAGACAGTGGTCCCTCACTAATCCTCCTCCCTGTGTGGGCCCCCCCCTCCCAGCACAGGCTCTAATGTTATCTCTGCTCAGGAGTTTATTTGTAACTTTGTTTCTCTCTCTCTGTCTCTCTGATCCCTGAGCTCCAACTGCCCAGACTGTATATTTTTCTTATCTTATCTTCATTTTTATTTAACATAGTTTTTTTTTAGATTTAGCAGGAATTATGCGAGTTATGTTATATTTGTGTCGGCTAATAGTGATTTTGTTGTAATTTTAGCTAAATATATCTTTAATATTTTCTTGTGCCAGGTAGTCTGTATGGGGCCCCGCGATTTCTAACAGCAGCCCTGCAGACAGCAATAAATACAGACAGGTGTTCTAATCTCTCTTCATTCTATCCAAAACTAAAAAAAGTTTTACTTTTAGATACACTTTAAGGTAGTGATCTCCAAACTGCATCCCTTGGGCCAGATGCGGCCCTTTTCTTGCTTTTTTCCAGCCCGCAGGGCACTATTTCATCCACTGATACTGAGAATGGGACATAATTCCCCCCACTGACAACAGTGAAGGGGCACGACTTTTCCCAATGACATCAATTATGGGACACAATTTCTACCACTGACACAATGATGGGACAAAATTCCTCCCAATGACAACAATGGGGCCAAATGATACTAATAATGGGACACAAAAGACGGGACAATGTTTTTCCCCCACTGATGTCAAAACCATTCCTACTCCCAATGGCCATAGTCCGGCCCCCCTTAAAGAGGTTGTAAACCCTGGGGAAACCAAACCAAAAAAAAAAATAAGCTAGTGGGCATCGCAAAAAATAATGAGCTAGTGTGCATCACATACTAGCTCATTATGAAATACTTACCTTAGAATGGAGCCCTCCAGCGGTGCCCGCTCACCGCTGAGACAGCTGACATCTTCCCTGGTGTTCCTTCCGGGTTCACGGACTCCTGCGATGTGAGTGGATGGAGCCACGATGACATCACTCCCGCACATGTGCGCAGGAGCCACCAGTTACAGCACAGGGCTCTGAAGAAATGGCAGGCTCCTTCAGAGCGTATGCGCCAATGACGCCATCAGTGGCGTATATAGTAAATATCTCCTAAACGGTGCAAGTTTAGGAGATATTCATAGTACCTATAGGTAAGCCTTATTATAGGCTTACCTATAGGTACAACTAAACCAGGGAAATTTACTTCCTCTTTAAGTCTGAAGGACAGTAAACTGGCCCTTTGTTTAGAAAGTTTGGAGACCCCTGCTTTACGGTTAAAAAGTCAGGCTTATAGATGGAAAACACTGCAAATATAGATCTTTAAATGTAATTAATGTTAATATTTTAATTCTATTGTTTGCCCAATAACAATTAATTGCCATTACGTTAGAAAGCTCCATGGTAGCACCTAATGGGATTTCTTTGATCTCGTGCAGGGAGAACAGATGTGGGGCAGGATACACATGAACTGTCACAAGGAGGACACCCCACTTAAATTAATTACAGAAGCGTGCAGCCGACTTCTCCTGGCATGTAGGCTTTATGTAACAGACCTTGGCATCACTAGTAGAACACAATGTCCTGCTTCTCCGCCTTTCACTACAAAGCTCTCTATCTGATATAAAAAGGTTCTTGTTTGCAGGACAAGGTGGAGTATATGAAAGACACTGGAATGAGGAGGAGGGGGAGCCCTTTAACAAGGGGGGGAAGATGCCATCTGGTGGCCAGGGTTGTGCACAGCAGCTTGTTTGTTTTCTGCAGTTGTGCTGCATGGCTTGGAACAGCCTGTGCTGTTTATCATCTTTTGCTGCTCCTGTATACGCAAAGCTACTGATCAACAAATAACTTTCAAATACGTTTTAGCTTGTTTGTAAGCACCCAAAGTTCTGTAATACTGTTTTGCATATTTCATCAAGGAGCATATGTTCCCCTTTTAGTTTTCGTTGACAGTATGAACTGTAGGGATCTTTTTGGCTGTGTGATTTTGTCTAGCTGCTTTTAACAGCAAAGCTTGATTTATGGATTCATAGCAGCGTGTATTTTCCATGGAATTGTAATTTTATTTTTTACTCATATTGATTGCATATGGTGTTCTGTGCTATTCTGGGATTTTTCTGTCTGTACTTTTAGTGTAGGAGTAATCAGGGGTGCTTTGCAAACATCAGAGAGGAACTCCTCCCAAACTCTCACCCACAAGTGACTCAGGAATCTGGGAACAAAAACAGACGTCTTTCATGAGTACCCATTGCATAATACATTATGGTAAATGTAAACTTGTCCAGATGATCGAACAAAATATTATTTAATAGTTTACTATAGTCATTTTTTATAAAGGCCAATCTTTCTGAGTCATTTTGACAAGGTTTTCAATTGTTCAAGCAACATCACCTGAAAATGACCAGAATTGTGGCTACATTTAGACATTTTATTTCCAACCACCCATCATTGGAATTTACAAGAGAAGTATGGCCAAATCTTTTTTGGTCATACTTCTTTTCTGTGTCACATGGGTGCACTTATTTTTGCACTCCTGTTACCCAGAATCAGCTGACAGCAGACTAAAGCCCACTGTCAGCTGATGTCGTCGAGTTGACCAAGGCTCTAGAAGGATCTTGACCATTTTTTTCAACACAGATTCCTAATCAGCAGGGTACATACAGGTCAGAGGGAGTAAGAGGGTACAGTTGTTGAGGAGGAAGAAGAGGGTACCGGTGTGGAGGAGAAAGAAGAGGGTACAGCTGAGAAAGAAGTACAGGGTAAAGGTGTGGAGAAAGAAAATGGTACAGGTGAGATGGAAGAAGAGAGTACAGGTGTGGAGGAGGAAGGGGAAACAGATGTGGAGGAAGCAGAGGGTACAGGTGTGGAGGAAGCAGAGGGTACAGGCCTGGATGAATCAGAGGGTGCAGGTGTGGAGGAAGAAGGTACAAGTGTGGGGGGAGCAGAGGGTTTAGATGTGGTGGAAGCAGAGGATACAGGTGTGGAGGGAACAGAGGGTACAGGTGTGGAGGAAGAAGATGGTACAGGTGTGGGGGAAGAAAAGGGTACAGGTGTGGGGGGAGCAGAGGGTACAGGTGTGGAGGAAGAAGAGGGTACAGGTGTGGAGGAAGAAGAGGGTACAGGTGTGGAGGAAGAAGACAGTACAGGTGAAAGAGAAGAAAAGGGTACGGGTGTGGAGGAAGAAGAGAGCACAGGTGAAGGATAAAGGAGGATACAGGTGAATGAAAAGAAAAGGGTACAAGTGTGGAGGAAAAAGAAGGTACAGCTGAGAGGGTAGAAGAGGGTAGAGGTGAAAGGGAAAAAGAAGGTACAGGTGTGCAGGAAGAAGGGGGTACAGGTGAGAGAGAAGAAGAGAGATCAGGTATAGAGGAGAAAGAGGGTACAGTTGAGAGAAGAAGAGGGTACAAGTGTGAAGGAGGAATAGGGTACAGATGAAAGGGAAGAAGAAGGTATAGATGTGGAGAAAGAAGAGGATGCAGGTAAAAAGAAAGAAGAGGTACAGGTCCGGAGGAGCAAGAGGCTACAGGTGTGGAGGAAGAAGAGGGCACAGGTGTGGAGGAAGAAGAAGCCCTAGGTTGAGAGTAAAGGTGTGCAGGAAGAGAGTGAAAGAGAAGAGGGCACGGGTGTGGAGAAAGAAAAGGGCACAGCTGAAGTAATAAAGGGTACAGGTGAGAGAAATGAAGAGGGTAAAGGTGTGGAGGAAGAAGAGGGTACAGGTTAGGCAAGAGGAGAGCACAGGTGTGGAGGAGGAAGGGGGTACAGGTGAAAGGGAAGGGAAAGGGAAAAAAAAAAGGAAAGGGAAGAAAAAGGTTAATGTGTACAGAAAGAAGAGGGTACAGGTGTGGAGGAAGAACCTTTGCCACACCTTTGCCATCTTCTTCCCTTTCACCTGTACCCACTTCTTCTTCCTCCACACCTGTACCCTCTGATTCTAACACACCTGTGCCCTCTGCTTACTCCACACCTGTGCCCTCTGCTCCCTCCACACCTGTACTCTATGATTGCTCCACACCTGTACCCTCTTCTTCCTCCACACCTGACCCCAAATCTCTCAAAAAAGAGGACCTGTCATGCTTATTTCTTTTACAAGGGATCAGGGCCTGCGCCAGCAGTAGGCAGGTCAGGCAGCTGCCTAGGGCGCCAGGGTAGGGGACGGCAAAATCTGGATCCCCAGCCACTCGCTGGGGATTTCGGATTTATAAAATACCTGTCCCTTCAGCAGGCAAACTAAAACTTCCACCCTAGGCCCCATAGAAGAGAGCATGGAAGCTATGGTTTGCCTGTGGGGATTAGGGTACGGAGCCGGGGAAGGGATCCCAATGGCCAGTGAGTGGCCGGGCTGCAGAGGAGGGGGCGGGGTTTCCTATGTATGGCTCTCCCGGAGGGGGTGTTCCCTGTATTGTGGCCGGACAATGGGTTTTCCTCTCTGTCTGCTCTTTGCTGTCTCCGTCCTGTCCTCAAATAAAGGGGGGGGGGGCAGGTGTGTGTGCAGGGACTGATCATATGTCACTGATCTGATGAGAGGATACTGGACTGCTCAGGAGAGCACAGAGTACACAGACAGCTGACAGTTTATGGGGAGTGATTGGTGCTCTGCAACATGTAGAAGTGGAGTGTTCTGCAATGCATAGATGATCTGTGTTCTGCAACATGCAGAGGTGCAGTGTTTTTCAGAGTGTAGATGATCAGGGGTTCTCCAACAAGTAGAGGTTGAGTGCTCTTCAATTTGTGCATGATCGGTGTTCTACAGGGTATAGATGACCAGCCTACCCTACCCTAACCTGTCCATTTACTACCCTAGCCTGTCTATATACTACCCTAGCCTGTCCATTTACTACCCTAGCCTGTCTATATGCTACCTTAGCATGTCTATATACAGTGCATTGCGAAAGTATTCGGCCCCCTTGAACTTTTCTACCTTTTGCCACATTTCAGGCTTCAAACATAAAGATATAAAACTGTAATTTTTTGTCAAGAATCAACAAGTGGGACACAATCATGAAGTGGAACGAAATTTATTGGATATTTCAAACTTTGTTAGCAAATAAAAAACTGAAAAATTGGGCGTGCAAAATTATTCAGCCTCTTTACTTTCAGTGCAGCAAACTCTCTCCAGAAGTTCAGTGAGGATCTCTGAATGATCCGATGTTGACCCAAATGACTAATGATGATAAATAGAATCCACCTGTGTGTAATCAAGTCTCCGTATAAATGCACCTGCACTGTGATATTCTCAGAGGTCCGTTTAAAGCGCAGTGAGCATCATGAAGAACAAGGAACACACCAGGCAGGTCTGAGATACTGTTGTGGAGAAGTTTAAAGCCGGATTTGGATACAAAAAGATTTCCCAAGCTTTAAACATCCCAAGGAGCACTGTGCAAGCGATAATATTGAAATGGAAGGAGTATCAGACCACTGCAAATCTACGAAGACCTAGCCGTCCCTCTAAACTTTCAGCTCATACAAGGAGAAGACTGATCAGAGATGCAGCCAAGAGGCCCATGATCACTCTGGATGAACTGCAGAGATCTACAGCTGAGGTGGGAGACTCTGTCCATAGGACAACAATCAGTCGTATACTGCACAAATCTGGCCTTTATGGAAGAGTGGCAAGAAGAAAGCCATTTCTTAAAGATATGCATAAAAAGTGTAGATTAAAGTTTGCCACAAGCCACCTGGGAGACACACCAAACATGTGGAAGAAGGTGCTCTGGTCAGATGAAACCAAAATCAAACTTTTTGGCATCAATGCAAAACGTTATGTTTGGCGTAAAAGCAACACAGCTCATCACCGTGAACACACCATCCCCACTGTCAAACATGGTGGTGGCAGCATCATGGTTTGGGCCTGCTTTTCTTCAGCAAGGACAGGGAAGATGGTTAAAATTGATGGGAAGATGGATGGAGCCAAATACAGGACCATTCTGGAAGAAAACCTGATAGAGTCTGCAAAAGACCTGAGACTCGGACGGAGATTTGTCTTCCAACAAAACAATGATCCAAAACATAAAGCAAAATTTACAATGAAATGGTTCACAAATAAACATATCCAGGTGTTAGAATGGCCAAGTGAAAGTCAAGACCTGAATCCAATCAAGAATCTGTGGAAAGAACTAAAAACTGCTGTTCACAAACACTCTCCATCCAGCCTCACTGAGCTTGAGCTGTTTTGCAAGGAGGAATGGGCAACAATTTCAGTCTCTCGATGTGCAAAACTGATAGAGACATACCCCAAGCGACTTACAGCTGTAATAGCAGCAAAAGGTGGCGCTACAAAGTATTAACTTAAGGGGGCTGAATAATTTTGCACGCCCAATTTTTCAGTTTTTTATTTGTTAAAAAAGTTTGAAATATCCAATAAATTCCGTTCCACTTCATGATTGTGTCCTACTTGTTGTTGATTCTTCAAAAAAAATTACAGTTTTATATCTTTATGTTTAAAGCCTGAAATGTGGCAAAAGGTCGAAAAGTTCAAGGGGGTCGAATACTTTCGCAATGCACTGTACTACCTTAGCCTGTCTGTTTACTACCCTAGCCTTTCCGTGTACTGCCCTAACCTGTCTATATACTACACTAGCCTGTCTATATACTACCCTAGCCTGTCCATATACTACCCTATCCTGTCTATATACTACCCTAGCCTGTTCATATACTACCCTAGCCTGTCTATATACCAACCTAGCCTGCCTATAGGCTACCCTAGCCTGTTCATATACTACCCTAGCCTGTCTATATACCAATCTAGTCTTTCTATATACTACCCTAGTCTGTCCATATACTACCCTAGCCTGCCTGTATATTGCCCTAGCCTGTCTATATACTACCCTAGCCTGCCTGTATACTGCCCTAGCCTGTCTATATACTACCCTAGCCTGCCTGTATACTGCCCTAGCCTGTCCATATACCTGTGGACCACGGCTGGCGTGAGGAAGCAAGACGGTGCAGCCGCTATTTGTCTTCAGTCCGGGTCCAGAGACGCAGGGGCGGGCCTGCAGGCCGGGGCTGAAGAAATAGGTGGAGAAGCACCACAAAAATCTCCACCCCCCCCACCTTCACCTTATACATGTACAGGGCAAAGGGGGTGGAGTCGGGGGCGGAACCAGGGGTGGCAAAATCTGGTTTCGCCTAGGGTGTCAAAAATCCTTGCACCAGCCCTGGATGGGATGTTTACATTTCTTGTAATAGGAATAAAAGTGATAAAAGGAATAAAAAGAAAAAATTAAAGGGACAGTGTAAAAATAAAAAGTAAAATAAGAAAAAAAAAAATGAAAGCACCCCATCCGTCGTGCCCGTATATGTAAACAGTGGTTAAACCACACATGTGAGGTATTTCAATGATCGCTGGAGCAAGAGCAAAAATTCTAGTGAAAGACCTGTGCAATTTTAAAGCATGACATGTTAGGTATCTATTTACTCAGCGTAACATCATCTTTCACATTATATCAAAAAATAGGCTAAGGGCTCTTTCACACGGGCGATCCGATCAGATCCGCCTGTCAGTTTTTTAGGCGGATCTGATCGGATCCTCCATGCAGCTCTATGGGGCAGCGGGTGTCAGCGGAGACACCTCCGCTGACACCCGCTGCCATCCGCATCCGATCCTGTGCGTGAAATCTGGACGGATGGAAACCCTATTTTTCCATCCGTTCAGTAATCGGATCGGATCGGATCTGATGAGAGCGGACAAGCGGTCCACTCTCATCCGATAACCCATAGAGGGCAGCGGGGGCTGAGACACCTCCCTCTCCGCTCTGCAAGCGGAGACGGAGCTGTCATCTGCCGGCTCAGCGGGGATCGCGGATCGATCCCCGCTGAGCAACACGGATCCGCCTACGGAGGCGGACCGTGTGAAAGAGCCCTTACTTTATTGTTTTGTTTTTTTAATTATTAAAGTGTGCTTGAAAGACCGCCACATACAGTGTGATATAAAAAATTGCAACGAACGCCATTTTTTTCTCTAGGGAAGAGTCTTTGCTAAAAAAAATAAAATGTATAATGTTTGGGGCTTCTAAGTTATTTTCTAGCAAAAAAAATACAGATTTTTACGAGTAAATAGCAAATGTCAGAGAAAGATCTGGTCTTAAAGTGGCTAGTAAAAAAATGCTGATTTTTACATGTATGTGATGTAAAGAATTGGCTTAGGCAGCAAGTTGTTAAGCATAATCAAGGACCAATGTTTTTGCTGACTAAAAATAGCCACAAATGTTCTTGATTTAAACAATAGGTAGCAAGGCTAAAGGATTAAAATGGTGCAATGGTGCCATCTGCTGACTGAAAAATAAAACAGCGCCTGGTCTGAATAATAATGAAAATAATAGCGCAATAGTAAAAATATATATATATATACTAACCTGTTTGCAATATACTAGGATATATATTGTTGTAGTATATAAATATATGCAACCACAATTAAAACAGACATGTCTAGTAAGATACACAACAAAGTGTAGCAACCATTGTGAATTCCCCACTTAATATCTGACTTCAGGTAATCAAGAAATCATAAAGACTGAACATTGTTGGATTTTTTTGTTTAGCTGTGCACTGCTTTATTGAATAAACCTTAAAAGATTAAGGGCCAGTTCACACCATAGAAACACAGTCCGGATGCATTCTGGATGCTTTTCTGCATGCGCATTTTAGACACTATCCAGTGCTCTTTTTTTATGCCTTTTTGGTGTGTTTTTGATGCAGTCCAGTGCATTTTCCCCCTCCTTTTATCTTAACCCTAAATTAGGTAAGGTTCACACCTATGCAGGGGCAGTTGGTCCTTTTTCCATATGTGTTTTGCACTGCGTGTTGTGTTTTTGTACATGCATTTTTCATGCGTTTTGCATTTTTGTGTTGGCAAATACAATAATTTTGCAGGGCAGCATGGGGTCTGTTTTTGGCAAGGTTCACACTATTGCGTGTTTTAGTGAGGCTTGCGTTATGCAGAAATGCAGTGCAAGCCATTTAACATGATTTGCCATGAGTAATGTTTACATCTATGCGGTTTCTGCGGGTGCCTTTTTATAGAAAGGGTCTGGGACTTCTTTCCCCACAGCGTCTTGTGTTTTTGGTCTAATAGACTTCAATGGGCCCACATCCAAAATGCAATGTGTTGTGCTGCATGTGTCCTGTTTTTTGCATGCGTTTCCACTGCGTTTTCCGGCCTGCATTTTTGACCATGCTTTACTCAAAAACACTTCCCTCTAAAAACAGACTTCCCATGCTGCCCTGCAAAATTATTGTATTGGTCAACACAAAAATGCAAAACGCATGTAAACCCATATGGAAACGGACCAACTGCACAGGTGTGTACCTAGCCTTCAGTGGAAGGTATTTGCAGTGAAGCAAGGTCAAAAACGCAGGCCCCAAAATGCAGCAGAATGTGGGCAAAAGGCAGGTCATATGCAGCACTTGCGTTTTGGATAAAGTCCCATTGAAGTCTATTGGACCAAAAACGCAAACTGCTGCAGGGAAAGAAGTCCTAGACCCTTTCTAAAAAACGCGCCTGCTGGAACTGCATAGATGTGAATGTTACCCATGGGAAATCATATTAAATGTGTAAAGGAAATGTGTAAATCCTGTATAGTATTTTGTATGTATTGCACACTGCACTCATTGTGCACACGGCGCTAATAATGTTTGCATTCTTTCGAGTCCTGATTAGAATTAGCCTGCCTATTTTGCACCCGTTGTTACTATAAAAGTACAATTATATTAATAATGCGATATGTGTAGGTAAAGTTGCGCTAGTCTCTTAATAAGCAAATGGACCAATGTAATGTCCAGAACCAAACATGTGAATGCTCAGCATATACTAAATACTAATAGGTACGGCAGCCAGCACAACAGGAGTACAAATCCAATAGACAAAATAATAAATATAAAGTGCAGCGCCTAATGACAAATTCTATGTGCATGCAGACAAACTAGGCAAAAACCATAGTAACATGGATTATGAAATCCAATGATGGACACAACCTAGGTGGATAAATAAATCAAGAATAGATAAATGATACAGTTTATGAATCATATGGCAGTCTCTGAGGAAAAAGGGAAAGAAGTGATGACAGGAAGCCGATCCCACTGAAGACTGATATCCACCACCGCAATGTGAGTGCCAGGGTACTCTTACCAGATCAAAGGCGAAACAGACATGTATAACAGAGGTCGGCTTATGGTCATCAGATAGGCATCGGTGGCAGGGATCAGTAGCTCGGTCATCAGCCTCCAGAACCTCTCCAGAACCAGGGACCAGAATGCAGGTAAATGCACTAATACCATATGAGCTCCCCTCACCAGTCACAGGGAAGCATGAACCTCGTGAGGAAAACAGAAGGCATCCGATCGTGTAGTACGTTCAATTAATCAAATTTTATTAAAAGGTATAAGACAGGTACTCACAAAGTGACTTGCACGTATGAGGCACGCAAGCACACTGCCGCCGCGGCCATCTTTGATTTCCAATGCTGTATTCATGCAAGTACCAGTGACATTACTACAGTAATCAGTGCTATAAATATGCACTGTTACTGTAAAAATGACACTGGCAGGGAAGGGGTTAACTTTATTGGTAAACAGTGGGTTAAATGTATCCTTAGGGGCTTGATTCTAACTGTGGGGGGGGGCGTGGCTTGTGATGTAACCACAGAGACATACGATCCTACATAGCAGGATCGTATAGTCTCTGCACTTACATCAGGGAGAATGACAGACGGCTTTGTTTACATCAGCCGCCTGCCTTTCTCCCTCTCCAGCGGGAGATCGCGAGTGACCGGCGGACATCGGAGCCGCCGGTCACTCATGCGGGGATGTTAGTGAACGAGCGGAGGCGAGCGACGTAGTCCTATGTCGCTTTGCCCAGTAGGGGCTGACTGCCGCAGAAAATAGTCGTGCGGCGGTCAGCAAGTGGTTAATTTACACTTATTTCCCAAGACATGTAGCAGAATACATTTTTCCCTAAATTTATGACAACATTTGATATTCTCTGGTGTAGCTCCCCATTGTTAAAAAAAATGTAATGTGCCAATAGTGCATTATCCTTTAAAAAATAGATAACGGAAAATTTATATCAATACTTACCGTAATTTTCCTTTCCTGATAGAACTCCATGGCAGCACACGTATGGTAGGCTCCGCCTCCTCTCCTACCCTATAGGACCCCACTCCCATAAATTTTTGCTCCAAGCCAGGAGCCGTGTTCCATATATAGACTACTCCAGCAGATGGGAGGGAACTCCTGCTGCCATGGAGTTCTATCAGGAAAGGAAAATTACGGTAAGTATTGATATAAATTTTCCGTTTTCCTGACAGACTCCATGGCAGCACACATATGGGAAATAACTAGCCATACACACCCGGGTGGGCAACTGCTGGTCAAACAGAAATAGGTTTAATTTGCACCGTCAACAGACAAAATTTTTAAACCAAAATCAACTGAGGATAAAGAAGCAGGTTCAACACAATAATGTGACATGAAAGTGTTAATTGAGGACCATGAGGCCGCTCTGCAAATGACATCTGGTGCAACATGAAGGGAAGCCGCCCAAGACGTAGAAATCCCTCTGGTGGAATGAGCCGTCACCACTTCCGGAGGAGCCAGTCCCTTGGCTCTATATGCCCACTGGATGGTCTGAACTATCCAGCTAGAAATTGTTCTGGAAGAAGCCCTCTTGCCTCTGTTCTTTCCATAAAAGAGAACAAATAGATAGTCTGACTTGCGAAAGGAAGCTGTGAACTTCAAGTATGTTTGAAGGACTTCGCCCACATCCAACGGATGGGTACTCTGGTCATCTTGAGACTTGAATCTAGGTAAAACAATCTCTTGGTTGACATGAAAAACTGAATTTACCTTCGGATTGGACCCTAGCATAGGGACCAGGACGACCCGATCAGGAAAAAATGTCAGAAAAGGTTCTTTGCAACCCAGGTCACTAATTTCAGAGACACGTTTAGCCGATGTGATGGCTACTAAGAAGGCCGTCTTCATAGACAGATTCTTAAGGAAGAAGGAATCTCCATGTTCCAAAACTGTTGCTGAGAGAAACTCAAGGACTAGTGGAAGGTCCCATTTGGGGAACCTGGGTTTCCTGGGAGGTCTCATTCTTGACGCACCTCTGAAAAACTGCCGGACCAGAGGATGTTTTGCCCATGAGGTCCCCGTGAAGGCAGAGATTGCTGAGATCTGTACTCTGAGAGAGCCAACAGCCAGAGATAGGTCTAAGCCTGTCTGGAGGAACCCCAGAATGTGATGGATCTTAGGATTAGTGATGGAATCGGACTCATTAGACATGTAATCCTCAAACTTAGACCAGATCCTCTCGTAGACTTTGTTGGTGCCCGGTCTCCTGGCACTCATCATTGTGGACATTGCCGCACTTGGACAGCCAAGAGCTTTTAGTCTTTCCCTCTCAAGGACCATGCCATGAGATGTAACTGCGCTGGGCATGGATGCAGCACTGGACCCTGAGATAGAAGGTCCGGCCTGAATGGCAGGGGAACAGGATCCCGAAAGCTCAGTTGGAGCAGCAGAGGAAACCAGGGCCTCCTTGGCCAAAACGGAAGAATTGCTATGACTTCTACCCTCTCTCTCCCGAGTCTCTGCAGGAACTTGAATATCACTGGGACCGGGGGAAAAGCATATGCTTTGTGGAACTTCCAGTGGTCCGTCAGAGCATCTACCCCGTAGGCTTGGGGGTAACGCCATCTCGAGTAGAATTTCGTCAGTTTGGCATTGTTTGGAGAGGCAAACAGGTCTACCTCCGGAAGAATCCCCAGAGAGATGACCCACTTGAAGGTTTCTGGATGAAGAGACCATTCGTTGTTGTCTAGATTGGTTCTTGACAGAAAATCTGCCTGAACGTTCTGGACTCCTGGAAGATAAGCAGCTGATAGATTGGAAAGATTCCGTTGGGCCCATGCCATGATCGGTTTCACTTCTTCCAGAAGGGAGGAACTGCGGGTGCCCCCTTGCCTCTTGATATATGCGACCGCCGTCGTATTGTCTAGCCGTAGGAGGACCGAGGACCCTTTCACCAAGTGACGGAAAGCCATGATGGCACGAAAAGCTGCCCGAAGCTCCAGGACATTTGAGACCAACCCGAGGGTGGGAAAGTCCCACCTGCCCTGGGCCACCTCTGACAGGCAGTGCGCACCCCAGCCCGTCTGGCTGGCATCCGATGTCACAACGATCCAAGGAACGGGAACGATCGAATGACAATTCAGGAGATTTTCCCGTTGTAGCCACCAAGACAGACTCGCCCTCATAGAGGATGTTATCCGTACAGGAGTGTCTGGATTCCCGGAGCTCCATTGGCGGAGGAAACCGATTTGAAAGGGCCTCATCCTCCACTGTGCCCACTTGACCATGGGGGCCGTGGAGACCATGGTCCCTATTATTTTCAGACACTGTGATGCCCGAAGATAAGGGGTTGACATTGCCGGTTGTATTCTGCTGCGGATCACCGGAATCTTCTCCACTGGAAGAGAGATGGTGCCTCTGGAGGTGTTGAAGAGTGCCCCCAGGAAGATCAAGGATTTTGTCGGATCCAGATGGCTTTTCTCCAGATTCAAGAGCCACCCGAATTCTTGAAGGGTGGAGATTACCTGAGATCTGTGTTGCAGAATCTGTGCTTGGTCTTGAGAAAGAAGAAGCAGATCGTCTAAGTAGTGAAACAGTCAGATCCCTTTCGATCTGATCAGAGCTACAATAGCCAGTAAGATCTTTGAAAAGACTCGAGGTGAGGTGGTAAGCCCGAAAGGGAGACAGGTAAACTGGAGATGCACTTGACCCACGGCAAAGCGAAGAAATTTTTGTAGTTCTGCTGCCACTGGGACATGGAAATAGGCATCTTTTAGATCTATGGAGATCATCCAATCTTCTGGTTGCACCACTTGGCGGATAGTGAAGAGTGTCTCCATCCTGAACCTCTCCTTCTTTATGAAAGAGTTCAGATGAGTCAGGTCTATGACCGGTCTCCAAGAACCGTTTTTCTTTAGCACCATGAATAGAGGTGAATAAAGGCCTTGAAACCTTTCTTCGGCCGGAACTGGGATGACAGCACCTTGAGAGATCAGGGAATCTACGTATGACAGAAGAATTGACTTCTTTTCTTCCACGCGAGGTAGAGCCGTAGGGATGAGCCGCAGAATTGGAGTTTCTTCGAAAGACCAAACGTGACCATGAGACACGGTCTTGACGGTCCACTGGTCCATAATCGAGGCTGCCCAAACGTGCGCAAACTGACGTAGACGAGCGCCTACTCGCAACGCTTGAGCAGGCCTGATATCAAAAAGACTTTGTGGTCTCCCGACCACTAGAAGGTGTTCCCTTGTTGAACTTCTGACCTGTAGGTTGAGATCTTTTCCAATTCTTTCTGAACTCACGTCCAGGCCTGTAAGAGCGAGCTTCTCTGGATCGATCCGAACATGGTTTGTGCTGAAATCTTCTGCGGTCAAGCAAACGGCGATCCTGAGGGAGGAAACCTGATTTACCACCAGTGGCACGGGTAATGGCACTGTCCAGTTTGTTGCCAAAAAGGGACGCACCCTCAAACGGAATCCTGCACCAGGCCTGTTTGGAAGCAGGATCGGCCAGCCAGGGACGTAACCATAAAGCACGTTTGGCCGTGACAGAAGAGAGCATGACCCGCGCCACCAGGCGAATGATATCAATGGAAGCCTCACCCAAAAAGGCCGTTGCCAACCTTAGTTCATACACAGCCGAGCTTCTGGCTGCTTCCTCTGAGACACCTTGCAGTGTGGTCTCCACGTTATCTACCCAAGCCTCCATAGCTTTGGATGTGGCTGCTAGGGCTAGGGCTGGCTTGCAGGTCATACCAGCTAACAGATAGATCTTTTTGAGATCCGTATCAATTCGTCTATCCAGACCATCTTTAAATGAGACGGAATCTTCCAAAGGTAGGGTAACGTGTTTGACTAGCCTCATCAAGGCTGCGTCTATTGTAGGTGCAGAATCAAGATGCTTCACTTTGTCGGTCTTAAAAGGATATAACCTGGAAAATTTGGACGATAAGGAATTCTTCCTTTCAACTCCATGCCATTCGTCTGTAATGATTTCCCCCAGCTCACTCAGAAAAGGGAAATGATCCCGTTCTTTCTTGAGGTGTTTAAAGTATTTTTTCTGTTTTGCTGGGGAATCTGCTGGCTCTTCCCATTTTAACGCCTCTTTTACCGCTCTCACTAGCGGAGAAATCATGGCAAAATCAAAGCCTGAACTTTGGTCTTCTAGGTCATCCTCACTTTCAGAGGAATCCGAGAAGCGACTCGGCTGGGAAGTGCCTGGCTCTACGTCTTCCCTCTGAGGGAGAACTGGAGTATCAGCTTTATGACCAGACAGCCGGTTGGGATCCCAATCCCTTAAGGATTCTTGCACGATCCGCCTGACCAGGGTTTCCACTGGTGGATCTGGGACTTGTTTTTCCTTGATTGCCCGAGAATAGCAGGCATCACACAAGGATCTATCCTCAGGGACTACAGCCCTACAACCCCAGCAAGATTTGTGTGCGGGGCGGTCAGCATGGCGGGAAGACCGGCTTGGACAATCATCATGGCGTCTAGACCTAGACCTGGATCTATGGTGCCTGGATTTGGATGATGCATGGTGATGGCCTGAAGGTGATCTGTCCTTTGATCCCGATGCAGGACGTTGGTCAGACCTAAAAGGGCTGAAAACAAAGGAAAGAAAAGCTCAGGCTACAGTAAGCCAGCTGGCAGACAAGCGAGAGTTAAAAGCTAAAGCTCACCTGTTGCGCAGGGACTGGCCACCGGGGGGCGGTGAGGCATCCATTGCAAATCACAGCGAGATAACCTGCAATAGGAAGGATGTAAGAACTCAATCTTACCTTCCCATAGCCGCCTTTCCCCTCCCCCATTCAAGCAGGACTGACCCAGCACAGGACTTACCAAACACAGGCAGAGACACAGCGTGGGGAGGCCGCCGCAAAAGCCCACAGACATCCCAAGAATGACAGCTCCATCAGCTGTTTAAATTTCCCGAGAGCCGTAAAGCCACGCCCCCCCGACGCCACCGCGTCATGGAGGACTGGAAGTAGCGTGCGCTCATGCGCAGACCACTTAGGAACCAAGCCTCACAATGAACACCCAACTGGGAATCAGGAGGCGGGGGGAGGAGCCGAGAGCGACGGCCTGGAACGCAGGAGCGCTCCAGCTGCCATACTAACCAGGAAGCAAAACGATATAAAGTAAGCAATACATTACCACCAATACCGACAGAAGGACCTGGAACGCTCCTCAACCGGAGACTAGCGTGTGCGTCAGGGCATAAGGGCCTCCCGCTAGTAGCAAGGACGTTTGGCCAAGCGATGCAGCCCACCTCTCATTCAGGATTTATGGCATCTTCCGGCATCATTTCAAATTGCCCGGGTCCACCCAGTAGTACTGAGATTGCTGGACTAAGGTAGAAAAAGGCACCATCAAGGAAAGCCACACGCCACCAGGTATGTAAGAAAACGCATCCTATAAGGTAAGACTTCTCTTGCGGAAGGAGGACAAAAAAGGAACACGGCTCCTGGCTTGGAGCAAAAATTTATGGGAGTGGGGTCCTATAGGGTAGGAGAGGAGGCGGAGCCTACCATACGTGTGCTGCCATGGAGTCTGTCAGGAAAAATGTTTTTTTAGTGTGTTTTTATTAAAAATAAAAACACACTTACATGGCAGAGGAGGAACTAAGCACAAACAATGGTTCCAAGATGCAAAAACGTGGCCACCTGCAGTGCGGACCCTGTGGCGTGGTGTGGCGTGACGGCGTGGCTGCTCCCACCGATGCGTTTCTCCTTATCAGGCATCAGCTGGGACCGGAGAAACACGTCAGGGGGAGCAGCCACGCCGTCACACCATGGGGTCTGCACTGCAGGCGGTCACATTTTTGCATCTTGGAACCATTGTTTGTGCTTAGTTCCTCCTCTGCCATGTAAGTGTATTTTTATTTTTAATAAAGTTTTTTTAAAGGATAATGCACTATTGGCACCTTATATTGTGTTCCACCATGGGGGAGCTACACTAGAGAATATTATTACCAGCCACATTTGTGAGTTGGATAAGGTGTAGTGGAGGAATCCCTAAGTCCACATATTGGAGCCACCATTGGACACCTTTCATCGGGTGCATCCATACATCAACATTGGTTCATCTCTACCCTCTTCATACTTCTGATAAGAAGTTTGCACTAACACTTGGGTGATCTTTCACTTTATTCACGTGTGGAAAGTCCTTGTTCTCGATTAAGGCTCACATTGCAACGTTATCTGGTAAGGGTCTACTCCCTCTACTTCACATATAAGGATATATTGATTCATTAATGACTGGATTGAAGATCTCCTGATTCATTGAAGTTCATTCTTTGCCTGTTTTGGGATCAGTGTGAATGATCCGAGGACTTTATTCATCCTATATGTGTTATAGATAACATGCCTGTTTATATGTTTATTTGTACACTATGTTTTCTTTACACCTTTATTTAAAGGTTTTTCATAGTGTGTGGGAATTACCAACAATTTGGATTATTTAGTGAATTTATTTGCATTTCTTATTCTTGTTGAGTGCACTACACTATTTTTTATTTTCACCATTTTTAATTCTAGTTCTGCCGCAAAATTGGAAGGTTAGTGCACCCCTTTCTTTTCACAATTAGGTAGCAACATAAACAGAGCATTAACTCAAATTCGGGAATACCTGGAAAACATTAGTTCTTCAACTACTGATTTTACAGATTCAGTGGAGTTCATCGTAAGGTTCAGTTCTCTCTGCAGTGACTTGTCATGTGACTTGAGAGTTTAAAGTCACATGAGAAGTCACTCCCCATTAACGGCAATGGAATTGTTCTAATTAGTGCGACTTAGAAAAAGGTTCCTGCACTATTTTGGGGCGATTTGCATTGACTTATGTTACAGAAGTCGCAAGCCACAATAAAGTCACGCGGAATGTCGTCTGTCAAAGTCGTGCGAGTTTGAAGCCGCGTAGATGTACTGTGTCTTAAAATATACAATGCGCATGCGCAGTACTTTTGTCTGGCAGTGTTGCTTTCTACAATAGAATGTACCTGTGCAGCACTTTTCACAGGAATGTCCTGCTTACAGACAGAATATCTTTCAAGCCTCTTCAAGATTTATTGGATGATGAGATCTTTGCAGATTTTTTTAACACTTTCCTGAACCTCCCGTAAGTTGTGCTCAAAAATGTTTTGGAGACATAATTTTGGAGACACATTTTCATTTGTATTCTCTTAGGTTGTTTTTATCTAAATGTCATTTGTATTTTTATAACCCCATTTTATTTTATTTCTCTATGTTACACAAAATGTAGATTTACACATTAAAAAAATGCCAACATAGAGCTGTATGCTAATGTCTGCAGCAGCCTGCTAGACTTCACCATTGCACCCAAATGTCAGACTGCCAAAGCTGCCTGCTGGTGTCAATGCTTGCCTGCTACATTCTGCCTTAGGCTTCATTCACATGTCAGCGTAGCGATCGCGGGCAGAATCACCGCAATCCGGAAATCATTGCAAATCGCGGGACGCCTGTGCGTTGCCTGTGATTTGCAATAGCACCCCAAACGCTGTGCGATGTTGCCACAATTTGCGCCTGCCAAATCACGGTAACATCGTGCAAAAAAAATCGCGGGACGGCCAAAACAGGTACAAGAGCTTCTTTGGGGCGTCATGCGTCCCGCAATTTTTTTTTTGCACGATGTTACTGCGATTCGGCAGGCATAAATCACGGCAACATCGCACAGCATTTGGGGAGCTATTGCAAATCACGGGCAACGCACAGGCGTCTCGCGATTTGCAATGATTTCCGGATCACGGGCAGAATCGCGGTGATTCTGCCCGCGATCGCTACGCTGACATGTGAACGTAGCCTAAGGCTTACCAATGAGGCAACCCAGAATAAATAAAGGAACGCCACACTACCAGGAAGTGCAAGAGCCAATAGCTTTCCTGATCAGAATAGCCAGGCTATTAAACGCAAATTGTACTGTGTATCCAAGAAGACTAAAAAAAAAGCTGTTCATTAAAGTGGTTGTAAACCCTTACATATACCCATTGAAGTGACTGGCATACTGTGATACACAGAGATGAAAAAAATCCTCTTATGTACATTGTACCCATTTATCTGCAGTCTTCTCTTCCCTACAGCCATTCAGAATTTATAAAGCTTGTCTGAGCATCCAGAAAACAGGGGGAGGAGAGCTGAAGTTACATTCTGCAGAGATCAGTGGGGAGAGCTCTGAGAGCTGATTGGAGGGAAGAGACACACCCCTCTTCGCACAGCACACAGGTCCAGAGCTGGGACTGTCAATCACAGGCTGTGTCCTTGAGCTCCCTCCACTGTCACCTTTTTTCTCTTGTCGTCAGGAAAACTTGTCAGAAGGGACTCATGCAGATAGCAGAGGAACAAACCAGCAGACAGAAATGACACATAGTGCTCTTAATTGAGACAACTACACACTAAAGAGGGATATATTTTGTTCATATTTCATGTCTGAGGTTTACAACAAGCTTTAATATATATGTTATAATAGAGGGGTTAATTTCCAATCTACATTAGTATTTTTATTGAAGGGCAAGTGCAGCTCTTGGTAAAATCATGGAGTAATTCTGTGCAGTTAAAGTGTTACTAAACCCAGGACTGTACACTCACTATATTCCGTCTCCCACAGTACACAGAACATGGAAATGCAATTATTTTAGTAAAGATAACCTGCTAAATACCTTTTCCCATCATCAGTATATAGCAGTCTTATACCCTCTATCAGTGTCAGGCGGAGCACTGGCTAAGGTGGTTGTAAAGCTTTAAGGTTTTTTACCTTTATGCATTAAGGTGAAAGACTTTCTGGGCTGCAGCCCCCCCCCCCAGACCCCCCCTTTTTTTACCTGAACCCGATCCGATCCAGCGATGTGTACAAGTCCAGCAGCTCCAGGTGCTGTCGCTGTCCTCATTGGACAGATTGATAGCAGCAGAAGCCATTGGCTCCTGCTGCTGTCAATCAAAAGCTGTGGCACGGGAGCAGGGGGCAGGGCCAAGTCCCACTGTCCGTGTCAATGGATGCAGCAGGGGGACTCAGGAGTGAGCCCACATGGTTGCCCCCATAGAAAGCAGCTTTCCATGGGGACACCTAATGAAGAGAAGGGGTCTGGATCGCAAGCGGGGGACCCCAGAAGAAGAGGATCTGGGCGGCTTTGTACAAAACCATTGCACAGAGGAGATAACTATAGACATGTTTGTTATTATTTTAGTTTTTTTTTTTTACAACCACTAAAAGCTTGTAGGGGGAGTTTTCATTCTCTCATTCTGTCTTATGAGGCTGCATGACCTCTGATCCTCTGTCTGAACAGTGCTGATGGACCCTGTGCTGATCACATGCACCCTCCAAAAAAAAAAAAAAAAAAAAACCTCTCTTTACACTTTACACACCAAACTGAGCATGTGCGGAGTGCCCCCAGGGCTTTGTACTATCAAGAGATGGATTGGGGACAGTGGAAGAAGAGGAAGATGAGAGAAGACAGGATCAAACAGCCTTTTTACACAATGTGCAGGATTAACCCCTTAGGTTCCACAGTGAGTATAACAAGCATGTTTTTGATCTCTACTGTATTTTCAAATTCTCTATCCTTCAATGAATTGATTAGATCAAAATGTGACGTAATTTCCTTTTAAATGCTATTTTTCCAGTGTGGACATCTGCCATTCCTTTTATATGTAAGTAAACTGTGCTGAAGGTTCTAAAGCCTCACACGCACCGATTGTTGGCCGACCGATCGGCGTCTTTTGTCCAGTATTGTTGTGTTGGTTGAAATGTGCTCTAGACTGCACACGAATTTTGTCGGCCAACAACAACCAACTTCAGCAGTGATGTCATGTGCTGGTTGACTTTCCCTGTGTTTTTTCTTCTCTGAGCATGCCCAGTCTTGCTCATCACATTTTTGTCGGCCGTAATCTGTACTGACTGAAGAACAATCGGCAGTTCTGGTGACGGCCAACAAAAATTTTATAGTCTGCACACCAGATTTTGTTCGGCCGAAAAGTCAGTCGGTTGTCGGAAGCATCATACTAACGAGCCGACAATAGGCCGATCGGACGTTGGCCGAAAATTCACGGCCAACAATCGGTGCGTGTGTACGAGGGTAGTCAGACTCCATGCTATGATCCTGTTCTCTGTCAGTGGGAATTGTGGCCACCTCTACCATCTTATAAGGTAAGTGTCTATGATTAAATGATACCTGCATAAGACCTGTATATAATATGCTCTGTGTCAAATTCCCATAGACTTTATCTTTATACAGTAAGATCAGTTTCACTAGGTTACAGCAGCAGGATTCTTAGGTGTTCTCAGAAAATGTTCATGAAACATCTCTTCGGCTCTTCATTTTTAAGGATGTTCAAACACGGCACTTAGTTTACAAGCATTAGTTTGAGTATTGGCCGTGATTACTGGATTAGGCTGTGTAGAATTTACCTTGGATGCAAATGTTACATACTCATTGCCTAGGCATGAGTGGACAGAGTGATTTTGATGACATTATTGTAGTCAGCAACATTTCACTGAAGCAGAAACTCCATTTTGCTTAGGCAAGATTTGTAAAAAAAAAAAAAAAAAAAAAAGTTTTTGTTTTTGTATATTTTCCTTAGAGAGTATTTTTTATTTGGTGTATTTTCATTTAGCCTTGGTTCACACTAGGGCGACCTGTGAGGCGACCTGGTCGCCTCACAGGTCGCCGCAGGTCGCCTCCCATAGGGAAGCTGCGGACCCGTTCTAATAGGAGCGACACAAGTCGCTCCGACCTAGAAAAAGGGTCCGGAGCTTCTTTGGGGCGACCAGGAGGCGACCGCCATAGACTTCACTGTTATGAAGTCCGTGGCGGCCGCTCCGAGGTCGCGGGCGCGCTGCTCGCACCGCGATCTCGGAGGTCGCCCCGGGAAGTAGCGTCGCGGTAGTGTGAACCGGCGCTACATTTTCATGTTTTTCTTTTCTTTCGTTTTTTTTTTTTTCTTTCGTTTTTTTTATGTATTTGAGTGATAATTTTGTACCTTCACTTAAAGTTTTTATTTAACTTTTTTGTCAATGACTGTTTTTTTGTCTGTGAAAAAGCCTAAATTATTAAAAGAGATGTATGGGTTTCTGTTTTTTTTTTTTAGATTTATACTTACCTGGGTGGATGCAGCATTGGTCTGATGCTGCATCTGTCCTCTGGCACCTCTGCACTGAGAACTGAGCAATCAAACACCGCTGTTCCATTGGTTCTCACAGCTCCGTGAGCAGAGAGCTGCTGACTGTCAGTCACCGCTCTCTGCTCTGCCCCCCCTCCTGGCTCACTGGAGCGCTGGGCTGTGGAGGGGGTGGGAGTGGCGGGCCCAGACTCTCAGCAGTTCGATGAGAGGCTGAACCGGGTGTCGGTCCAGAGATCTGGCGGATTCCGATTCCATGGTTGTGATGGCACAGAGCCTGGACTGACTTTTGTGATGTCAGCTGAGAGCGACTGACTTCAGCTCGCTGTCTGCTGAAAACGGGTCACAGGAGTGCAGAACCAACTGCACTCCTGTTTATCCATCCAAGTACACCCAAACAAGCTTTGGCTATTGTTCTCCTTTAAGCTAACTGAGGGGCCTTTTTGTCACAACAACAAGTTTCGGATACTTTAAAGGAGGTTTTGGTAGCTTAATTTTTGGGGAATTTAAAACTCTACTCACTGTATACAGAGATACTCAAACTTGTTGTACTATCTCTGTGTAAGCAGACACTGGGGGACATATGCTAAAGCTGATGTACACAGAATCTGGTGCACTTGTGCATGGTAACCAATCAGCTTCTAGGTTTTATTGTCAGAGCTTAATTGAACAAGCTGAAGTTAGAAGCTGATTGGTTACTACGCATCGCTGCACCAGATTGTGTGTGCACAAGTTTTAGTAAATATCTCCACTAAGGCTCCGTCACATCTTTCCGTCCGCGCTTGCAGTGCTCACGAGTAATGCAGGGAAAGAAGTCCCTGACCTTTTTTTAAAAATCATGCCACACTGAATTGCCTGGTGCTACAACACCATATGGTTAGCCACGAGCAAATCGTACGTGGTTGAACCTCCCTGGCGGTATTCCCGAGTGTGGCTCGGGGTGGGATTTCACTGCTATAAGTGGTAACCCCCGAGCCACACTCTGGGTACCACCAGGGAGCATCGCTGGATCCTTGTAGAGGGTTACTTACCTTGTCCCCAGGATCCAGCGATGTGTCCCTTCGGCATACGGCGGCCGAATCTTCCACCCGATGCTTGTGAGCCCCGGCTTCCGTCTCCTGCAACGTGACGCTAGCAGGGGGGTGGAACCGGCGGCAAATTTGAAAAGTAAAAAACACAAACACACTGATTTCATTTCAAAATAAAATAAAATGATATTAGTTTGCCCCCCAGTGCCCTTTCCTGCAGTTTTACTGTACTTTTTATATATATATACAGTGTATTGCGAAAGTATGTGAGTGGGAAAAGTGGGACACAACAATTAAGTGGAACGAAATTTATTGGATATTTCAAGCTTTTTTAACAAATAAAAAACTGAAAAATTTGGCTTGCAAAATTATTCAGCCCGCTTAAGTTAATACTTTGTAGCGCCACCTTTTGCTTCGATTACAGCTGTAAGTCGCTTGGGGTATGTCTCTATCGGTTTTGCAGATCGAGAGACTGAAATTTTTGCCCATTCCTCCTAGCAAAACAGCTCAAGCTCAGTGAGGTTGGTGGAGAGCGTTTGTGAACAGCAGTTTTCAGTTCTTTCCACAGATTCTCGATTGGATTCAGGTCTGGACTTTGACTTGGCCATTCTAACACCTGGATATGTTTATTTGTGAACCATTCCATTGTAGATTTTGCTTTATGTTTTGGATCATTCACTTGTTGGAAGAAAAATCTCCGTCCCAGTCTCAGGTCTTTTGCAGACTCCATCAGGTTTTCTTCCAGAATGGTCCTGTATTTGGCTCCATCCATCTTCCCATCAATTTTAACCATCTTCCCTGTCCCTGCTGAAGAAAATCAGTCCCAAGCCATGATGCTGCCACCACCATGTTTGACAGTGGGGATGGTGTGTTCAGGGTGATGAGCTGTGTTGCTTTTACGCCAAACATAACATTTTGTATTGTTGCCAAAAAGTTCGATTTTGGTTTCATCTGACCAGAGCACCTTCTTCCACATGTTTGGTGTGTCTCCCAGGTGGCTTGTGGTAAACTTTAAACAACACTTTTTATGGATATCTTTTAGAAATGGCTTTCTTCTTGCCACTCTTCCATAAAGGCCAGATTTGTGCAGTATACGACTGATTGTTGTCGTATGGACAGAGTCTCCCACCTCAGCTGTAGATCTCTGCTGTTCATCCAGAGTGATCATGGGCCTCTTGGCTGCATCTCTGATCAGTCTTCTCCTTGTATGAGCTGAAAGTTTAGAGGGACGGCCAGGTCTTCGTAGATTTGCAGTGGTCTGATACTCCTTCCATTTCAATATTATCGCTTTGCACAGTGCTCCTTGGGATATTTAAAGCTTGGGAAATCTTTTTGTATCCAAATCCGGCTTTAAACTTCTCCACAACAGTATCTCAGACCTGCCTGGTGTGTTCCTTGTTCTTCATGATGCTCTCTGCGCTTTAAACGGACCTCTGAGACTATCACAGTGCAGGCGCATTTATACGGAGACATGATTACACACAGGTGGATTCTATTTATCATCATTAGTCATTTAGGTCAACATTGGATCATTCAGAGATCCTCACTGAACTCCTGGAGAGAGTTTGCTGCACTGAAAGTAAAGGGGCTGAATAATTTTGCACGCCCAATTTTTCAGTTTTTTATTTGTTAACAAATATAAATATAAAAAATACAGTTTTATATCTTTATGTTTGAAGCCTGAAATGTGGCAAAAGGTTGCAAAGTTCAAGGGGGCCGAATACTTTTGCAAGGCACTGTAGCTTTGATAGCAGCCTTCAGCTCGTCTGCATTGTTGGATCTGGTGTCTCATCTTCCTCTTGACAATATCCCAGTTTCTCTACGGGAATACTTTCGCAAAGCACTGTATACACACACACACACACACACACACACACACACACACACACACACACACACACACACACATATATATATATATATATATATATATATATGTATGTATATGTGTGTGTATGTATATATCTATATATGTATACACACACATATATATATATTAATATAAAAAAAATATATATATATATATATAATGTGTGTGTATATATATATATATATATATATATATATATATATATATATATATATATATATATATATATATACTTTAACTTATTTATAGTCATTTATTATATTATAATTTTTGATTTTGTGTTTCAAACTTTATCATACCCGAGATGTTATAAAGAAGAACGCACAGTAAAAAAAAAAATCATATGTAAATAGTTGGTTTGGGATGCTCGTCCTTAAGATTACATGCAAAATAATTGTACCGCTTTCAGCACCTAAAATCGGAAAGAATCATACCGCCAGGGAGGTTAATGACAGCCCTGCGCATTTGCTAAAGTGCAGCATGTTTCTTTGCAGTTTGGGAACGTGTCTGATTTTGTGCAGCAAATGTTTGGGTTGCTGCTAACCTTGTTTTGTTAACTTGTCCAAATCATTTGGTGGAGGGGGGGATTATGGTGTGGAGTTGATTTTCAGGGGTTGGGCTTGGCCCCTTAGTTCCAGTGAAGGGAACTCTTAAGGCGTCAGCATACCAAGACATTTTGGACAATTTCATGCTCCCAACTTTGTGGGAACAGTTTGGGGATGGCCCCTTCCTGTTACAACATGACTGTGCACCAGTACACAAAGCAAGGTCCATAAAGACATGGATTAGTGAGTTTGTGGTGGAGGAACTTGACTGGCCTGCACAGAGTCCTGACCTCAACCCAGTAGAACACCTTTGGGATTAATTAGAGCAGGGACTGCGAGCCAGACTTTATCGTCCATATCATTGCCTGACCTCACAAATGTGCTTCTGGAAGAATGATCAAACATTCCCATAGAAACACTACTTAACATTGTGGTTAGCCTTCCCAGAAGAGTTGAAGCTGATATAGCTGCAAAGAGTGGACCAACTCAATATTGAACCCTACAGACTAAGACTGGGATGCCATTGGGGTCATGTGGGTATAAAGGCAGGGGTCCCAATACTTTTGTTAATACATGTAAGTAACGTCTCCTGCAAGTACCTGTTTGTCATTGACAGCCCTTGACTCAATAGAAAGAGTAACCATCATTTAAGATCCTTGCTGCTCTAATTGTTGTATACTGATAGATACAGAATTTATATATCCAGCCTTGTCAGAGATTGAGTAGGTTCATGTGAATTCTAAGAATAGTACATACAGCAGTCACTAGTGTAAAATCCACTGTCAGTAATAACTATTAATATATCTACCATGTCAGCTTCATTTACAGAAGAACACCCAAGCAGATGATGTAAATAAATATAAAACACAGGCGCCCAGATGTCTTTTTCAACAGAAGGGGATGCACAATAATGAACAATTTATTATGAATTTGATTATTTTTATCATCATGATCATTTATATACAGTCCAGAAAAAAAGTGACCCAGATTTAAAAGCATGCGGCATTCAAATGTAAGCTGGCCGTAGACAGATCAAAATTCTTCAGATTCAGCAGTGGCCATCCCTGTGCAACAGAAGTTGATGGTTAGTTTTGGACATGGTGGGGAAGACATAGAATGTCATGTCATTTTTTAATTTCTGTCTGTTTTTTCAGCTAAAAAAATCAACTTATGGCGATTTTAACCGTTGCTACTATATAAAAAAAAAAAAATGAATGTTGCGCTTACCCTAACAGGAGTTGCAGGTGATGGTGGGTCCTCTGTTCTGCCACAATTCGCTTAACTCCTCAGGCCCCACTGACACACTTGGTTGTAAACTAAAAGCTATTTAAACCTTTGGATTTAGGGATTAGCAGGCTGCCACTCTCTAAGAATGCACAGGAATAAGACCACAAACAGCCTGGCAGTAAATAACCAGAATGTATGAAGTAATTTAATGAAACACATTGTACAGACATAATGGCCCTATGATAAAAAAAATGGGCAATGAACTTGCACTTAAAGGAACTATAGAAGGTTAACTTGAATTATATCCGGGTTGCTACAGTCTCTAAACAGCATCAACCAATTCAGAGCGATAGAAAGGGTCCTGGCATACAACCCTAAAAACAGATGGGCGTACATGTTTCTATTGTGGGGGTACCCCTGGAGGTGATAGAAAGTACCTAGTAATTAATGTTGGCCAGTTTTTGGTGGGGCCCTTCTTTAGGTGGTGCTCTGTTACTTTAAGAGTTTGAGTGGATGACAGGAGATAGGCAGTTAAAGTGGTAGTAAACTCTTTAAAAAAGAAAAAAAGTTTCCCCCTGCAAGGCAATATCATAATGTGTTAGTATGCACGGCATACTAACACATTATGAAAGACTTACCTAAAACCGAAGCCCTCCAGCAGCGCACTGTCATCCCTGCAGAGGCTTCCATCTTCACCCACTCTTCCTTCTGGGTTCGTGGGCTGCAGTCGCTTGAATGGCTGAGCCCCAATGATGTCACTCCCGTGCATGCATGTGGGAGTCTTGGCCGTGGCACATAGCTCTTCAGAGCGCATGTGCTGGTGATGTCACCAGCTGCTGCTCACTAGAATATCTCTGAAAAGGTGCAGATTTAGGAGATATTATTTTACCTACAGGTAAGCTTTATTATAAGCTTACTTGTAGGTAAAAATAAAAAACAAAAGTTTACTACCACTTTAAGTAAGAGCAGTCTCTAATTGGGCTAACAGTGTGTGGCTCGTGTTTAGGACGGGTAGTTCAGCTCACCACTTCCTAGCAAACAACTAATCTGGTCCCAATGGACTGGCAATCAGTAGGCTCCAGAAGCCAAGTCCTGGTTCCTCACACAGGCCACAGTCTCTCAGCTCCAATCCTGAAATTACAGTGCCCCCTTTCTCTAAGCTCAGTCTCTGCAGGCAGCTCTAGCAGACTTAGGTGAAGGTCCGTCCTCACTCCCTGATGTGAATGAACAGGCACAGCAATAGCTTCTCTTAGCTTTTCTCTAATGGCTCTGGTCACTCGGATGTGGGGCACAGACCCTGGTGGCAGATATGTACCCCTTCCTTCTGCTCTCTAGACTGTCTAGCTCTGGCCAGATTTGCCCAGGATGCACAAGTGTCCTGCTTGGGTTGGGTGCATGTCCCCGAATGTAGACAGTGTGAGTTTGGGGGACACACAACTGCACCCACACTAGGAGCAGCAGCTGTGTCACAATAGAGATAAATGCGTGCAGAGGGTTGCACAGATCTCGGGTATTGTATGCCCTGTGTGAACGAGGTCTTATCCTCATCAACATTTATATACACTACAGGAGAAGTGACTGAGGCTAGGTTCACATATGTGTGTGCGCACTTACGTGTGCACATTGCAGTTAAAGCAGCCCACCCTTTTAAACATGCTTCTGTACATGCAACAAACATGGGGAAAGAAGTCCCTGACCCTTTTTTTAAAAATGCACCCTACAGAACTACATGGTGCTGTGCCACCATGCGGTTTCGCACGCTCAGGTACTGATGCATGCGGGTGCCATTAAGAATTAGGCTATGGAGATTAACCTTCTCTTCTCTGGCTATTGTCACCAGGAAAGAAAGTGACGGGAAATCCAAAATTTTACAAACAGTGGAATAGAAGGTGAGAGTAAATCTTCTAGTGGTATACATTTGCCAGTGACAACTGTTTAGGTGGGTAACTAACTTCCCACACTTTAGAAAGGTTTCCTTTGAATTCTTGGTATTTCTCCAGGGCAGGAAGCAAAATAAATTCTCTCCAAGGGACCACAGACATCTAAAAAAAAAAAAAAAAGAGCCATGCAGAGGTTTTAACCCTTCCCCACTCCGTTCAAAGCTAAAAAAAAAGTTTTATCTGAAGATATACTGTACTTTATATACTTTAAAGTAAACTAGTTCTGTACCATGATTAAATGGAGGAACAGAGAATAATATTTTGCCAGTATTTTTTGGTTGTACTCATATAATTTAAATAAGCAGATAACTAAAGTATTATAAAGTTATTACCGTATAAGTTACTTACCGTTCAATCTATAAAAGGTGAAAATACATTTGATTACCATTGGCTGTTGCATCGTTGTATTGGAAGCGTTTGTGGTATTCTATGCTTTCGTACAATAGTGGAAAAAAAAAAGGTGTTTTTTTTTTTTTATCAAAAATTGAATCAGATGGCTTTCAGCAAAATATTTATTTACTGCCTAATTTACTTTAAACTTTACTGGTTAGTTCTTTTTGTAGATGTACAGGGCATCCAGAAAGTATTCACAGAGCTTCACTTTTTTGCACATTTTGTTATGTTACAGCCTTATTCCAAAATGGATTAAATTCATTATTTTCCTCAAAATTCTACAAACAATACCCCATAATGACAATGTGAAAGAAGTTTGTTTGAAATCATTGAAAATGTATTAAATATTATAAAAATGGAAAAAATACCATGTCTGACAGTCCTTCAGGTGTCTTCTGGCAAACTCCAGGCGGGCTGTCATGTGCTTTTTACTGAGGAGTAGCTCCCGGATAACCACTCTACCATACAGGCCTGATTGGTGAAATGCTGCAGAGATGGAAGGTTCTCCTCTCTCTCCACAGAGAAATGCTCTGTGGAGAGAGAGGACCATGTCAGAGTGACCATCGGGTTCTTGGTCACCTCCCTGACTAAAGCTCTTCTCCCCCGATCGCTCATTTTGGCCGGGCGGCCCGCTTAGGAAGAGTCCTAGTGGTTCCAAACTTCTTCCATTTATAAATGATGGAGGCCACGGTGCTCATTGGGACCTTCAATGCTGCAGAAAATTTTCTGTACCCTTCCCCAGATCTGTGCCTCGATACAATCCTGTCTCAGAGGTCTACAGACAATTCCTTGGACTTCATGGCTTGGTTTATGCTCTGACATGCACTTTTATTGTGGGACCTTAACCACTTAAGCCCCGGAAGATTTTACCCCCTTCCTGACCAGGGTTTTTTTTGCGATTTTTTACTGCGTGACTTTAACGGACAATTGCATGGTCGTGCAACGCTGTACCTAAACAAATTTGACGTCCTTTTTTTCCCACAAACAGAGCTTTCTTTTGGTGGTATTTGATCACCTGTGCGATTTTTTGATCATGCGCTATAAACAAAAAAAGAGCGTAAATTTTTCAAAAATAACAATATTTTTCACATTTTTTTATATGAAATTCCCCCCAAAAAAATGTAAAAATCAAAATTTTTTAACATTTTCGGCCAATTTGTTTTATGCTACATATGTTTGGTAAAAAAAATCGCAAAAAACGTATTTTGATTGGTTTGCGCAAAAGTTATCGCGTTTACTAACAAAGGGAAAGATTTTTGTCATTTTTGGTGTTTTTTTTTTAACGAGTAATGTCGGTGATCTGCGATTTTTTTAGCGGGACTGCGACATTGCGGTGGACAGATCGGACCCTTGACTGACATTTTTGACACTTTTGGGGTTACCTGTGACATTACTGCAGTAATCAGTGCTATACATATGCACTGTTACTGCAAAAATGATACTGGCAGGGAAGGGGTTAACTATATTGGAGAGGGAGGGGTTAAGTGTGTCCTAGGGGCGTGCATCTAACTGTGATGGGACATGGCTACTAGTGTAAAAACAGAGATCAACGGTCCTACATAGTAGAACCATCTGATCTCCATTTTTACACAGGGGAGAATGACAGGCGGCTTGTTTACATTAGCCGCCTGCCTTTCTCCCTTCCCGGCAAATGATCGCGAGTGACCGGCGGACATCGGGTCCGCCGTTCACACACACTGACTTGTTAGGGAACGAGCCGGGGCAGGCTCGTCCCTAGCCAGTGACAGGCTAGTGACGTACCGGTACGTCACTTTGCCTGGCCGGGGCTGACCGCCGCAGTATATGTACTTGCGGCGGTCGGCAACAGGTTAAATAGACAGGTGTGTGCCTTTCCAATCAACTGAATTTACCACAGGTGGATTCCACTCAAGTTGTATAAACATCTCAAGGATGATCAGTGGAAACAGGATGCACCTGAGCTCAATTTTGAGTGTCATGGCAAAGGCCGTGAATATTTACTGTATGTACATGTGATTTTTTTTTTTCATTTTTTTTTTTATTTTTAATAAATTTGCAAAGGTTTCCAACAAATTTCTTTCACGTTGTTCTTATGGGGTATTGTTTGTAGAATTTTGAGGAAAATAATGAATTTATTCAATTTTGGAATAAGGCTGTAACATAACAAAATGTGGAAAAAGTGAAGTACTGTGAATATTTTCCAGGTGCACTGTACCCGTCCTAGAATTTACACTAATAAATTGGCCCCTGAATCTATAATCGTTGTTACATTTTAAAGAAAAATCAACAAAAAAGTATATATTTTTTATATATTCTAAACAAAGTGTTAAGTCAGATAATATGTAGTCCTAGTAGTTGTACTGAAATACAGAAGTGACAGTTTTTGTGAAGAAGAAAAAACATGTCCTTACTTTGCCATCTAGTGGTCAAAGTTACAATGTGCATCGTGAACTTTTTAAAAGAGCTAGCGAAAAAAAGAAAAAAATGAATATGCATATATCCATTGATCTATCTATCTACATACATTATATATACAGTATAAATATATTATAACACACAGTACAGTTTGCCACATATTCATCATTTGTCCAAAGAGATTTTATGAGTTCTATTCCTAAACCAGTCTCTGCTGTTATTATTTGTAAAACCAATGCTACAATACAGATAGATCATTGATTAGGGTGCTTCTTTTCTTTCTTAACCATTTCAGGCAAGGAACTGGCCAGGTTCTGGCTGATTGCCACAAAGATTGTGAGCTTAAATTGGAGTTCCGGCCTCAAATACCTTTTTTAACTGAAAATACCCCTATAATACTAATCCATCGCCCTTTACAGAACCACTATTTTCATACTTACAAGGTGTACGGTATTCGATTTTAGTCAAAATCTTACTTTTAAAAACGCTGTCTGGGCGCGGCCATCTTGGATGTGGGCATCTGAAGCTGCAGTGTAATCTGCTGTGTCCTTCTTCCTCATTCCAGGGAGTGTTCTGGGAGTTCTTCCTGATTCCAGCCTCCTGGGAGTGATGACAAACAGCTCCCAGGATGCAATGCAAAGGCGGAAGTGATGTTGGTGGCCGTGGCCACAGAGGGGGGAGAAGGAGGAAGTACAATCAAAAATGCCCTGAAAATAAGGTAAGGGACCCCACGAAAAAAATTGAAAATGCCCAATTGTTGATCAGCATAGCGAGCACTCCAGGAATCACTAAAGTCGCAAAAAAGGGTCGAAACTCCGCTTTAAAGTGGAGTTCCAGGCCAAAATGAAAGTAGGTCTTGAACAATAGCGCACCCAAACCCTCCTCGTTTTTGGATATCGTGTCTTTTTTTTTTTTTAGTTATTTTGTACCTTTTTTTTCTTCTCCAGCTGGACTTCCATCCTACCTGGTTATGGGGTACGTCATATCCGCGTTTGCATCTGTTCCTTCTCTCCCCCCCCCCCTTCTCCCCCGCTGCCTTACTTGTAATAATGCCTGTGCCTGCATGCCCCTGAGCTGAATCAGCTTCGGGGGGCCGACATCGTGGGATCCCTGGATAGGTAATGGGCCATACACACTATAAGATTTTCTGAAGACTTTTTCCTTTAGATTTACCAAAACCAGATAATATGAGGTCAAACCTAAACACTTTCAATTTGTATGCAATCTGGCAGGCCCTTGCACTACATAGAAAAGGTAAATCTGAAGGAAAAAGTCTTCAGAAAATCTTATAGTGTGTATGGCCCTTAAGTGTCCTGATATTAAGAGTCAACAGCTATAGTAATTATAGCTTCTGACTTTTACATTTTTTTTTTTTTTGGAAGCTGGAACTCCGCTTTAAGTGAGCATTATAAGGTGCAAAAAGACCTGTGCCATTCTCTGTACAGAATATTAAAAGCTAATCATCTCTCTCCTGATTCTGCAGTGCTGGAGACTGGTACTTTTGTGGCCATTGCTATCCTTGTTAGATTTATTTTTTCATTTATGAACAATGCAACAGAAGATGATGGAACATAGAAAAGTGTCTGGGAGCATCCAGCAATCCAAGGTGGAGAGGAACAGAGTTAAAAATTATGGAGGACTGGCTGTTGAGTAAGGCTTGGTTTACCCCTATGCAATTTTCTTTTGTTTTTGATGCAATTTTTGCATGTTTTTTGAATGCGTTTTGCATTTTTTATGCTTTTTTTTGGGGTCAATTTGTTGTTGGGTGGATTAAAAAACATAAAGCGCAAACTGTGGCAACATCACGGCAAAAATGCACTACATGCTTTTCTACAGCTTCTCCACTGAAGTCTGTTAAACCAAAAATGCACCATTTTGCTTTTAAAAAGGTCCCTGACCCTTTCCAAAAACACAGCGGCTGAAAAAAAACTGAGATGTGAACATGTCTCAAAGAGAACCATGCTAAATGGACTGTATAAGGTGTGTTAAGCCCCGTACACACGTACCGATTGTCGGCCGTAAATATTCGGGCCGGCGACCGATCGGCCGATTGTCGGCTTGTTAGTATGATGCTTCCGACAGCCGACAGCGCATTTTCGGCCGAACAGAATCTGTCATGCAGGCATTAAAATTTTTGTTGGCCAACACCAGAACGGCCGATTGTTCGCCAGTCAGTACAGAATTCGGCCGACAGACAGCAGATTAGCAAGACTGGGCATGCTCAGAAAAGAAAAAAGACAAGGAAAGTTAACCATCACATGACATCACTTCTGCAGTCGGCTGTTGTTGGCCGACAAAATTCGTGTGCAGTCTTTTGCAGTTTTCAACAGACACGACAGCCCTGGACAAAAGACGGCCGATCGTTCGGCAGACGATCAGTACGTGTGTACGGGGCTTTACTCTCACACTATCAATGTGTGTGTATCTTACAACCAACAAGTGGTTTGGCTGCTGCTGGCAATCTATAACTTATCCACAGCTATTGAGCAGAATACAATAGCAGGTAAAAATAGTGCTGCACTGCCAATTGAGTATTGTAATGTTCTATAAATCAAAGTGCGGTGACTCAATAAAAACTTTTGTATATCAATGAAATGCTCGAATTCCTATTTGTGATGCTCTATATATCAAAGTGCGGTAACTCAATAAAAATGTATTTTAAATGAAAAGCTCTAATTCCTATACAAAATAACACCTCCTGATACAATATAATCCAGGTGCATATAAATCGCATATAGAACCACCAAAGTGCACCGTGCAATCATGTAAATTCAAAAAAGTGTATATTATTGCATTCAAAATGTTCACAGATAAAACCACATAATGACCAAATATTAAAAAAAAAAATGTCAATGCCAAGTAAATATGAGTCCTTAATGTATATCCATGGTGTATCTCTTCATCATTTAATATTAAGTCATAAACAAGCAAAAAATTGGGAGGGCAAACCCTGAACATGTATATCTAAAGCCGGTGCAGCTATTGACCAAGCGACATGTATATTAAAAAAGAATAGCGCACACATGCAAAAGAAATGACTATCAAATATGGAGACAATCCATAAATAAAAATGGGGATATAGTCCCACCATATGGCCATATCGTGCTCAAGCCCACCACTACATCAAAGTACCCCATTATCAGTGGGTCCTACACTATCCATAAAAAAGGGGTGAATCCAGCCTCTCTAACCCTTGGAGACAATACCCCTTGCTGGGAGAGATGTGCTAATGCATTACAAGGGACTCCTCCTATATCTACTTGATAGTGGACACTGATAAGAGTACAGGTGTGTGTGGGGGGTGGGGTGCTCAACCCCAGAAGTCTGGTCAGACCGAATACATAATAAACAAGCAAAAAATTGGGGGAGCAAACCCTGAACATGTATATCTAAAGCCGTGGCAGCTATTGACCAAGCGTCATGTATATTATTTATGGATAGTGTAGGACCCACTGACAATGGGGTACTTTGACGTAGTGGTGGGCTTGAGCACGATATGGCCATATGGTGGGACTAAATCCCCATTTTTATTTATGGATTGTCTTCATATTTGATAGTGATTTCTTTTGCATGTGTGCGCTATTCTTTTTTAATATGCATGTCGCTTGGTTCATAGCTGCACCAGCTTTAGAAATGCATGTTCAGGGTTTGCTCCCCCAACTTTTTGCTTGTTTATTTAATATTAAGTGTCTATAAGAAATTCCTTCCTTCATCCAGGTGTCACCACTGTGCTCTCTAGCCGCTCACCTGAATTTTGCTTAAAATAAGCATGTAGTATTATCTCCCCATAGTTGTTGCTGTATATTATGCTCACCACTAGGTGTCCCCTGTAATGTTCCCCAATACCCTATTTTCTGTGTTGGTAATATGTACTTTCGGAGACTTCTAGGGGTCCTCTGGCCCTATGATTCAGGATGGAGTTAAATAAAAGATATAAAATATGAAATTTCATAAACTTGCTACAATGCTAAACATATTACTAACTTCAGTGGCGCAAAAAAGCTAATAAAAAAAAATATATAAAATCCCCATACACCTCTGATAGATGCATGCAATCGATAAATAATACACCGCACAGCTCATCTGCTGATACTATATCAATAAAAGTTCATAAAAGTTCATAAACATCCAAAACGCTGTCCAATTGAGGAGCAGTAGTGTCTTTACAGGATCACCGACACACTCCGCCACCACCGTGCAGAAATATATCAGGCAAAGGAGGGACTCACCAGATATCGTTGCCTACCCACTCACATGGATAAGGCAAATAGACATAGATATGGCAAATAGGTATATGGTTAAGCCCAATGAGAGCGGATGAGGAGGTATTCCCTCAAAGGACAGTTGGCAGTTGAAAGAGGAGCAGCTCGCTGCTGCCATAACAGTATTTACTGTCAAAGTAATGACATATATACAGGTTCATCTCATAAAATTAGAATATCATCAAAAAGTTAATAAATCTCAGTAATTCAATTTAAAAAGAGAGACTCATGTATTTTATATAGATGCGTTACACTTAGAATGATGTATTTCAAGCATTTCTTTCTTTCAATTTTGATGATTATGGCTTACAGCTAACGAAAACACAAAATTCAATATCTCAGAAAATTTGAATATTACATAGGACCAATTAAAAAAATGATTTTTAATACAGAAATATTGGCTTACTAAAAAAGAATGTCCATGTACAGTATAATATACACTCAATACATGGTTGGGGCTCCTTTTGCGTGAATTACTGCATCAATGTGTTGTGGCGTGAAGGCGATCAGCCTGTGGCACTGCTGAGGTGTTATGGAAGCCCAGGTTGCTTTGATAGCGGCCTTCAGCTCGTCTGCATTGTTGGGTCTGGTGTCTCTCATCTCCCTCTTGACAATACTCCACAGATTCTCTATAGGGTTTAGGTCAGACGAGTTTTCTGTCCAATCAAGCACAGTAATACCATGATCACTAAACCAGGAATTGGTACTTTCGGCAGTGTGGGCAGGTGCCAAGTCCTGCTAGAAAGGGAAATCAGCATCTCCATAAAGCTGGTCAGCAGAGGAAATCATTACGTGCTCTAGAATTTCCTGCTAGAGGGCTGCGCTGACTTTGTACTTAATAAAACACAGTGGACCAACACCAGCAGATGACATGGCTCCCAAAATCATCACAGACTGTGGAAAATGTTGCATTTCATTTGGAAATCAAGGTCCCAGAGTCTGGAGGAAGAGTGAAGAGGCACAGAATTCAAGTTGCATGAGGTCCACTGTGACATTTCCACAGTCAGTGAGGATTTGGAGAGCCATGTCATCTGCTGGTGTTGGTCCACTGTGTTTTATCAAGTCCAAAGTCAGCGCAGCCCTCTACCAGGAAACTCAAGGGCACTTCATGCTTCCCTCTGCTGGCAAGCTTTATAGAGATGCTGCCCACATTTCCAAAAGTACCAATACCTGGTTTAATGATCATGGTATCACTGTGCTTAACTGGCCAGCAAACTCTCCTGACCTAAACCCCATAGAGCATCTGGGATATTGTCAAGAGGAAGATGAGACACCAGATCCAACAATGCAGACGAGCTGAAGGCTGCTATCAAAGCTACAGTGCCTTGCAAAAGTATTCGGCCCCCTTGAACTTTGCGCCCTTTTGCCACATTTCAGGCTTCAAACGTAAAGATATAAAACTGTAATTTTTTGTGAAGAATCAACAACAAGTGGGACACAATCATGAAGTTGAACTAAATTTATTGGATATTTCAAACTTTGTTAACAAAAAAAAACTGAAAAATTGGGTGTGCAAAATTATTCAGCCCCTTTACTTTCAGTGCAGCAAACTCTCTCCAGAAGTTCAGTGAGGATCTCTGAATGATCCAATGTTGACCTAAATGACTAATGATGATAAATAGAATCCACCTGTGTGTAATCAAGTCTCCGTATAAATGCACCTGCACTGTGATAGTCTCAGAGGTCCGTTTAAAGCGCAGAGAGCATCATGAAGAACAAGGAACACGCCAGGCAGGTCCGAGATACTGTTGTGGAGAAGTTTAAAGCCGGATTTGGATACAAAAAGATTTCCCAAGCTTTAAACATCCCAAGGAGCACTGTGCAAGTGATAATATTGTAATGGAAGGAGTATCAGACCACTGCAAATCTACGAAGACCTAGCCGTCCCTCTAAACGTTCAGCTCATACAAGGAGAAGACTGATCAGAGATGCAGCCAAGAGGCCCATGATCACTATGGATGAACTGCAGAGATCTACAGCTGAGGTGGGAGACTCTGTCCATAGGACAACAATCAGTCGTATACTGCACAAATCTGGCCTTTGTGGCCTTGTGGAAGAGTGGCAAGAAAAAAGCCATTTCTTAAAGATTTCCATAAAAGTGTTGTTTAAAGTTTGCCACAAGCCACCTGGGAGACACACCAAACATGTGGAAGAAGGTGCTCTGGTCAGATGAAACCGAAATCAAACTTTTTGGCAACAACGCAAAACGTTATGTTTGGAGTAAAAGCAACACAGCTCATCACCCTGAACACACCATCCCCACTGTCAAACATGGTGGTGTCAGCATCATGGTTTGGGCCTGCTTTTCTTCAGCAGGGACAGGGAAGATGGTTAAAATTGATGAGAAGATGGATGGAGCCTAATACAAGACCATTCTGGAAGAAAACCTGATGGAGTCTGCAAAAGACCTGAGACTGGGACGGAGATTTGTCTTCCAACAAGACAATGATCCAAAACATAAAGCAAAATCTATAATGGAATGGTTCACAAATAAACATATCCAGGTGTTAGAATGGCCAAGTCAAAGTCCAGACCTGAATCCAATCGAGAATCTTTGGAAAGAACTGAAAACTGCTGTTCACAAACGCTCTCCATCCAACCTCACTGAGCTCGAGCTGTTTTGCAAGGAGGAATGGGCAAAAATTTCAGTCTCTCTATGTGCAAAACTGATAGAGACATATCCCAAGCGACTTACAGCTGTAATCGCAGCAAAAGGTGGCGCTACAAAGTATTAACTTAAGGGGGCTGAATAATTTTGCACGTCCAATTTTTTAATTTTTTTATTTGTTAACAAAGTTTGAAATTTCCAATAAATTTCATTCCACTTCATGATTGTGTCCCACTTGTTGATTGTTCACAAAAAAATTGCAGTTTTATATCTTTATGTTTGAAGCCTGAAATGTAGCAAAAGGTTGCAAAGTTCAAGGGGGCCGAATACTTTCGCAAGGCACTGTACCTGGGCTTCCATAACACCTCAGCAGTGCCACAGGCTGATCGCCTCCATGCCACCCTGCATTGATGCAGTAATTCATGCAAAAGAAGCCATGACCAAGTATTAAGTGCATATTATTCTGTAAATGAAATTATTAAGCCAACATTTCTGTATTAAAAATCAGTTTTTTTAGTATTCTTTTGTAATATTCTAATTTTATGAGATCCTGAATTTTGGGTTTTCACTAGCTGTAAGCCATAATCCTCAAAATTAAAAGAAAGAAATGCTTGAAATATACCACTCTGTGTAACGCATCTATATAAAATATATGAGTTTCACTTTTTTAATTGAATTACTGAAATTAATTAACTTTTTGATGATTCTAATTGTATGAGATGCACCTATAGTGCACATGTGGACAGTCTTGAAGTGGCTACTAATAAGGATGATCGAACTTTTGTTCGGCCAGAACATCCAAACTTCCCGAAAGTTCGGCCCGGATTTCAGAACCCCATTGAAATCAATGGGACCCAAACTTCGGTAATCAAAAAACACCATTTTGAAGCCCCAAAACCCAATAAATGCCCCTAAAAAGTGCCTAGGGTTCTGGGTCATGCCCCATTAACTATTAATCACACAAAAAAAAGTTCTTAAAAATTGTAATTTTTGATAAAAAAGCCAATTATTGAAAAAATTAAAAAACAAAAATAAGAGATTTTTTTATTTTTACTTTGGATTTAGTATCTGGGGGGTCTAAAAAGTGTACATGTGAAGTTTCAGCTCTGTAGCATGTCCAGAACCATGAAAAAAAAAAGATTGTTTGTATTAGAAAACTTTAAGCACAGGAGTATGGCTTCTCTGCTGTAACACCTTGCCGGTTTAATAGAAGGCATTTTTTTGGGTTCTTTGCAGTCAGGAAAAACATCTGAACTTGTGTATAGTGGTACTGTGCACAAGTTCTGATGTTTTGCCTGCCTCCAAAACCCCCAAAAAATGCCAGCAAAAACACACCTGGGCATTTTTTTTTTGGACGCTAGCGTTTTTTTTGGCATTTTTTGGGGTTCTTTTGAGGCAGGCAAAACATCAGAACTTGTGCACAGTACCACTATACACAAGTTCAGATGTTTTGCCTGCCTCAAAAGAACCCCAAAAAATGCCAAAAAAAACGCTAGCGTCAAAAAAAAAATGCCCAGGTGTGTTTTTGCTGGCATTTTTTGGGGGGTTTTGGAGGCAGGCAAAACATCAGAACTTGTGCACAGTACCACTATACACAAGTTCAGATGTTTTTCCTGACTGCAAAGAACCCAAAAAAATGCCTTCTATTAAACCGGCAAGGTGTTACAGCAGAGAAGCCATACTCCTGTGCTTAAAGTGTTCTAATACAAACAATCTTTTTTTTTTATGGTTCTGGACATGCTACAGAGCTGAAACTTCACATGTACACTTTTTAGACCCCCCAGATCTGAAATCCAAAGTCAAAAAATCTCTTTTTTTTTTTAATTTTTTTTTTAATTTTTCAATAATTGGCTTTTTTTTATCAAAAATTACAATTTTTAAGAACTTTTTTTGTGTGATTTTGTGTCTGGGGGGTCTAAAAGGTGTACCTGTGAAGTTTCAGCTCTGTAGCATGTCCAGAACCCCCCAAAAAAAAGATCATATAAGTGTAATAGAGGGGTCCCACCATCCCTGCTCTACTGAAAAATGATCTTTTTTCATGGTTCTGGACATGCTACAGAGCTGAAACTTCACATGTACACTTTTTAGACCCCCCAGATACTAATTTACTAAAAATCTCTTTTTTTTCTTTTTTTTTTTAATTTTTCAATAATTGGCTTTTTTTTATCAAAAATGACAATTTTTAAGAACTTTTTTTGTGTGATTTTGTGTCTGGGGGTCTAAAAGGTGTACCTGTGAAGTTTCAGCTCTGTAGCATGTCCAGAACCAGAAAAAAAAAAGGATTGTTTGTATTAGAAAACTTTGAGCACAGGAATATGGCTTTGCTGCTGTAACACCTTGCCGGTTTCAAAGCAGGCATTTTTTTGGGTTCTTTGCAGTCAGGAAAAACATCTGAACTTTTGTATAGTGGTACTGTGCACAAGTTCAGATGTTTTGCCTGCCTCCAAAACCCCCCAAAAAATGGCAGCAAAAACACACCTGGGCATTTTTTTTTTTTTTGATGCTAGCGTTTTTTTTGGCATTTTTTTGGGTTCTTTTGAGGCAGGCAAAACATCTGAACTTGTGTATAGGGGGTATATATAGACATATATGTCTGAATATATACTCCTAGACATATATAGGTGTGATAGTAGCAGAAATATATTCCTGTAAATGATTTCATTAGCGCAAGCATTTATTTCTGCTACTATCACACCTATATATGTCTAGGGGTATATATTCAGACATATATGTCTATATATACCCCCTATACACATGTTCAGATGTCATGTCTGACATCAAACATGTCCTCAAAAAAGCACTGGCAGTGGCAGCCCCTGCAGCATAAAAAATGCTTGCTGGTGAGAAGCCATATTCCAGTTACAAAGCTATTCAGAGAAATGATCATTTCACTATAGCGGTCACCCTGCTATGGAAGGGTTTTGTCACCCTGCCATAGCAGTCACTACCAGTTAACCCTACACTACACTACGGTCCCCTTACACTTAACACTTTCCCTACAGAAACTCAATTTTTGAAGCTAACTTAAGTGTAAAGGAGCACTCTAACTACACTAGATATCCCTTTCCTCACACTAATAAATGCTAAATGACACTTTTAAAGTAAAATTAACAGAACTGCTTCCATTCTCTTCCATGTCCAGTATAACGGAAAATTTATATCAATACTTACCGTAATTTTCCTTTCCTGATAGAACTCCATGGCAGCACACGTATGGGTAGGCTCCGCCTCCTCTCCTACCCTATAGGACCCCACTCCCATAAATTTTTGCTCCAAGCCAGGAGCCGTGTTCCATATATAGACTACTCCAGCAGATGGGAGGGAACTCCTGCTGCCATGGAGTTCTATCAGGAAAGGAAAATTACGGTAAGTATTGATATAAAATTTCCGTTTTCCTGACAGACTCCATGGCAGCACACGTATGGGAAATAACTAGCCATACACACCCGGGTGGGCAACTGCTGGTCAAACAGAAATAGGTTTAATTTGCACCGTCAACAGACAAAATTTTTAAACCAAAATCAACTGAGGATAAAGAAGCAGGTTCAACACAATAGTGTGACATGAAAGTGTTAATTGAAGACCATGAGGCCGCTCTGCAAATGACATCTGGTGCAACATGAAGGGAAGCCGCCCAAGACGTAGAAATCCCTCTGGTGGAATGAGCCGTCACCACTTCCGGAGGAGCCAGTCCCTTGGCTCTATATGCCCACTGGATGGTCTGAACTATCCAGCTAGAAATTGTTCTGGAAGAAGCCCTCTTGCCTCTGTTCTTTCCATAAAAGAGAACAAATAGATAGTCTGACTTGCGAAAGGAAGCTGTGAACTTCAAGTATGTTTGAAGGACTTCGCCCACATCCAACGGATGGGTACTCTGGTCATCTTGAGACTTGAATGTAGGTAAAACAATCTCTTGGTTGACATGAAAAACTGAATTTACCTTCGGATTGGACCCTAGCATAGGGACCAGGACGACCCGATCAGGAAAAAATGTCAGAAAAGGTTCTTTGCAACCCAGGTCACTAATTTCAGAGACACGTTTAGCCGATGTGATGGCTACTAAAAAGGCCGTCTTCATAGACAGATTCTTAAGGAAGAAGGAATCTCCATGTTCCAAAACTGTTGCTGAGAGAAACTCAAGGACTAGTGGAAGGTCCCATTTGGGGAACCTGGGTTTCCTGGGAGGTCTCATTCTTGACGCACCTCTGAAAAACTGCCGGACCAGAGGATGTTTTGCCCATGAGGTCCCCGTGAAGGCAGAGATTGCTGAGATCTGTACTCTGAGAGAGCCAACAGCCAGAGATAGGTCTAAGCCTGTCTGGAGGAACCCCAGAATGTGATGGATCTTAGGATTAGTGATGGAATCGGACTCATTAGACATGTAATCCTCAAACTTAGACCAGATCCTCTCGTAGACTTTGTTGGTGCCCGGTCTCCTGGCACTCATCATTGTGGACATTGCCGCACTTGGACAGCCAAGAGCTTTTAGTCTTTCCCTCTCAAGGACCATGCCATGAGATGTAACTGCGCTGGGCATGGATGCAGCACTGGACCCTGAGATAGAAGGTCCGGCCTGAATGGCAGGGGAACAGGATCCCGAAAGCTCAGTTGGAGCAGCAGAGGAAACCAGGGCCTCCTTGGCCAAAACGGAAGAATTGCTATGACTTCTACCCTCTCTCTCCTGAGTCTCTGCAGGAACTTGAATATCACTGGGACCGGGGGAAAAGCATATGCTTTGTGGAACTTCCAGTGGTCCGTCAGAGCATCTACCCCGTAGGCTTGGGGGTAACGCCATCTCGAGTAGAATTTCGTCAGTTTGGCATTGTTTGGAGAGGCAAACAGGTCTACCTCCGGAAGAATCCCCAGAGAGAGGACCCCCTTGAAGGTTTCTGGATGAAGAGACCATTCGTTGTTGTCTAGATTGGTTCTTGACAGAAAATCTGCCTGAACGTTCTGGACTCCCGGAAGATAAGCAGCTGATAGATTGGAAAGATTCCGTTGGGCCCATGCCATGATCGGTTTCACTTCTTCCAGAAGGGAGGAACTGCAGGTGCCCCCTTGCCTCTTGATATATGCGACCGCCGTCGTATTGTCTAGCCGTAGGAGGACCGAGGACCCTTTCACCAAGTGACGGAAAGCCATAATGGCACGAAAAGCTGCCCGAAGCTCCAGGACATTTGAGACCAACCCGAGGGTGGGAAAGTCCCACCTGCCCTGGGCCACCTCTGACAGGCAGTGCGCACCCCAGCCCGTCTGGCTGGCATCCGATGTCACAACGATCCAAGGAACGGGAACGATCGAATGACAATTCAGGAGATTTTCCCGTTGTAGCCACCAAGACAGACTTGCCCTCATAGAGGATGTTATCCGTACAGGAGTGTCTGGATTCCCGGAGCTCCATTGGCGGAGGAAACCGATTTGAAAGGGCCTCATCCTCCACTGTGCCCACTTGACCATGGGGGCCGTGGAGACCATGGTCCCTATTATTTTCAGACACTGTGATGCCCGAAGAAAAGGGGTTGACATTGCCGGTTGTATTCTGCTGCGGATCACCGGAATCTTCTCCACTGGAAGAGAGATGGTGCCTCTGGAGGTGTTGAAGAGTGCCCCCAGGAAGATCAAGGATTTTGTCGGATCCAGATGGCTTTTCTCCAGATTCAAGAGCCACCCGAATTCTTGAAGGGTGGAGATTACCTGAGATCTGTGTTGCAGAATCTGTGCTTGGTCTTGAGAAAGAAGAAGCAGATCGTCTAAGTAGTGAAACAGTCGGATCCCTTTCGATCTGATCAGAGCTACAATAGCCAGTAAGATCTTTGAAAAGACTCGAGGTGAGGTGGTAAGCCCGAAAGGGAGACAGGTAAACTGGAGATGCACTTGACCCACGGCAAAGCGAAGAAATTTTTGTAGTTCTGCTGCCACTGGGACATGGAAATAGGCATCTTTTAGATCTATGGAGATCATCCAATCTTCTGGTTGCACCACTTGGTGGATAGTGAAGAGTGTCTCCATCCTGAACCTCTCTTTCTTTATGAAAGAGTTCAGATGAGTCAGGTCTATGACCGGCCTCCAAGAACCGTTTTTCTTTAGCACCATGAATAGAGGTGAATAAAGGCCTTGAAACCTTTCTTCGGCCGGAACTGGGATGACAGCACCTTGAGAGATCAGGGAATCTACGTATGACAGAAGAATTGACTTCTTTTCTTCCACGCGAGGTAGAGCCGTAGGGATGAACCGCAGAATTGGAGTTTCTTCGAAAGACCAAATGTGACCATGAGACACGGTCTTGACGGTCCACTGGTCCGTAATCGAGGCTGCCCAAACGTGCGCAAACTGACGTAGACGAGCGCCTACTCGCAACGCTTGAGCAGGCCTGATATCAAAAAGACTTTGTGGTCTCCCGACCACTAGAAGGTGTTCCTTTGTTGAACTTCTGACCTGTAGGTTGAGATCTTTTCCAATTCTTTCTGAACTCACGTCCAGGCCTGTAAGAGCGAGCTTCTCTGGATCGATCCGAACTTGGTTTGTGCTGAAATCTTCTGCGGTCAAGCAAACGGCGATCCTGAGGGAGGAAACCTGATTTACCACCAGTGGCACGGGTAATGGCACTGTCCAGTTTGTTGCCAAAAAGGGACGCACTCTCAAACGGAATCCTGCACCAGGCCTGTCTGGAAGCAGGATCGGCCAGCCAGGGACGTAACCATAAAGCACGTTTGGCCGTGACAGAAGAGAGCATGACCCGCGCCACCAGGCGAATGATATCAATGGAAGCCTCTCCCAAAAAGGCCGTTGCCAACCTTAGTTCATACACAGCCGAGCTTCTGGCTGCTTCCTCTGAGACACCTTGCAGTGTGGTCTCCACGTTATCTACCCAAGCCTCCATAGCTTTGGATGTGGCTGCTAGGGCTAGGGCTGGCTTGCAGGTCATACCAGCTAACAGATAGATCTTTTTGAGATCCGTATCAATTCGTCTATCCAGACCATCTTTAAATGAGACGGAATCTTTCAAGGCTGCGTCTATTGTAGGTGCAGAATCAAGATGCTTCACTTTGTCGGTCTTAAAAGGATATAACCTGGAAAATTTGGACGATAAGGAATTCTTCCTTTCAACTCCATGCCATTCGTCTGTAATGATTTCCCCCAGCTCACTCAGAAAAGGGAAATGATCCCGTTCTTTCTTGAGGTGTTTAAAGTATTTTTTCTGTTTTGCCGGGGAATCTGCTGGCTCTTCCCATTTTAACGCCTCTTTTACCGCTCTCACTAGCGGAGAAATCATGGCAAAATCAAAGCCTGAACTTTGGTCTTCTAGGTCATCCTCACTTTCAGAGGAATCCGAGAAGCGACTCGGCTGGGAAGTGCCTGGCTCTACGTCTTCCCTCTGAGGGAGAACTGGAGTATCAGCTGTATGACCAGACAGCCGGTTGGGATCCCAATCACTTAAGGATTCTTGCACGATCCGCCTGACCAGGGTTTCCACTGGTGGATCTGGGACTTGTTTTTCCTTGATTGCCCGAGAATAGCAGGCATCACACAAGGATCTATCCTCAGGGACTACAGCCCTACAACCCCAGCAAGATTTGTGTGCGGGGCGGTCAGCATGGCGGGAAGACCGGCTTGGACAATCATCATGGCGTCTAGACCTAGACCTGGATCTATGGTGCCTGGATTTGGATGATGCATGGTGATGGCCTGAAGGTGATCTATCCTTTGATCCCGATGCAGGACGTTGGTCAGACCTAAAAGGGCTGAAAACACAGGAAAGAAAAGCTCAGGCTACAGTAAGCCAGCTGGCAGACAAGCGAGAGTTAAAAGCTAAAGCTCACCTGTTGCGCAGGGACTGGCCACCGGGGGGCGGTGAGGCATCCATTGCAAATCACAGCAAGATAACCTGCAATAGGAAGGATGTAAGAACTCAATCTTACCTTCCCATAGCTGCCTTTCCCCTCCCCCATTCAAGCAGGACTGACCCAGCACAGGACTTACCAAACACAGGCAGAGACACAGCGTGGGGAGGCCGCCGCAAAAGCCCACAGACATCCCAAGAATGACAGCTCCATCAGCTGTTTAAATTTCCCGGGAGCCGTAAAGCCACGCCCCCCCGACGCCACCGCGTCATGGAGGACTGGAAGTAGCGTGCGCTCATGCGCAGACCACTTAGGAACCAAGCCTCACAATGAACACCCAACTGGGAATCAGGAGGCGGGGGGAGGAGCCGAGAGCGACGGCCTGGAACGCAGGAGCGCTCCAGCCGCCATACTAACCAGGAAGCAAAACGATATAAAATATAAAGTAAGCAATACATTACCACCAATACCGACAGAAGGACCTGGAACGCTCCTCAACCGGAGACTAGCGTGTGCGTCAGGGCATAAGGGCCTCCCGCTAGTAGCAAGGACGTTTGGCCAAGCGATGCAGCCCACCTCTCATTCAGGATTTATGGCATCTTCCGGCATCATTTCAAATTGCCCGGGTCCACCCAGTAGTACTGAGATTGCTGGACTAAGGTAGAAAAGGCACCATCAAGGAAAGCCACACGCCACCAGGTATGTAAGAAAACGCATCCTATAAGGTAAGACTTCTCTTGCGGAAGGAGGACAAAAAAGGAACACGGCTCCTGGCTTGGAGCAAAAATTTATGGGAGTGGGGTCCTATAGGGTAGGAGAGGAGGCGGAGCCTACCCATACGTGTGCTGCCATGGAGTCTGTCAGGAAAACAATGCTAGGAATATGGCGGGGGCGATCTTATATACTGGGGGGCGTATTCACTAATGATTGGTCTAGGGATCCCCTAGTCACTCCAATCACATTCCTAGCATTCTCCTGCCCCCTCAATTGGCTTTTGCTAATGGTTCTGGTCCAATCACGGGCTTTTAAAGCCCATTTCCTGAAGCATTGCATTTTGGGCGGTTCTGGTTGCTGAATTCCGAACTTTTTGGGCAAAAAGTTCTAAATTCGGCCGAACCTCGAACACCAATGTTCGGGCCGAACCGATGGTGGACCCGAACCGTTCGATCATCCCTAGCTACTAATTGATTTACTGTAGTTATGGCATTACAATTTATTTGCATAATTAAACATATTATTGTTGTTCTTTAAGGGGCTTCATAATGTTCTTTTTATGAAGAGTTTATTGATGCAGAAGACATTATCTTTGTATAGTGTGTGGTAAGGCTTTTCCCAGGTGTGGTATGTGTATGCTCTTGGACTCTAATGTATTTATGAATATATTTGCAGTATGTGTGTCTGGAAATGATTAGCTTTGACCAGTGCCATCTCAGCAAATTATGGAACATAAGACAAACATTAAATGTAGGACTATATTCAGCATTTATTAGAATGTGTGTTGACATCTTCTGGTGTCAGTAAAATGACATCGGGAACCATTGATATCTTCAGTACAAATAACATTAGAAGTTGTGTCAGTAGAGTTATAATGCCAATCTTTAGAAAGTCATAGGAACAGATTCCCCTTTGCGAAGTGGGGGTCCGACACATCCGGGTCCTGTGTGACATCACTTCCAGGCTGGAATCCAAAGCGAGGCTTGGAACGCACGCAAAGCTCCGACAAAGCAATCCTTATCTGCACATGCTGCACACACCAGTGCCGGTATTCAGGCATCTATACATGTGAGTGCAATACCATTTCTTATATTTTAAATACAACCTTTTTAATAAATACTACACTATGAAATCTTTCATCCTGTCTCCTGTTGGGTCACCTTATATATGACCATCATTTATTTCCGGAGGACCAAATCAGAGCCTTACACTAAGGGAATCCCAGTGTTTAAGTTTATTGAGGTAAAAGAGTAGTACTCACATTCTCGCAAAGGTGACAAGGCATATCTTTAAAAAACCGCGGTGTAACATAGCGTGCTGATCGGTATCTTTTTTTAAAGATATGCCTTGCCACCTTTGCGAGAATGTGAGTACTACTCTTTTACCTCAATAAACTTTTGTTGTACAGTCTACACTATTGTCCCTTTCCATCTTTTGAGGTGCCCATTACACCTATATTCGTTTATGGGAGTTCCAAAGGTCCCGGTCTGATTAATTTCCTTGCCATCCTCTGGTTTCCCTGTGTGGATCCTTTGAGAGTGATTTATGCCTGATTTACCTAACATCTGGTAAGCAGTTTGGATGGTCACCACAATTGGGTGTCATATTGCTCCTGACTCCAGCACTGGTATCCAGGACTTTCTTTTGGTTTCTTCCTTCCTTTATATATTGGACATTTGTGGACTGTATTGCTTTGGGACTTTTGTTCCACTTTTACCTTATTGGCGCTGCTTTTATTTTCCTTATATTACCAAAAGTATTGGGACGCCTGCCTTTACACGCACATGAACTTTAATGGCATCCCAGTCTTAGTCTGTAGGGTTCAGTATTGAGTTGGCCCACCCTTTGCAGCTAAAACAGCTTCAACTCTTCTGGGAAGTCTGCCCACAAGGTTAAGGAGTGTGTCTATGGGAATGTTTGACCATTCTTCCAGAAGCACATTTGTGAGGTCAGGCGCTGATGTTGGAGAGAAGGTCTGGCTCACAGTCTGCACTCTAATTCATCCCAAAGGTTTTCTTTTCAGTTGAGGTCAGGACTCTGTGCAGGCCAGTCAAGTTCCTTCCATTCCACCCATGTCTTTATGGACCTTACTTTGTGAAGTTCATTGCTATATGCAAACATAATGTGTAAAAAAATAAAAATACTGATCACTGCCTTAGAGTATTACAATGTTACTATGGTAACATTATAATGCTTTGGTCAAAGTGTGTTAAAAATAAAATTCTGTACTGTCACTATTCAGCGTCCCTGATCACTGCCACACCCGTTATATGATGACGTTGTACTGCACTGATGACACTGTGATAAAAAGAAAAAAAAAATATTTTTCATTCCTTCATTTTTAAAAAACTTAAGACAAAAATTACAGCTTCAAAAAACTTGCCATGCCTCTTACTAAATACCTTGGACTGTCTACTTTGCAAAATGGGGTAATTTTGGGGATATCTGTACTGTCCTGACAAGAAATGAGATAGACCGTCGGTACATCAGGATTGATCAATTTTTAGATATACAGTAAACCCCCCCTCCATTGCGGGGGTTACGTTCCAGACCCAGCCGCGAAAAGTGAAAATCCGCGAAATAGAAAAACCCTATTAAAATGCATTGTAGGCATGTTTTTTTTACTGTCACTGTACATGTAAAAGCATTTTCAGGTCTTTAAACACACTTTTAAAACAATAGAAACTCATTTAAACACATAAAAGATACCGAGAGACATAGCAAGAGCTATGGAAAACACAAAAATATTTCATTTTTAATGATTTATATAGTAAAATAACATTACAAAAAAAAACGCAATATACCGGGACCGCAAAAACTGAACCGCGATGGAGCGGGGGTTTACTGTATACCATAGTTTGTGGACTCTATAACCTTCCTACAGACTGAATAATATAAGATTTGGGTTATTTTCACCAAATAAATGTAGCGGAATATATTTAGGTCTAAATTAATGAAGAATTAATTATTATTAGCAAAATTTTATAACAGAAACAAAGAAAACATGTTTTTTTTTCAAAATTAAACTTTTTAAATTTATTTAGCAAGATAGGTATGCGCACATGGTGTGCCGGGTGGGCCTGGGCACACCCTAATTACCCCGTGCAGTGCGGATTCCCTCTGGCACCACCTGTCTCCCCCACTGCAGTGCTGCCAGCTTCCCCGCTCTCCTCTCCCACCAGCTGCGGGGGATGTTACAGGATGGTTGAACGAATGAATACAGTGAGTGATCTCTACTGTTCCCTCCTGTGTTGATTCTTAACTGAACCATAGTAAATCATGTTTACTATGTTTCAGTTTGTGAATGAACAGGAAGCCGCTCAGCACATAGCATTTCCCATTCGTTTATTGTAGCACTGTCCCCGTAGGGCTTGCTGTATAATGTCTTCTTTTTTGCCCCCCCTGATAACCAGCATACAGTCACTTAGAGTACAGATCTCACATTTATACTTACTCTCAATGGCTCGTTGATCAATAATAATTCCAGATGTATTGGTTTTTAGTATTTATTGTGGAATTTGGATGGGAGAAGGGAATAGTGGGATACTCTGACTGGAACTATATACATTGGATAAGGACAACTCTCACTTAGCCCCACCAGGTTGCTTGTGGAAGCAGTCTCATTGCCTAAACCATACTGCCACATGTATAGAAAGGGTTACGTCTCCTTGCTCTTTCTCCAGCAATAGACTTGGTGAACTACATTCTCTTCAGGATACTCACTAGCATCCCCTTTACTGACTCCTGTCCACTGACTTTTCTAGCTGCAGGAGTGGCCCCCCTCAGGTCAGGCCCCTTGACACAGATCTGTACTCACTGTACTGCAGAATCAGATCCTTCCAGTGTCTCCCCTTTCAGTCAGCTTTACAGGACCTCTGGGTTCAGTTCCTCTCTAGCTCTTTAGGCCCTCAGGTCTTTAGACAGACTGAGTCGCACCTGAGCACATTGAGCAGACCTCACTAGTAGATCCTGCTCTCTGGTAGGCAGAGAACATAATACATTTACCTACAATCCCTCTGGTGAGCAGAAAGGATTCAAAACTGTACTCTCTCTCTAGCACATGGCTGTCCAAACTTTTGGCTTCTCTGGGCCACATTGAGTGCAGATAAATTTTCTCGGGCCACATATAAAATATATACTATAGTTAAGGTATACAGTATAAATAATAAAACGCCCCCCAATACACACACGTTAATTTAACATAACTAGAGGATGATCAAATGAAATGGAATCAGTATACAGAGGTTTACTTCTTCTGAGAGATATTAAAGGAACACTCTAACCACCATGACCGATTCCGTGATTTTAAGTGGTCATGGTGGTAGGAGTCAGAAACACTGCACATGCTGGGATATTTACAGTTATGTGCTGGGGGCTAGTTGCACCCCTAGCACATGTGACTTAGGCAGCCAGAAAATGTTATGTCCTTATTCATACATGTATGTACAAGGACATGACATATTATGACACAACACAAAAAAAAATAAAAAACATATTGCAACAATTTATACACGCTAATGCACGTACCTTTTCTACTTATTTTGACCACTGCTGGCGGTTACTGCTGGCGGGTACTGCTGCTGGTGGTTACTGCTGGTGGGTAGTGCTGGCGGTTACTGCTGGCAGGTAGTGTTGGCGGGTACTGCTGGTGGTTACTGCTGGCGGGTAATGCTGGCAGGTACTGCTGGCGGGTACTGCTGGTGAGTAGTGCTGGCGGTTACTGCTGGCAGGTAGTGCTGGCCCATCAATGCAGCCTCACCAGTGTCCAAAAATGCAGCCTCACCAGTGTCCATCAATGCAGCCTGATCAGTGCCCATCAGCTCAGCCTCATTAGTGCCCACCAGCTCAGCCTCATCAGTGCAGTCTCACCAGTGCCCATCAATGCAGCTTGATCAGTGCCCATAAGCTCAGAATCACCAGTGTCCATAAATGAAGCCTGTTCAGTGCATTGGGATTAGAGAGAGAAGAGCCGCCGGATTACACAGTGTACCGTCTTTCATATAAGCCAGTCCAGGAGGCGGGGCATCGCATGACAGCGGCCTCCGGGTAAGCGGGAGATCCCCGCTCTGTGTAATCCGGCGACACTTACCCTCCTTCCCCTCCAAAACAGCCCAATGGGTCCAGTGGGACCAATGGTAGGGTTGGCCCTGGGGGCCCCGCTGCCCCAGCTTGCGGTGCACCTGCGCAGGATCAGCCCTGCAAAGCAGGACAAAACTAGGGACATTTGGTCACCCTAGGCTAGTGGCCAGCAGGTCCCACAGGCCATAGTCAGTTTCCAGAAGAAACAGGGCATAGCCAGCGTCCAGCAGGACCCACAAGTCAGTGGAAAGCAGGACCCAAAAGTCCACAGACAGCTCCCAGCTTGACCCACAGCCAGTGGGTCCTGCTGGGAGCTGGCCACAGACCTGTGGGTCCTGCTGGCCACTGACCTGTGGGTCCTGGCGGCCACTGATCTGCGGGTCCTGCTGGCCACTGACCTGTGGGTCCTGCTGGCCACTGACCTGTGAGTCTTGCTGGTCACCGACCTGTGGGTCCTGCTGGCCGCTGGCCTGTGGGTCCTGCTAGCCACTGACCTGTGGGTCTTGCTGGTCACTAATCGGATGGTCCCTCTAGTCGCTGCCCTGTAGGTTCTGCTGAGAGTTGGCCATGGACTGTGGGTAACAGGCCATGGCCAGCGGCCAGCAGGACCCACAGGCCAGCGGCCAGCAGGACCCACAGGCCGTGGCTAGTGGCCAGCTGGACCCACAGGCTATGGCCATCTCCCAGCAGGACCCACAGTGTTGAGGGCTATTTTGAGGTTACAGGGTGGGCACTGGGGCAGGGTAAATGGGGGAGGGAGATAGATGGGATGATCATGTAGGGGTCAGCTGGGGATGTCAGGGTCTCTCACATCAGGTATGGCAGCTGCCAGCTCAGTTCCAGGTACTCACAGGGCCTCCTCCAGTCCTGGGGGGGTTTATGCTCCTGTCCTGGGGTCAAGTACAGTTGCAGCCAGCAGCCAGCCCAGCAGCCCGAGCCAGTCACATGTGTCCCGACTCCCTGGCGTGCCCTTCCTCTGCCTGCCTCCGAGATTTGGGAGTTGTAGTTTGCTAGCTGGGCTTCTCCACTCACTGGAAGCTTGAGCGCGCATGGACTACAGCTCCCAGAATGCAATAGGCGGCTGCCGCGGCCCTGGCCCAACTTCCTCAGAATCAAAAAAAAATGGCAGCGGGCAGTGGGCCGCATTGCCTGTGGTCCTGGGCCGCATGTGGCCCGCAGGGCCGCAGGTTGGACATGACTGCTCTAGCACCTACATCCACCCCCCACCAAATTGAGCCTAGTGCTCACTAGCTCTGGGCATCTACCCCTACAAAAAATACCTATACAAAAATGTACATGGTGTATCCCACAAACCTGGAAAGGGGGAAAAGGGAAATAACATTATGTACAGGGCCATGGGGCATACCCCATATGTGGCCAGTGAATACAAAAAATGAGGTGGAAACATATATATCTCTGTTGTACAATATTTACACATAGGAAGGTACCAGGTGCATTTGAACCAATGCACCCCCCCCCCTCCCCGAACAAAAATCTGTCTGACAGGTGAAGGATAAACATCCTATCTAACTAGACTACAAGTAACATTTGTACATATATACAAAAATAAACAGTGGATGGCCTCTTCATTGCCCGAAGGTCCTGGCGGCAAGCTATTTTTGCTGGAGCCCGAGCAAAGCTTGCCTTACTTGTGAGGGTCTTTAAGAACTCTTTAAGGGATCCTTCACTTTGGCATCCCTCTCTCTGAAGAGGTAATGAGCCGCTACCCTTCTCTCACTAGGTAGCAACTCGCACAAAGTTTCCTTCAGCATCAGTTTGGCCCACTGGCCCAAAGGATCTTTACAAAGTGTCCTTTCTCTGTACTTGATTATCCTGGCCCACTGGTCAAAAGGACATTCGCAAAGTGTCCTTTAAACAGAGTATCTTCGCAAAGTGTCTTTTCTTCAGTAATCCCATTTAGCAACAGTAGTGGCTCAAGGCCAAAAAGATCTTCACAAAGGGTCCTTTAGTATGATGTCACTGTGAACTAGGGGTTTGTCCCCTCCAGGTAGAAGCCCCTGGATTTAACAGGTGAAGTTCTTTGTGGCAAAAGTTCTTTCTCCCAAGTGAAGAAACCGTAGCAGTTTTTGCTGATCCCCATCTTCTTTTGCAAGGATAGAAGGGAAGGGGATTTGGGAACAGAGCACATCCTGACCACCTCTATCAGGGGAGGGGAAGTAGCTTGGTTGGGGTTCTTTGGAAAAATAACTGGTTGCACAAGTGTCAATTGATGCCTTCCCTCCAACCTCTATAGCAGGCATCACTAAATGGCGGACCGCGGTCCGGGTCCGGACCCAGCTAATGTCTCATCCGGACCCCTGCATTCCCACTCTTTAGAGTTGTGCTGCTGACAGCCATAACCACGGCCATTCCCCCAGAGCCAACAGCTGGAGGCAGGACAGCTATGGACAGAGGGCGGGGGCTACCCAAGTTAACAAGCAGGTGATTGGTTGCGAGGATACAGGGCAGTCATCGCACAAACATGCGGTTCGGACCTCTGCTGGAAGAATATTTTACTGACTGGACCTTTGTGAATTTTAATTCAATACCCCTGCTCTGTAGGCATAGGTATGCTCTGCATCCAAATATAGTTGTTAATGGGAAAATCTTTGTGGATCAGAAACAATTTTAATGCCTCAAAAAATTCTTTCAAAATACACAACCTAATTAAGTGTTAAATGGTGCACCATATGGAGCTGGCTTGTCTGTGTTTTTCTTTATTGCTCTATTAGCAACGATACAAATAGAAAATTAGACAAACATTTCCAAACTGCCTGATCACAGTTATAGAACAGTTGTCTCTCTGATCATGTACAGCTGCCTTTACTTTTATCAATTACATTTAGCTTGCAGAATTGAAGATGGATTGTGGGCACATAGGGACCATAATTACTTTTATTCCTTGACAATTGATTTCAGAGAAGTGGCATATTTCAAAAATTAAAGCATAAACTGGCTAATGATTATGTGCCTTCACTACTGGCATCAAACTCATTATATCCATTTAATGTGAATAGAATATTTAATGCAGTTCAGTGACTGGTTGCATTTATTTTCCGCTTAAAGTGGTAGTAAAGTCAGAAGGTTTTTGTCTTAACGTATTCTATGCATTAAGATGAATAGTCTTCTGTGTGTAGCAGCCCCCCTAATACTTACCTGAGCCCCCTCTCTATCCAGCGATGACCATGAGTCCTGTCTGGGACTCACTCCCCTGATTGGCTAAGACACAGCAATGGCACCATTGGCACACGCTGCTGTCAATCAAACTCAGTTAGCCAATCAGGAGAGAGAGGGGGTGGGGCTAAACAGCAGCTCTGTGTGTGTCTTAATGAATACAGGGAGCTGCAGCTCAGCTCGATGCCCCCATAGCAAGCTGCTTGCTGTGGGGGCACTCAACAGGAGGGAGGCGCCAGGAGCTCCAGCCAGGGACACGAGAAGAGGAGGATCCAGGCTCCCCTGTGCAAACTCATTGCACAGAGCAGGTAAGTATACTATGTTTGTTATTTTAATAGGAAAAAAAAACAAGACTTTGCAATAACTTTAACCACTTCAATACAGTGCACTTTCATCCCCTTCCTGCCCAGGCCAATTTTCAGCTTTCAGCGCTGTCACACTTTGAATGACAATTGCGTGGTCATGCTACACTGTACCCATATAAACAAATGTATAGTTTTTTTTTTTCACAAAAATACAGCTTTTATTTGGTGGTATTTAATCACTGCTGGGTTTTTTATTTCCTACAAAAAAAAAAGATAGAAAATTTTGAAAATAAATAATTTTTCTCCTTCACTGATGTGCGCTGATGAGGCGGCACTGATGGGCACTGATGAGGAGGTACCAATATGCCGCACTGATGGGCAGCACAGATGAGCAGGCACTGATGGACACTGACTGGCAGCACTATGGGCACTGATTATGGGCACTGATGGAGGGCACTGTGGGCACTGATGGTGGGCACTGATTGGCACTGTTTTTCAGTTTTCTCTAATCAGGGCACTGATGATCAGTGCCCTGATTACCTGTCCTAGTCTCCCCTTTGAGGAAGAGCCACTGATCGGCTCTCTTCGCCACACACTCTGACACGGCACATCCTCATTTACATGTGACCGACTGTGATTGGATATAGCCTATCACATGGGCAAAGAGCCATGTCATTGGCTCTTTACCAAGATCAGGGTCGCGCCATGTCCTAGCAACATGGCGCGGCCACGATCGCTGCACTGCGCGCCCCCGTGGACACGTGAGAGAGGCCGTTCTGATGCGCCGTCCCAGAACAATTGCTGCACCTCTCTGCTGTCATTTGATGGTGGGCAGGCACTAAGTGGTTAAGGGCCAGGCCTATTTCTGACATTTACTGTTTACAAGGTAAAATCTGTATTTTTTGCTTGAAAATTACTTAGAACCCCCAAACATTATATATATATATTTTTTTTTTTTTGGCAGAGACCCTAGAGAATAAAATGGAGATCATTGCAATATTTTATGTCACACTATATTTGCAATTTTTTTTAATTAAAAAAAAAAGAAAACAATTAAGTTTGCCCAATTTTTTTGTATAATGTAAAAGATGATGTTACGCTGAGTAAATAGATACCTAACATGTCATGCTTTGCAACTGCACACGCTAGTGGAATGGCGACAAACTACGGTACTTAAAAATCTCCATTAAAAATGTTTACAGGTTATCTGTTTTGATTTTTTTTTTCTTATTTATTTTATTTTTTATCACTTTTATTTTTATTACAAGGAATGTAAACATCCCTTGTAATAGAAAGAAGCATGTCAGGGACTCTTTATTGCGAGATTTGGGGTCAGAAAGACCTCAGATCTCACATTTACACTTAAAAGCAAAAAAAATATATATGCTGCCATAACCCCAGTATTTAACATCAAAGTGGTATCATAAAAATTTTTACAGTGAAAGATACATTTATTTTAACTAGATAGTTGTATAGACAGAATTTATATAGCACCCACTATTAATGCAGCGCTTTACATAATGTACATTCACATAATTTCACTCTCCTATAGATAGACAGAGAGATTAATTGGTTAAATAGCACCATAAACCAAGAGGAGGTTGTTTACCCCTGTTACTACACACTTACCTTGATGTAAGTTGCATTTAGGAGGGACGCTGCTAAGCCTGTGCTCTCTCCACCAGTCCAGCGTACCTCGGCCACCCCACTCCCTGGGGACAGAAAAGGGTCCTGCTGAGCACAAGCGCGGACAACATGTATGCTCAAAGTTAACTCCTTATCTTCCCTGTACCATCCGGCTAGATATATGGGTCCCAGTACTGTGGGTTTGGTCCTGGTTACTTTGGGGGAACTGACCGCTAGGGAGGAAGCCAGATCACCGACCCCCTCACTACCAGTGGATTTGTCACCTTCGCCAGATACAACGCTTCATGACTGGCTGCTTTACACTTCCTACCAGTTCTTGGTTGCTCTCCAACTCTCCTGCTGAGTTAACCTTTTGTAGTGGCCCTGCTTCATACCTAATGTATGCTTTACAGGCCCTTTTCATCTTATACGCCATGTACCACCATGAACCCCTTGAATAACTTCAGATCAAGCTCAAGAACAGTTCAACAACTCTACTGAAAACACACCAGGAACAGTAGAGTAGTGATAGGAACTCAGTTCATTCTCTGACATAACATGAATAAATTACCAAAAACTATTCGGACTCATTTACACTTGCTTCGACTTCAACACACATTACAGCGCCTACCGCTTCAACATGCTTTTTTTATGTGTTATGTTTTATGTGCTTTTTTGAAGCTTTAATGAAGCTTGGCAGATGCCCTGTGTGTGTTGATTTCACATACCTGCGATACCTTTAAAACAAAGCAAAGCTAAAGCTGAATTAAAGCCTCTCAAAAGCTGCAGGTGCTTCAAGTGAGCTTTGGTATACACTTCTATGGAGGCTTTGAAGACACTTTAAAGCACCACTAAAGTGACATAGGGTATCATTTTTGAAGCAAAGCAACGCAAAATCAAGGTGTAAACAGGACTGTAAGTTAACCATTTTATTTAGTGACAGGTGCTTTGACTGGCATTCAGAGGCATTCAGAGAGCTTAAAAAAAAAGCGTGTCCAAAGCCCTGTTTTGAAACTCGTTTACACTTGCTTCAAAACTTGGCTTCGGACACTCATTGTTAAAGCTCTCTGAACTCCAGCATCACCGGATGAACAAGACTGCAGGAAAAAAGTTATGTATAGGGCTTTTTTTTAGACCAGTAGGGGTATTAGATCTTCAGGGGTAGGATAGGGGTGGTAATGCTTTAGGGGGATAGGCAGGCGAGGTGGGAGTGGTTAAGGCTTTGGAGGCATGGGGAGTAGGCATGGTAAGATTTTGTAAGACGGAGGGAGGCAAGGAGCAGAGGGGAAAAGCTGTAGATCTGCTTTAATGCTAAGCTTTCCATTTCATTGCATTCCATTCCAGTTTTTGTGATTGTCTTTGTCTCCATTGTGGAGATTTTCCCTCATTTCCTATGTGACTGCAGGATAGTTAGTAAACAGAAGCTTCCCAATAGGACAAAGGCTGTAAAATTCCTCCTCCTTTCCTGTGAGGTCCCTGAGAAATGGAGACAGGCAAGATTTCCCCTAAAGATATACAGATAAAATTATAATCGGTTTCTAACCTTTCTATGCTTTATTCAAAAAAATAAAAGTTAAAGTGGGAGTTCCACTTCGACCAGCCTTAGCTCCCATTCTGTTGTAGGGGTTAGGATACCTATAATTAAAAATGTCAGTTTTTAATTGTAGTCTGTGCCCTGGTTAGGGATATTCACATTTTCTTTTTGTCCTGTTTACTGTTATAACTAAGAGTGAAAGTGAAAGAAAACCCCAAATTCTGTTTGTCACCAGAACAGGAATAGAAGGGAAATATTCCAATGGAGACACTAGTTTTGGTGACAACCAGGGATTTCCTTATTTTGCAGGAAATGCCTCTCACTTCCTGTTTCGGCTATTGGACAGGAGGTAAAGGAAAATCTCCTCATTGGTCCCTCTTAGATTGTAAGCTCTAACAAGCAGGACCATCTGATTCCTCCTGTATTGAATTGTATTGTAACTGTAGTGTCTGCCCTAACACTGTAAAGTGCTGCACAAACTGTTGGCACTATTTAAATCCTTTATAATAATAATATTAATTGGGACACTGATGCAAAAAAAAAAAAAACTGTCAGGGGTTAGAACCTACCCTACTCCATCCAAAATTAAAAAAAAAAGTTTTTTGCCTTTAGTTCTAAGTCCGAAAAGACTAAAATTCAAAGTCATTGACTTAATGTCAATGCAATGCAACGTCAAGTCGATATGACCTTATTAGGTTAATAATGTCATAAGCATCCCTGCCCCTCAGCTGCACATATACAAAGATGTACCTGCATTTTATTGGTCCAGCAATTAAAGCTAACTTCCCGGTTTGTATGAACTTAATTTGCATTAAAAGTCCATACCAGAGTCTTTGATGAACTTGAGTACACCCAGCCTGTTAGCTGAAGAACACAATAGCTCAGTGGGAGGGATTCCCCAATGATTGCAGGCAGGGCAGCCACTAGAAAATTTGGGGCCCCTTACACAGCTTTAGGCCCGCCCCCCCCCCCCCCCCGAGGGCCTGACCACACACATAACTCGGTCAGTGACTTACCCTCCATGCTGCTTTCTGCTCCATTCACCTGTGAGGGCCGGGGGCCACTTCCCCTATTGACCAGCTGAACACACCCCCATGCCCGATTGCTGCTTAATCAGATGATACCCTATCAATGCAGCAGCAGGCTCCACCTCAGCAGGGAACGAAATGAAGCGGAGCGAAATGGCCAGGTTTTCCTGCAGGGCGGGGGGGCGGTGTTGTCCGCAATCAGGACTGGTGAAAGGAATTACCAAGAAGTGCTCTCATCTCTTTTGCTGGCGCTGCACAGGGGGGATTGCTGGTGACATGCATCATGGCGGCTCTCTCCCATGACCCCCGCACACAAACAAACACCCGAACCAAGACAACAACCCCCCCTCCCGTTGCCACACGAGGGGATGGGGGTCATGGGGATGCAAATTATAATATTGATATAATTCAAATTATATAGGGGGTGCAGGCTGGGCCCCTTTGGAAGCTCGGCCCCCTTACAACTGTACTGCCTGTACCCCCCTGAGGGTGGCCCTGATTGCAGGAAAGAAAATTGTTCTATCTATGACCAGCTTTACAAACACACAACACACCCTTTGTTTCTGGTTTGGTCAGAAGCCAATTAACCTACCAGTATGTGCTTTGCTACACAGAAGGATATGTATACTGCCAAAGGGGTGAAGCTCATCCCAAGGCTGGCTGCAAAATCCCTGGGTGCTGGTCTTCTTGTCACTACACTACAAGCTGCAGCAACTTTTCTTTTTTTACTGAATAGGAGCAGAGGTCAGGTCACCTCTGACATGTTTCAAGCTGAAAATTGCTTTTTCAAAGAGTTTCAAAAAGAAATTTGGTTGGAATCATAGTCCCAACTCCCCTGAGCAATCCCGCCAGGAAGCAGTCACTGAAAACCACCAATCATAGGCAGCCTAGTCAGGGCGTGTGTTTGTGCAGCTGCAGGCAGGGAAATGCCTCACTGCCTATGATTGGCGGTGTGCACTGACAGCTTCCTGGCGTGATTGCTCATCCCGAACTAGGATCCCGAACATGCCTGAGCCCATCCCTACTGGCCATACATGGTTTGAACTTCGAACTTGTTCAGTAGGGACCAGATACAGTAAATTTCAATCCATGTATGGGCATTGTGGTTGTACAGAAGTCAATCTACTGAGCTAAAACGTCTGTACAACCACCCTGTCGGATTTTAGCTTCTTGATCAGCGCTGCAGGCTATAGACTTCAGCACCAATTAATGTATTCTGATGGTGGGGAAGTTTCCCTGCTGTCAGAATATAATAGCTTAGCAGGGAGGATTCTCCCATCCGCCTCAAATGTGTGGATGGGGGATAGGGTCTGTTTTTTTTCGTTCAACCAGAAAAAAAATGACTAATGTATGGGCAGCTTTACACCCAGAATGACCCCATGCAAACAAAGGAGTCTCATCTTCCATGCCAAATAGGTGACCTCTGGCAGTAGTAGATGCTGTTATGTTGTTCATCCCTTTACCTAAATTAATTCTTGAAGTTTGCATCAACTTATCATTTGGACCTATATATATATATATATATATATATATATACAGTGGGTACGGAAAGTATTCAGACCCCCTTAAATTTTTCACTCTTTGTTATATTGCAGCCATTTGCTAAAATCATTTAGGTTCATTCTTCTTCCTCATGAATGTACACATAGCACCCCATACTGACAGAAAAACACAGAATTGTTGACATTGTTGCAGATTTATTAAAAAAGAAAAACTGAAATATCACATGGTCCTAAGTATTCAGACCCTTTGCTCAGTATTTAGTAGAAGCCCCCTTTTGATCTATTACAGCCAGGAGTCTTTTTGGGAAAGATGCAACAAGTCTTTCACACCTGGATTTGGGGATCCTCTGCCATTCCTCCTTGCAGATCCTCTCCAGTTCTGTCAGGTTGGATGGTAAACGTTGGTGGACAGCCATTTTTAGGTCTCTCCAGAGATGCTCAATTGGGTTTAAGTCAGGGCTCTGGCTGGGCCATTCAAGAACAGTCACGGAGTTGTTGTGAAGCCACTCCTTCGTTATTTTAGCTGTGTGCTTAGGGTCATTGTCTTGTTGGAAGGTAAACCTTCGGCCCAGTCTGAGGTCCAGAGCACTCTGGAGAAGGTTTTTGTCCAGGATATCCCTGTACTTGGCCGCATTCATCTTTCCCTCGATTGCAACCAGTCGTCCTGTCCCTGCAGCTGAAAAGCACCCCCACAGCATGATGCTGCCACCACCATGCTTCACTCTTGGGACTGTATTGGACAGGTGATGAGCAGTGCCTGGTTTTCTCCACACATACCGCTTAGAATTAAGGCCAAAAAGTTCTATTTTGGTCTCATCAGACCAGAGAATCTTATTTCTCACCATCTTGGAGTCCTTCAGGTGTTTTTTAGCAAACTCCGTGCGGGCTTCCATGTGTCTTACACTGAGGAGAGGCTTCCGTCGGGCCACTCTGCCATAAAGCCCCGACTGGTGGAGGGCTGCAGTGATGGTTGACTTTCTACAACTTTCTCCCATCTCCTGACTGCATCTCTGGAGCTCAGCCACAGTGATCTTTGGGTTCTTCTTTACCTCTCTCACCAAGGCTCTTCTCCCCCGATAGCTCAGTTTGGCCGGACGGCCAGCTCTAGGAAGGGTTCTGGTCGTCCCAAACGTCTTCCATTTGAGTATTATGGAGGCCACTGTGCTCTTAGGAACCTTAAGTGCAGCAGAAATCTTTTTGTAACCTTGGCCAGATCTGTGCCTTGCCACAATTCTGTCTCTGAGCTCTTCAGGCATTTCCTTTGACCTCATGATTCTCATTTGCTCTGACATGCATTGTGATCTGGAAGGTCTTATATAGACAGGTGTGTGGCTTTCCTAATCAAGTCCAATCAGTATAATCAAACACAGCTGGACTCAAATGAAGGTGTAGAACCATCTCAAGGATGATCAGAAGAAATGGAAAGCACCTGAGTTAAATATATGAGTGTCACAGCAAAGGGTCTGAATACTTAGGACCATGTGATATTTCAGTTTTTCTTTTTTAATAAATCTGCAATAATGTCAACAATTCTGTGTTTTTCTGTCAGTATGGGGTGCTATGTGTACATTCATGAGGAAGAAGAATGAACTTAAATGATTTTAGCAAATGGCTGCAATATAACAAAGAGTGAAAAATTTAAGGGGGTCTGAATACTTTCCATACCCACTGTATATAAGGTAATAAGTAAGAAATCCCCCTGTTGATTTGGCACACCATATTTGCCTAAAAGGCAGTGTGCTGCTTCAGCTTTGCTGTACATATAGACATATTTTTTAAATGTGACGGTGCAGCTTTCACAGGGGAACCTCTAATCCTTTCCACTCTTTACTCATCTGGATTGTTGATGGCCTGACTTACTTTTCTATTTATGGAAACTTTTCTTTGGCCTTTACAAGACGCCAGATCCAGTAACAATATATCATCTCCACGGAGGGCCAGTGTACATCTGTGTGTGTGCCATAATCTATTATGTGATTGCACATTTTAACACATCATTTGATTTGTGTTAGGGAACATTGTATCTTTGTTTTTCTGAAAAGAAGCAATACCTTAGGAAGAAAAATAACAGCATGCAGTAAAAGCACACGATTAGACTCCTTGAAAGTTACAAAGTGTTTCATTTCCAATTATTTTAATTGGGTTTTTCAAATCAAGCAATACCAGATCAAACAGAACTGATCAAACGGTACAATAAACATAAAAAGTTGCAATGTACAAAAGACTCATGGGGGGGGGGGGGAGATCAAATAAAAGAGGGGTACAACAATTCTCGTTACATAAGGTTAGCCATGTAACTGTTCCCATCACACAATGATCCACAAAGTTCAAAGCGCCCGACTACCAACATGGCGATATGCGCCCACTCAACCTCAATCACTGTAGGGTCATAGGGTAAGAGTGTAAGCGCCACAGCTAGAGCTACTGCAGGATCAGCAACCCCTAACCCAATCATGGCTAAACCTCAAGAGGAAGAAATCCTGAAGAGAACAGAAAAGGAAAGTAATAGAGAAAACGAAGCAGCTGAGAAAAGAAAGAGAAAAAGAGACAGAAGTCCAAGAGTGAGCGGATCTGTACAAATATTGCTATGCTAAGGGGGCTCAGGCATACCCAGGCTACAAAGGAGCCGAGAGATATTGGATCCAAGGTTCCCATGTTATGTCGAATTGAGGTCGTCTATCCAAGAGGGTGGCTGAGAGGTGTTCGTTAAGCATAATCCAAGTAAGTTTATGTTTTATGAGCTCAAACGGGATAGTTGGGGACCGCCAATCTAGCAGCCGTGAATATAAACGCCACCAGTTTCCTGGCCCTGCGCGGCACCTTCACTGAGGAGTGTCCTAGTTACAAAGTGTTTCAATGGAACTCTTTAAAACTAAACTCCAGAAATGTTCTGTATTGCATACTTACAATGGTCGAGCTTGTCACAATAAGTGTATGCATTTTTTTCGTACTTAAAGCGTAACTCTACTTTTGTTGAGAAAAAAAACATTCCCCTCTGGATGATCTCTGTACATTACAGGGATTTTAACAAACTTTGTTGCAGATTCCTTCCTTTTGTTATTCTTAAGAAATCATTGTTTGTTCCTCTGTGCTGAGTGGGTCAAATGGGAGGGGTTTCAAAATGACCTATCAGCTGTGGCAGCTGCAGGGCTCTAATGAGGAAAGCTGCTGGGCCTGCATCCCTTTAGACGTGCTCCTATTGAGAGTAGCTCACCAAAAATGACATTTTTGTTGCAGGGGATGCCAGAAATCTGACTTGTATCTTAGGCAGACTTCTGGGAAAATTGGTGAACCAATCACACAGTCAGGAAAATATATTTCTGGGGTGTGGTCAGTTTACATTATGTGTACAGAACACCTCCAGGTAGCCATATTGCATTGCATTTTCAGAAAATTGCAACAGCTGCAGATTGAAAAGGAAATGGCATTTTTAATAACATTCAATCACAATATGATTTGTGTCACAATTGTATATTCTATATTGTTTTTCCTTTAATTGCTATTTTTTTTCCCACAAAAGTGGAGTTATCCTTTAAAACAGAATTAAACTGTATCTGAGCACCGCAGATTGAAAACACTATTCCATTCATTTTTAAACTATCACTTAACCCAGGAGCCTGCATTCACTATATCTGGTCTGCTACAGTACACAGAATATTGAAATGCAATTATTTTAGTAAATATAAACTGCTAAATACCTTTTCTCATCAGCGGTATATAGCAGTCTTGTCACTTCTATGAGTGTCTGGCTGAGCACCGGTTAAAGCTTGCAGGAGGAGTTCTCATTCTCATTCTCAGTCATGCAGGCAAGTGGGTTTGCTTAGCTTAAAAAGCCCCTCCTCACCTCCTCCAGATCCAAAAACAAACATAGAGCACCGCTGTAAGCAGGGCCGGTGCAAGGATTTTTGGCGCCCTAGGCAAAATAAAAATTGCCGCCCCCCCATATGCTCGGCCCACGATGTGAAAAGAGAATTACAATATGAAGGGAAATTTTTCTTTCTTTAATCATATACTGTGTGTTGTTATTAGGGGAAAAAATATTGTTACCTCTTGGATAAGAAAAATAGCCTTTTCCCTTAGTTTAGTGAATGTGGGGGAAAATCCTGTGCTCCCTGTTTGTATTCGGCAGCAAGATTGTCTTAGGTCTTTATCCTTCATCAGAGGCTCTCCTCCCTCACCGCTATCCATCATAGGCTCTCCTCCCCCACCTCTATTCTTCATCATAGGCTCTCCTCCAGCACCACTATCCATAGGAGAGCCTATTAATGAAGAATAGAGGTGGTGGAGAAGAGTCTATGGGGAAAAATAGTGGTGGTGGAGGAGAGCCTATGATGGATAGCGGTGCTGGAGGAGAGCCTATGATGGAGGATAGCGGTGCTGGAGGAGAGCCTATGATGAAGGATAGCGGTGCTGGAGGAGAGCCTATGATGAAGGATAGCGGTGCTGGAGGAGAGCCTATGATGAAGGATAGCGGTGCTGGAGGAGAGCCTATGATGAAGGATAGCGGTGCTGGAGGAGAGCCTATGATGGAGGATAGCGGTGCTGGAGAAGAGCCTATGATGAAGGATAGCGGTGCTGGAGGAGAGCCTATGATGAAGGATAGCGGTGCTGGAGGAGAGCCTATGATGGATAGTGGTGCTGGAGGAGAGCCTATGATGAAGGATAGTGGTGCTGGAGGAGAGCCTATGATGAAGGATAGTGGTGCTGGAGGAGAGCCTATGATGGAGGATAGCAGTGGTGCAGGAAAACCTATGATGGAGGATAGCAGTGGTGCAGAAAAACCTATGATGGACGATAGCAGTGATGGAGGGGAGCCTAAGATGAAGGATAGCGGTGGTGCAGGGAAAACCTATGATGGAGGATAGCAGTGGTGCAGAAAAACCTATGATGGAGGATAGCAGTGATGGAGGGGAGCCTAAGATGAAGGATAGCAGTGGTGCAGGGAAAACCTATGATGGATAGCAGTGGTGGAGGGGTTAAAACCCCTTTAGACAGTGAGTAAGTCTCCTATAACTATTTATAATAGTGAAGTCTTTATCAGAACCTATTGGACCCCCCCCCCCTCGAGGTGTGCGCTGTGCTTGGGGCTCACTGAGAGTTGTAGTTTTATGTCAGTCATGTGACCCCCCCAGCCCCCTCACCTGGATGATCTGGAACCCCTGGTGCTCCTCCACATACACAGCCATGTGTGGGGGGATTCTCAGGGTCTTGTTGCTGGCGTCCATGTCTCCTCAGATCTCCGAGTTGCAGGCCTCAGATTCCCCGGACAGGCAGCAGTACTCCTTGGCAGCACAAGCAGCTCCCTCTATCACATTTCCCTACCCCGGCGCTGAGTCAAACTTCCTGACTCGCTCATTGGTTCTCCCCCCGCCCTTTCTCCTCCGACGGCTGACGTCATCTGCAGGGGAAACCTAATGCGCATGCGCGGCATCGCCGCTACGAAGATTTCCGACGCTGGAGCCCGGTGTCAGCCCTGAGACTCGCACACATCTCAAAATCGCCCAGGCAGCCGCGGGCGCCGCCGTGCAGGTGGAGCACAACAGGAGGGGCGCCGCCTGCAACCGCCGGTCCATACTGATTCCGGGACCGGGGTGCAGCAGGTAGGATGCTGGCGCCCCCTGCTGAGTTGGCGCCCTAGGCGACTGCCTGGTTCGCCTTACAGGTAGCGCCGGCCCTGGCTGTAAGTGCAGTATACAGTAAAAGCATCTGTTCAGACAATTGCCTCAATATGAGTGGCTGTCACACCAGGGGACACAGATGGGTAGGTTCGGCAATGACTGGCAATATCAACATGGCTGGGTATTGCCAGTGCCATCTTAAAAGCATTAAAGGGCCTCGGGCAATGCAGTGCACTGGGTCCCTGCTTACAAAATCACCCACGAGAATAAAAATGCAAATTATTGATAAGTCGATATTTATTGGTACAGCAGTGCCAGGCTAATGACAGCTTCCAAGTTCGGCAGCTGGGTATGGTTAACACACACACGGACGGGAGTCAGACTCAACTTTCCTGTGTGTGCCTGTTTCCGTGGAGGCTTACAGGCATTGCTGCAATTGTGGGCTCCCCCTCCACGGCCCAAGTGGCCTGACAGCAGGGCAGGGCCGACAAGCACTTGCCACCTGCTAAGTTCGGGGGCAGGATGCACATGGGAATCGGGACTAATGCTTGGCTAGGGCTGGGTCGCTGGGCAGGTGGGCCCCCCCCGGCAAGTGGGGCCCCTGGGCAACTGCCCAGCATGCCCATTCGGTAAAACAGGCAGGTTATGCAATGATTGGCAATAAAACAGAGATTCCTTCGTCTCCTGGGAACAGCCTTCTTATTGCCAGTCAATGCTGAACCTGCACGTCTGTGTCCCCTGGTGCGACAGCCACCCATGTTGTCATTTTGGACCTCCTGTTTCATCCACCTTGTCTACCACTGGTTGTGATTTGACGGTGTCACCTCCTCCAAATGAAAGAAAAAAAAAGTCCTCATGAAGACTCTTGGGATGCATGACATAATTTTGGCCTAGGCCAGAAACCAGGAAGTGTAAAGAAAATGTTTAAAACAAGCTAATGCTAGCAGTATAAGGATTGGAAATAGTTCATGTTGATTGGGAGAGTTTACTTCCTCTTTAATGGGCTGCTGGAAAGCTGATAATCAATGTAGTAGTGCTATTGCAGTGATCAGCATGATCTTCCGCCTTCTGGGTCCCTGTCAGGACCAACGTCGCAGAGGCTGACACGTACCAGGGATTTCTCACCTGGTAGAGAGCCCAGAATGCTACGCGGAATCCAGGGACAGGAATGCCGACAGGACACCTTGGCGGAAGACATAGGTTCACCTGAGGCGCGGGGTCTAAGTGCTAGCCGGTGTTCACCAGGGCTCCTGATGGTGGAGATGGATTTTGCTGCATGCTAGCACAAGGTCAAAGGTAAGTCAGGTCAGATGATCAGGAAACAACAGGTACGGGCACAGGAGACACAGGAACAGCTGAAGATCAAACAGCAAAGAACTAGTGTGGCTGCTATATTTAAATAGGTCATTTGGTGCTAATGGTAATTTGTGCGCGCATGCGCACAAGTGTTGGCGAACGTGAGAACGCTACGTGAGGATGCCTCTGTGTACGTGCAATTCGCGGCAGGAAGGTTACCAGTGCGCCTGCGCACAGCAGTAAGCTTCTGACAGTCCCGCTTGGGTTCTGTGCAAGAAGCTTTCCCGTTGCACCCTGACTACAGGAGGTTGCTCACTCAGCACTGTCGCCATTCAAAGAACGCCGTGTGTTTATTTCAATGAGTAAAAGATCTTCTATGATAGGATGAGGTGGAGATGTGGGGTGGTGATGTCATTATGTCCATTTTCTCCAATCAGAGAATGTCTTGTACTCTGAAAAAGACGCAAGGCTTTCTATGAATGGTGGCAGTGCTGAGCAAGCAAACCTTTGTGATCAGTGTAAAGAGGTGAAGTGTCTCACACAAGAACCAGAAGATCATGGCTATTCAGGGCCATCTTACTGAGTGGGCACGCTGGGCAGTTGCCCGGGGGACCCCACCTGCCCAGTGACCCAGCCCAAGCCCCAGCCCCAGACAAGCATTGGTCCCAACTCCGGTGTGCATCCCCCCCAATGAACTTAGCAGGTAGCAAGGGCCTGTCGGCCCTGCGCTGCTGTCAGGCCACTTGGGCCGTGGTGGGGGAGCCCACAACTGCAGGAATAAGCAACCAAAAAAGTCCTTTCGCTGGTCCTCCGGACAACCACCTATAGAATTATAGGAGCCAACATCCACAGAAGTGTGGTGGTGGAATAAATTGCTGGGGGTTAAATGCCCCACGTAGTGCTGCCAAATCCCTAACACAGGATGAGTTGTGTGGCACGGAAGGACTGGAAGGAGGGATGGCGCATAGCAATGTAGTGTAGAACTGATACCTCTAGATAAAGGACAGCCAGTGGATGATACCAATTAGTTTTATTGAAAAGTACAATAAAATCCACAAACCGGTCAGGAAGTCTTCGGCATCACGTGAGGACACTGTGGGGGTCCCGCTCAGTCTAATGGGATGTCACTGTACCAAATCGCGTGCGCGCAAAACATGTAGTCACGGCAACCTGAAGCCTGAGTTCCACGCCGGTCCACCCTTTGTCTTGTCCTCGGCTGTGTGTTTCCTGTGACACTGTGCGGTAGGAGGATCCCGGAAGTGACGCGAGGTGCGGCGCCTGGTTGTGTGTTATGGCCGACACACACTTCCTTCTCTGTCTATGTGATCCATCGGATTCCACTCCCGGTCCTTTTCTGGATTTGGTACAGTGACATCCCATTAGACTAAGCGGGACCCCCACAGTGTCCTCACGTGATGCCGAAGACTTCCTGACCTGTTTGTGGATTTTATTATACTTTTCAATAAACTTCCTAACTGTTATCATCCTCTGGCTGTCCTTTATACAGAGGTATCAGTTCTACACTACATTGCTATGCGCCATCCCTCCTTCCAGTCCTCCGCACAACTGCAGGAATGCCTGTCCGCCTCCACGGGAACAGGCACACACAGGACAGTCGAGTCTGACTCCTGTCTGTGTGTGTGTGTTCACTGGACCCAGCCGCCAAACTTGGAAGCTGTCATTAGCCTGGCACTGCTGTACCAATAAATATCGCCTTATCGATAATTTGCATTTTTATTCTTGTGGGAGATTGTGTAGGCGGGGCCCCAGTGCACTGCTTTGCCCGGGGGTCTATAATGCTCTTAAGATGGCACTTTGGCTATTGGCACTGTGGCTCTCATGCTAGAAACACTTACTACTACTGATGTTTCACCAGTAGCCCATCAGGAATGAGATATGCAAATGTACATTGTACTAAGCTGGACTAGTGTAATGGCCCGTACACATGTTTCGAAAATCGGACGAAAAATAACGCTTGTGAAAAGATCGGACGGTAATCTGATCATTAGTACACAGCTTACGAGAGGCGATCACGACAATTTGCCCGATATTATCCGGTCGTGCAAGCATAAAAATTTTGATCGTATTACAACACATCGTACGATAATCGTATTATCAGTATGTTGTTCGTCCGAAAAAAATGGTGAGCAGTAGACAGCACATGAGCAGTAGACATCATTTCCCCTCACACGCTACAGCGTGGTTAGGCATACTGGAAGCTTTTGAATCATCGTCCAAGAAAATTCGTATCGTAAGTAACCTCTCCCATTTGCGAATATATTTGAGAGTTCCTATCAACCAAACAAAAACGGACGGAACGTCGTCCGATTTTTGGATCGTGTGTACTGGGCCTAAGTGTGCAATGCAGATCATTTCTGGACTTCAGCTTTTAGGATCTTTGTAGTGCATCATTTTTCTGACTGCACTGCAATGCAGTACAGTCACCTTAACAGTTGTCTGTCCCTATGTTTATCTGCAGTTAAACTTTAATATTCTGCAGGCAAATGCACAGAAGTGAACAGCTTGTTATCATACACATTGTCCAGCAGATGGCGTGCTTGCTTTACATTAGACTTTGATTTTAGCGCAGTTTTCTGCAGTAAAATAACACCTGTTTAATAAAATGATCACGTTTTCCTACAGCTCCTTTTTTATTTATTTTTTGCCCCGCAAATATAAATGCAGAACATATACACATATATAAATGTATTTATCTGTAACTTTTGACTTATCTTGATAGATGATTACCCCATCCTGAGGTTCGCTCTCTCTAAAGGAATCCAGCTGTTGCTGCCAAATGTGCCTGAGAATAGATATAAAACAGGTACTGAGTCACACCATACACCATGCACTGCATATAAACTATCAGCTAAACCATAACAACAGGATTAGCTTAAATATAGACTTTCTATTTTTGTCAGAATCCGCTGATCATCTGTCGCCATGGAAACAACTCCACCAACCAGTCTCTTGCCGACTCCACATAGCATGTAAGTAGCTGACTACAAGGCAAGGACGAGTCATACATTTGCCGCCGCAGGCTTGCGCCAGTCACCAAAATAGAATTAATGAATGGACTCAATGTTAGGAAAAGCAATGTTTTTCATTCAAATATATATCAATAGGCCTCCAATTATTGTTATTGATATTTTTCATATGAAATTTCAGTAATGGTTAAATGACTCAAGGTCATGTCACTAGATATTCTTTATTCTCCAAATGCAGACTAAGAAATTCTAAATATATAGCTGATCCTGCTAACAAGATTATGCTGAGAATTTTATTTTTATTCCAGTTGTAGTACTACAGGGGAACGTGCCTGTGACCACACCGCACCATTTCAGAATTCAAATATTTGGCTGGAAAGCACTTTAAAAAGTTTACAGAAAGGGTTAATCCCTTTCTGATCAGTACAGTTATGTCATTTCAAAATGCCAGCATGCCCAAAAATTACCCCGGCAGATTTAAAAGGATGCCATGCTGATAGAAATACAGAGGCTGCCTTTGCTAGCTGCCACTTTTGCAAATGCCAGTTCCTTGGCTGTCAGTATTATCCTAAAGTTTCAGAACTTTCTGATTGATAAAGACAAAGCATCTATCAACAGATCAAAGTTGTATCTATTATTGGCTGTCAAACCTTCTAAAGCTCTCATGGTCTACAAATTCATTGAACCAAAGGTAGCAAGTGCACTGCTTGTAACAGAGGGACAGTGCCAAAATAAAAAGAAGATGTGCTAGCCTCAATTCTTAGGCCTCATGCGCACATGGTGTTTTAAAAAAAATTAGCTGCAAAGCAAGTACCAAAGGCAGGAAAAAGCGAGTGTTAAAACGCTCTTTTAGAAGCATTTTGCATTGGCATTAATGCGTGTTTAGCCACGTTAGCGTTTAGCAGTGTTTTTCTCCCCCTTTCTATTCTCCGCTCCCAAATCCAATTACTACAGCTTAAAAACGCTTGATGCGGCTTAATGCTGTATACAGCATTAACACGCGTTTAGCTGCGTTTAGCCGCGTCAGGCGTTTTTATAGCTGTAATGCTGCTGCGCCAGAACACACTGGCCCTGGGGGGTTTTTTTACAGCTTGAAAACGCCCATGTCACTTACAGCTCCTGAAAGCCTATACAGGTGCATCTCATAAAATTAGAATATCATCAAAAGTTAATTTATGTCAGAAATTCAATTTAAAAAGTGAAACTCATATATTTTATATAGATGCGTTACACACAGAGTGATATATTTCAAGCATTTCTTTCCCTTAATTTTGATTATTTTGGCTTACAGCTGGTGAAAACCTAAAATTCAGTATCTCAGAAAATGGGAATATTATATATGTAGCACCCTCCTAGGTAGGTGCTAGGGAGAAAGTATAGTTTTGAGCCCTGTCTGCTTACCAGAGGGGCTGCAGGTAAATCTATATTGCTCTCTGCTTACCAGAGAGCAGGATCGGTTAGTAAGGTCTGCTCATTGTACTTAATATGCGATTCATTGTGTCTAGAGAGAGTTTCACACTGGTCCAATAGGGAGGCATGTTGGACAGTGGGAGGAAACCTGACGAATAGATGCATAGGCTTTGATACAGTCCTGGTGATTGGCAGAGGGCAGGTCACCTCAGTGCATTCTGGGATACTGTATAAAAGCCGGGAGCACATGTGCTGCGAGGTCTTTGGCTGGAGAACGGAGTCCCGGAGGGAGGGGGGGGGGGGGCGGCTGCCTTTTCCTCTGTAGTAGTGGCATGCGGTTGCAGGAGGTTGTCCTGAGGACCGGAGCAACGGATGAGACGAGCTGAACCCGGAGGTCTAGGAGAGCTGACTGAGAGGGAGACACTGGAGACCCTGGGACCACAGTATTGTATTCTGAAAATAATTACAAGCTCACCAAGGAAAGAGACTTAATCCCCAAATTCACCTATAGTGGCATAGTGAATTAACAGCCTTGCTGTAAATGAAGATAGGAGTCCTCAACCAATTGTGCATAGTTAATTTGGACTATCCTACTATTCCCTTCTCCTATCCCTAATTTAAATAAACGCAATTGATTATTGAAATGAGCCAAAGAAGGAGAACTGAAGAGCTGTATGCTGGTAAAAAGGGGGCCCCGAAAAGTGTGGCAGTCCTTACGGGGGCAATGCTACACATAAGACCAATAAAAAAAGGATTTTTAATACAGAAATGTTGGCTTACTGAAAAGTATGTCCATGTACAGTATAGTATGCACTAAATACTTGGTCAGGGCTCCTTTTGCATGAATCACTGCATCAATGCGGTGTGGCAGTGCTGAGGTGTTATGGTAGCCCAGGTTTCTTTGATAGCGGCAGTGATGTATCTTGGCCTAGGCCAACAAGGCCCAGGCCTAGGGCAGCACTTTGCTGGGGGGCAGCAAAAAAGCTGATGGGGCTGCACTGATATGCTGCTCTGATGGGCAGTATTAGACTGCACTGATGGCCACTGATGAGGCAGGACTGATAAGCTGAACTGATAGAGCTGCACTGATATGATGCACTGGTGGCCACTGATGGGGCTGCACTGATGGCGACTAAGGAGGCTGCACTGATATGCTGCACTGATGAGACTGCACTGATGGACAGTAATGAGGCTGCACTGATGAGCACTGATAAGGCTGCACTGATGGGCACTGATGTAGCTGAACTTATGGGAACTGACGAGCCTTCACTGATGTGCACTGATAGACTGTGGTTGTGGTCTGTGGTTTACAGATGACAGGGTGGGTCATAAACAGGAAAGGGTGTGGCCTTTACAGGACGGGGTGGGTCATATTTAAATTAGGGGTGCCCAAGTTTAGTCAGGCCTAGGGCAGCACAAAACCTAAATACACCACTGGATAGCGGCCTTCAACTAATCTGCATTTTTGGGTCTGGTGTCTCTCATCATCCTCTTGACAATACCCCACACGTTTTCCATGGGGTTTATGTTTGCTGGCCAATCAAGCACATCGACACCATGATCATTAAACCAGGTATTGGTACTTTTGGCAGTGTGGGCGGTGCCAAGTCCTGCTGGAAAATGAAATCAGCATCTCAATAAAGTTGGTCAGCAGAGAGAAGCATGAAGTGCTCTATAATTTCCTGGTAGAGGGCTGCACTGACTTTGGACTTAATAAAACTCAGTGGACCAACACCAGCAGATGACACGGCTCCCCAAATCATCACACACTGTGGAAACTTCACTCTGGACCTCATGCAACTTGGATTCTGTGCTTCTCAACTCTTCCTCCAGAAAATTTTGCATTTCATTTGGAAATCAAGGTCCCAGAGTCTGGAGGAAGAGTGGAGAAGCACAGAGTCCAAGTTGCATGAGGTTAAGTTTGAATTTTCCACAGTCTGTGATGATTTGGGGAACCACGTCATCTGCTGGTGTTGGTCCACTGAGTTTTATTAAGTCCAAAGCCAGTGCAGCCCTCTACCAGGAAATTCTAGAGCACTTCATGCTTCTCTATGCTGACCAACTTTATGGAGATGCTGATTTCATTTTCCAGCAGGACTTGGCACCTGCCCACACTGCCAAAAGTACCAATACCTGGTTTAACCACTTTACCACCGGAGGATTTTGTTGTCTTACGTCCAGGCCACTTTTTGCGATTCGGCACTGTGCGAATTTAACTGACAATTGCGCGGTCGTGCGATGCCGTACCCAAACTAAATTTATGTTTTTTCCCACAAACAGAGCTTTCTTTTGGTGGAATTTGATCACCTGTGCGATTTTTACTTTTTGCACTATAAACAAAAAAAGAGCGTAAATTTTGAAAAAATAACAATATTTTTCACATTTTTTATATGAAATTCCCCCCCCCAAAAAAATGTAAAAATCTAATTTTTTTTTAATTTTTGGCCAATTTGTTTTCTGCTACCTATGTTTGGTAAAAAAAATCACAATAAGCGTATTTTGATTGGTTTGCGCAAAATTTATTGCGTTTACTAACTAAGGGAAAGATTTCATTTTTGGTGTTCTTTTTTTTTAACGAGTAATGGCTGCGATCTGCGATTTTTTTGCAGGACTGCGACATTGCGGCAGACAGATTGGACCCTTGACTGACATTTTTGATACTTTTGGGGGTACCAGTGACATTACTACAATAATCAGTGCTATAAATATGCACTGTTAATGAAAAAATGACACTGGCAGGGAAGGGGTTAATTGTATTGGAGATGGAGGGGTTAATGTATGCCTGGTGCTTACTAACGTGTGTGGGGGGAGGTGACTGAGTGACACAGGGACAGATTGCAGGTTCAGCTATGCTGAACCCTGCAATCTGTCCCTGTCTGTCACTTAGGAGATCCGCCCGCTTTGTTTACACAAGCGGGCAGATCTCCACACTCGATCACCGCTGCTCCTCCCCTGGCCCGACTCCCCCTGTGACTGAATACAGCGGGAGTGAGCCTCCGGCGGCGCGCGAGCGCCGCCCACAAGGGGAGGAGTCCAGCGACATAGGTCTACGTCGCTGGATGGGAACGAGCCACTGTGCCGCAGTAGAGCTCCAGTGAGCGGGGGTAAAGTGCTTAATGATCATCATATCACAGTGCTTGATTGGCCAGCAAGCCTAAACCCCATGGAAAACCTGTGGGGGATTGTCAAGAGGGAGATGAGAGACACCAGACCCAACAATGCAGATGAGTTGAAGGCCGCTATCAAAGAAACCTGGGCTTCCATAACACCTCAGGGGGCAAAGCATTCACCCCCCCATGTTGAGGGCATGTGGCCTGGTATGGTTCAGGTATGGTTTTATCTGCATTGCCGGGAGCCGACAATACATTACAGCCGCAAGCAAATTTATATTACATTTTTTCCTTTAGAAATGTCAGTGTGGCTGCAGCAGGCTACAAACATCGCACAAATGCACCACTTTACAGGCACATTACAGGCACATTACAGGCACATTATGGGGGCCCCCAGGCACAATATTTAAAGGAATTAAAATTTTTAGTGTTTCACTTTAAGCATCATTAAAATCACTGCTCCTGTAAAAACGATCGTTTTAAAAAACATTTTTTGCATTGATTCATGTCTCCCAGGGCAGTACCCAGGCCCCCATACACTTTTTTGGGCCAATAACTTGCATTTAAGCCTTTAAAATGAGGACTTTTGATTTTTCATGTTCGTGTTGCATAGACTTAAATGGAGTTTGCATGTTCGCTGGAACATTTCCCCTGTTCAAGATGTTCTGGTGCGAACCGAACAGGGGGGTGTTCTGCTCATTACTAGTACAAGTACAATTACACACAAGGGTTAACCACATATAAGCGCTATATGAACCCACCAATGATAATTAATGATGGCAGCAATAATAGTCATGAATGATGCCAATGTATTTTTCCAAATTACCTGTGGGGCAGTATTAAAGCGGACATGCCTGGTTTAAGGCAAAACTGTTCATTTATTTGAAAAACGGATAAACAAGAATAGCTTGCTTTAGCCAAAACAAGTCAACAGCCCTGGTGTCAAAAAGCTATACACAGCAGGCTCACCGCCAATCTTTTTGGTCCCGTGCTGGGGTTGGGCTCCACACAGCCCACAATGGAATGGGGATCAGAAACCAGCATCTCAGCTTGTCTGATAGCTCATGCTTTACTCACAGCTTGTGAGCCTCTCTCTCTCTCTCGCTCTCTCGCTCTCTCTCTCTCAACTGCTGGTTGCTTTTTCTTTTGGACCTGCAAGATAAAGGCATAATGTGCTTAGTATGCATCGCATACTAGCACATTATGCGAAACTTACCTGAATACGAACCCCTTCAGTGATGAGATGTAAACGCTGGAGGCAGCATTCCTCTTCTTCCAGTCTTCCTTCTGGGTCCGTGGACTCTGGCTGTATGACAGGCCGGAGCCTCAATGATGTCACCCCCAGGGGAGCCGTCATTCACGGCACAGGTATCTGAAGGAACAACACGGGTGGCCCTTCCTCCAGAACGCATGTGCCGATGACATCATCGGCTGCATGCAATATAAATATCTCCTAAACGGTACATGTTTACAAATATTCACAGTACCTATAGGTAGGCCTTATTATAGGCTTACCTATAGGTAAAAATTTTACCTTAGACTTTACTTCCTCTCTAAAGGCTAAGTTTAAATTTGTTCACCTTTTTTTTTTTTTTTTTTCAAAATTCAGGCTCCCCTATGTACTAATATAGCATTAATGTACTCCTTTTGCAAAAATAAAACAGCTTTTCATTTATTCTACACACGCTTACCTCACTTTCTTCATAGCTGTTTAAAAACACTGCTCGATTACTTCTGCCTTACTTCCTGGACAGACTTTAGGTCATGACACAGGAAGGAGATGACCAGCTGACCTCATTAGCACACACCCTGAATCATCCACCCTCAGCTGGTCAACTCCTTGCTGTGTCATGACCTATAGTCTGTCCAGGCAGTAAGGCAGAAGTAATCGAACAGTGTTTTTAAACAGCCAAGAGGACTGTGAGGTAAGCATGTGTAGAATAAATGGAAAGCTGTTTTATATTTGCAAAATAAGTACATTAATGCTATATTGGTACATAGGGAGGTGGAATTTAGAAGAAAAAAAAAGGTGAACAAAGGTGAATTTAGCTTAATCCCTTCGGGACCAGAGACCTGGCAGTCAGGGTTTGGAGGTTCTTCCCACCTAAGTCTCTTCAGAGCTCTGAAATTCTGCATCCCTAATAAGAGATTTTCAACCAAGAGAGCGCTGACAATCAGTCCTCTCTTTCAACCAGTTCACACCAAAATCCCTCACCCTGCATGGTTGAGAACTCCTGAGTACTCAGCCTAGTTTTCCCGCTTGCCAACCTGCCACCGTAGTTTTACGGTGGCAGGTCGGCTCTGTCCCGCAAAACAGGGCCCGCAAGACATACCTGTACATCGCTTCGCGGGCCCATTCACCACAGGGGAAGCTAATCTGGTGGCCGCGGTTGTCGCTGGGCACCCGCGATCGCTCCGTGTGGAGACAGAACGCCTGTAAACACGGCAGACCGCTGTCCTGTCAGTTTTGAACATAGGTCTCTGTCTTCATGCAGCAAGCCCCCCCACAGTTAGAAAGCACCCCCCTAGGGACACTTTTAATCGTTTATACGCCCCTGGTGTTAACTCCTTCCTTGCCAGTATTATTAGTACAGTAACAGTGCATATTTTTAGCACTGATTACTGTAGTAATGTCACTGTTCCCCCCAAAAATATCATGTGTCCGATCTGTTCACCACAATGTCGCAGTCCCGCTAAAAATCGCTGATTGTCGCCATTACTAGTAAAAAAAAAAATAAATAAAAATTACATAAATCTTTCCCCTAGTTTGTAGTCGCGATAACTTTTGCGCAGACCAATCAATATACACTTATTGGGATTTTTTTTACCAAAAATATGTAGCAGAATACAATTGGCCTAAAATGATGAAAAATTTTGATTTTTTAAAAAAAAAATTTGGGGACGGTTATATAGCAGAAAGTAAAAAATTATGTTTTTGTTTTTTTCAGAATTGTCGCTATTTTTTGTTTATAGCGCAAAAAAATAAGAATCGCAGAGGTGATCAAATACCACAGAAAGAAAGCTCTACTTGTGGGAAAAAAAGGGCATCAATTTTATTAGGGTACAGCGTTGCATGACCGCGCAATTGTCAGTTAAAGTAATGCAGTGCCATATCGCAAAAAAATGGCCTTCTGGTCCAGAAGTGGTTAAACTGTCCAAATACTAGTGCTATATACCTGCCATCCAATACAAACTCCAGGTGTCCTGTACACAGTATAAACGATTGATTAATCAAATCTATGAAACGTTTAAATAAATTAGTGAAGACCTCAACATCAAATTAGTGAAAGTCCAAAGTATCAAATCATGACACAAATCTTTGTGGGTATCCAATAAATTGGCCTGGGCAGGAAGGGGGTAAAAGTAGTTATGAGTACATGGGTACCGTGAGCCAGAGGCGTAACTAGAACCTTCAGGGCCCTGATGCAAGAAACCTTGAAGGGCCCCCAGACCCCTGGCCGGGGCCCTTACCTTCAAGCCCAGGGCTCTTCCCACTAATCCTGGGGCTCTTTACACTCGTTGCATGGCCTTTTATTACGGTCCCGCAGCAGGATTCTTTCACAGGTTCTGCAGTGGGCCCCCTTCCTGCAATCTTGTGGGCCCCCTTCATGCAATCTTGGGGCCTCCCCACAGTGGTGCAATGCCAGGGTCCGGTCGCAAGTGTGACCTTTGCGATCCTGGAAGTTCACCCACTGGTTTGCTACCGGGCCCCCTGGAGCATGGGGCCCGGTAGCGATTGCAACCTCTGCATCCCCTGTAGTTACGCCCCTGCCGTGAGCACAATGTAAGAGCTTATTGCAGAGGAATTAAAACATGGAACCATGGAATGTCTACGTGACAGAGCTAGCTTTGTATCTTACCACACTATCCATTCTGCTGCTAGGCATTTTCCATATCTGATACTGTTTACATGATTGGGTGATGACCATTAGATTTCTTCTTGAATTCATATACCAGGATTTTGGCTGGATCTCAGTAACATGTGTCCAGACACATTGGATGCAAATGATAGAAGACATATATAAGAAATAGAGACACACACCATCTGTTTGAGATGTGTTATTCTGCCAAATAAGCTCCTTAAACCATATTAACAACAAATTATATTAAGGACATATACCAGAGAATGGAGATTGGTGGTACTTGCTTCCAATGACTACAAGACATTGCAATCTGAATAGTGAGTGAGTAACACCCTTCATTGACATCAATATAGACTCTAGTCATGTAATGCCTTTGTAGGTGTCCACTGGAATAATTTTTGGAGGCTCTCATATTCAGTAAGTTTGCTTCAAAACTTGAAAAAAAAAAAACCTTGTTTCTTTTGAGGTGGAAACGAAATTTAGAATTTAATATATAGTGCAGTAAGTTTTTGATTTGTTATGATTGTTTAAAAAATGCCCCACTAGCTTTGGCTCTGTTAATCAGCCTGACTGTCAATTGTGATGTGTTCCAAAACCACTTATGAGTTCAAATATCTTTGTTGGAGAGAAAAACAAACAGCCCGGTTAAGTAGGACAATGGCCACCGGAGACCAGAAAAACAGTAAAATGCTTTTTAGTGATAAACCTGTTATGTTGTGCTAGGGCTCACTAGCATTGTCTATTTGTTTTACTCAGTTAATAAAGCAGAGGGCAAATTCTGCTTTTTAAGGCAACTTATACATTAATAATTTTTTGTTTTCATTTAACCTGCGGGTTGAATTAAAAAAATAAATGATCCAATTCTCTTATCCATACATTTGAGGTGGATGGGGGCATTCCATCCATTGTGGCATTGTATTCTGACAGTGGGGAGCCTTCCCCGCTGTCAGAATACAATTATCAGTGTTGCTGGCTATAGCTGGTGGTACTGATTGTTTGAGAAAACAGACTGGTTGTACACAAGTTGATGGATAGTGTGACAGGCCACCTAGCAAGAATGTGACAAACCCAATGGGGACAGAAAGATTGACTTGTATTCAACCAGCCTGCCCATACATGGATCGAAATTCAGCCGGTCCCTGCTGAACCGGACAAATTTAAATTCAAGTATGGCCAGCTTACGATTGATGTATTCACTTTATATTATTGAAACTTTGTAATGAACTGAGGGTCCGCAGTTTTGCCTCAATGATATGAAGTTTGCCAGTACCGTATGCTGAAAAACATTTACATTTCCTACCTCCAAACTTCGATGATGGCATGGTGTTTTTGGGATGGTGTGAAGTGCCATTTTGACCTCCAAAAATGGTGTGTATTATGGCTTTTAAAGAGTTCAATATTGGTCTCATCTGACCAGACTATATTCTCCCAGTATTTCACAGGCCTGTCTAAATGTCGTGCATAAAACTTTAAATGAGCTTCAACATGCTTTATATTCAGCAACGGAGTCTTGCATGTCAAGCATGCATACAGGTCATTGGCATTTAAGTGCATTCATTTTTGTTTTATTTGAAACAACTGTTCCAAGGTCTGCACAAGTGGTCCTTGGCTCTTAGACAACTATTCTGATAATTATTTTCACTCCTCTGTCAGAAATCTTGCGAGGAGCACCTGGTCTTGGTCAGTTTATGATTAAATTATGTTCTTTCTACTTCCAAATTATGGCCCCAACAGTGCTCACTGGAACATTCAGAAGTTTAGAAATCCTTCTGTAACCAATGCCATGAGTATGTTTTGCAACAATAAGGTTTCAAAGGTCTTGAGAGAGCTCTTTGCTTTTACCCATCATGAGATGGGTAATGAGACACATTTTTATAGGCTATCAGTTGAGACTAAAGCAGCTGATATTAATTTGCAATGAAAAGGGGCAGGATTGCTTTCTCTTTTCCTTCTCTTCTCTATTTCTCCTTATTTTTATGTTCATGCACTATGATATAATACAGGTAATTGGAATGTTTACCTTTTCCATTATAATCCATGTATTATTGTTGTATGCCTGTTTAGGCCTCGTTATCTGTGTCAAAAAGCTTTGATATTTAGGTACATCCCTACTACTGTTCTACTTTTATTTTTCTGTAAAACAATAAAGATAAAAGTATGTCTAATGATTGTGTCCCGAGAGTAACATAGTAATCTATATTTTTGCAGAATGTCAAAGATAACATCACTGAGGTCATTCTTCAGAGAGAGTTCAATGTTTGCACACAAAGTTTAGTTTTATGATCCAGCAAAGCTAAGGAGAACATCATGTCTCTAAGCTGAGCAATGCCCACTCTCTCAACGCTGTTCTTTGTACCAATTGTTTAATAATAAACATAATATTTATGATCTGGACTCCCACATTCCTTATTTAGTGAGAAGGCTTTCTTTTACACATCAGGGATTACAGGCAGAATGAGATAGAAGTAAGGGCATTAATGAACCAGAGGGAACATTTCTCTGCAGCTTAAATGCTACTAGAGGAAAATTACTTTATAGCGGTGTGTGATGGAATAACACTGCATGGCTTTGTGGAATAACACTGTTTGGTATGATCTGCGAAAGAACTTAATGTGGTATTTATAGAATAATACTATATATGATGAATGTAGCATGGGCTGGAATAAAGGAACTCTACAGTATATTTTATATTTTTATGTCATTAGCTGGATAACACTGTAAAGGCATCTACCGATCCTGGAGATTTTAAGCTGATAGTTGCTTTTAGGAATGAGTGAACCAGCCCGGGTGAACAAACGAAAGAGCGGCCTCAGCCTACATGTCTCCACCACACCACACACCCTAATGCATTTTGTCCTGTTCACCGGGGCTTAGTTCAAGGGTACCTTATGTCTTATGACCCTATTACTAAGCCCCAGTGGTGGGGCGAAATACATCAGGGTGTGTGTTGTGGTGGAGACATGTGGGCTGAGGCCGATTCTTATTGTTTGTTCACATGTGCTGGTTGGGAGTAGCGGCGATCCTTTCCCCTTTACACTTACTAGGCCTCTGGATTAGTATCAGGATGAGCCTGTACCCCATGTTCTGTGACACAGGGATATATTTTCACTACCATTTTCTACTTTGAGTGGCATCAAAAGTAATATAACAGGTCACAATGAGTAAACCTAGCCAGGTTCAGTTCAAGCTGGGTTCACCGAATCTAGTGTAGCTCCCTACAGGTAGGTGCTAGGTAAATGCATGCCTTGTTTGCCTAACAGTACTGCCAGGTTTCTTTTGCTAGGCAGGTTGTCATGGTTTCCAAGTGTGTCTCCTAAGAGGGGAGTCTCCCCACTGGCAATACTAGAGGTTTCTGATAGGGCAGTGGAGGAAACCCAATCAGAGATACATTCAGACTTGTATCTACCCCAGAAGGCAGATTCTGCAGCAGAGGATTCTGGAGAGGGCGCATGACTCGTGGTCTTTGGCGGGAAGCAGAGTCCCAGGAGGGAGAGTACGGCTCTCTTTCCTCCTGTCTGAGGAAGCGGATATCTTGGGGTGTCGCCTGAGAAATCCAGAGAGTGCTGAGTTGAGCTGAGGGGATCCGGTGTGCCAAAAACCAGCGGAGAGTGAGAGGGGTTCAGTCCCAGGAAAGCCTACACAGGTCGTGAGTACTGAGGATTGCCCCTGGGGGTCTGCCTGAAGTGTTAGAGGAGGCCGCGCTGGAGGAGGTTCTGGGATCCAGTGTCAGATAGCTGTAAAAGGGGTACCTAGGTTGAGGACCCTGAAGTTACAGAGGGGGTGTATAGTCAGTGGACCCAGAAGAGCTAAAAGTGTAAAGGGGACGCCTGCAGTTCTGGCCCTGAATTGTACGGAGTGCCAGTTGAGAGTTGCAGCCATACAGGAATTCACATCAAGCTACCTCAAGCCAGTGCAAGGCTGGGAGGGAGTAGTCAGTGACTTTGCAGTGCAGCAGTGTCAGTAGTTCAATACTTCACAGTCCTGGGTCTTCTGGACATCAAGTCGAGGATTCAGCACTTCATCCAGATTACAGTGTGTTTCAAGCGTCAGTAAGCGTTGGCTGGCGTCAAGACAGCATTAACAGACATTTTCAGGAAAAAGTCCCAAGTTCTACTGAAAGGAGTATCCCACTCATTCCCTTCTCCCATCCCCTTCAAATACAATAAAAACAACAAAACAAAGATGCCAGAGTTGTCAATGTGTCAGTTCTCACACCCAGGGCCGCAGCTCACATGGGCTGGAGAAGTAACCGGTAACGATGGCAGACCCATATCAGGCCACAGGCCTGGAAAACCTGCTACACTAGCATGAAGTGTGTGAACTCCAAACTTACCGGTAGTTCCTAACCCCAGTGAAGTCTACAGGAGGTGAAACTAGCTATTTTTTCTGTCCTTTTTCATAGCTAATAGGCAATATATTATTTTAAAAAAAAGGAATATGTAGCTGGGTACTGCATGGGGGACATGTAGCAATGCAAAATAAATAAATACCAGCAAGGAGAGAGTCTTTTCAAGCTGCCTAAGAGTCGGTTCACACTATGGCGATCCGACTTCGGGGGCGACCTGTGAAGTCGCGTGCACCGTGACTTCGGCGCGACTTGCACGGACGTCACATAATGGAAGTCAATGCAAGTCGCTCCGATGTCGCTCTGAAGTAGTACAGGAACTATTTTCTAAGTCGGAGCGACTTGAGTCGCTCCTATTAGAACGGTTCCCGTAGCACAGAATGGACGCGACTTGTCAGGCTGACAAGTCGCGGTAGTGTGAACCTGGACTTAAGGGCATATATATAAAATACAAAATATGTGTAAACTCCTTGAAATAGTTTGCTTGTGGGATGCCTAAAACCTGCATGAGTTGTTACAAGAACATGCAATGAAGTTCTTTTAAAAGTAGAAGCAGACAAAAGGAAAAAAGGTTGTGGGGTTTCTCTCTAAATTCCAGCCAGGCCCTTATCTAAGTGCATGTGATGTGGCCAGGAAAGGGAGGCCAGGCCACATGCCTATTAACATGGGAGGGGGTACCTTGCAAGTGGAGGGGCTTGGCAAAGCACCTTGTGCAAATATTAAGGGAGAGGGGTCTCTTTCCCAAATCTGGTCCCTTTAAAAGAATGTGGAGTCACCAGATATACAGTGCATTGCAAAAGTATCCGGCCCCCTTGAACTTTTCAACCTTTTGCCACATTTCAGGCTTCAAACATAAAGATATAAAACTGTAATTTTTATGATCATGGGCCTCTTGGCTGCATCTCTGATCAGTCTTCTCCTTGTATGAGCTGAAAGTTTAGAGGGACAGCCAGGTCTTCATAGATTTGCAGTGGTCTGATACTCCTTCCATTTCCATATTATCGCTTGCACAGTGCTCCTTGGGATGTTTAAAGCTTGGGAAATCTTTTTGTATCCAAATCCGGCTTTAAACTTCTCCACAACAGTATCTCGGACCTGCCTGGTGTGTTCCTTGTTCTTCATGATGCTCTCTGCCCTTTAAACGGACCCTTGAGACTATCACAGTGCAGGTGCCCTTATATACGGAGACTTGATTACACACAGGTGGATTCTATTTATCATCATTAGTCATTTAGGTCAACATTGGATCATTCAGAGATGCTCACTGAACTTCTGGAGAGAGTTTGCTGCACTGAAAGTAAAGGGGCTGAATAATTTTGCACGCCCAATTTTTCAGTTTTTTATTTGTTAAAAAAGTTTGAAATATCCAATAAATTTTGTTCCACTTCATGATTGTGTCCCACTTGTTGTTGATTCTTCACAAAAAATTACAGTTTTATATCTTTATGTTTGAAGCCTGAAATGTGGCAAAAGTTTGAAAAGTTCAAGGGGGCCGAATACTTTCACAATGCACTGTATCTGCCCCCCTCATGGGAATGAGTATGGGGTACTTTAGTACCCGTTATTACTCATTCTCAAAAAAAGCAAAATGTAAATAAACACCTACACTGTCAAAAAAATGTAAATTCATTGTCAACCATATCTTCCAGCAATGTAGGTCCATTGTAAATCATAACAATTGCTGAGCGACATGATTGATAAAGAATTTACATCAGGGGACATTTGTAGCACTTCTTTTCTTGAGGAGGTACGGAATGCTCCCCTAATCAGCATGCCAGGCTAATACCATGACATGGACAGTGTGCAGGCCTGTTTTTTTACATTTGATTTCCTGGTGTTGAAGAGGAAAATAAGTTCAGTGCCAGCCATTTTGTTTTTTTGACCTTTTATTGATGAATTCAACACTAGGAGAGAGGGTTTATTAATGCAGGATACCTACGAGCACAAAAGTAAGAAAGGTATTTTGAAAGTGGTGGGCCCTTTATTAGCAGCCTTATGGTTTTTACTGGCTGTATCAGAGCAGTCAGACAGATCTATGACACTAAAGCCCCATACACACGTACCGATTGTCGGCCGAAAATGTTCGGCCGCCGAACGATCGGCCGATTTTCAGCTTGTTAGTATGATGCTTCCGACAGCCGACAGCGCACTTTCGGCCGAACAGAATCTGTCGTGCAAGCATTAAAATTTTTGTATGCCGACACCAGAACGGCCGATTGTTCGCCAGTCAGTACAGATTGCGGCCGACAGACAGCAGATTTGCAAGACTGAGCATGCTCAGAAAAGAAAAAAGACAAGGAAAGTTAACCATCACATGACATCACTTCTGCAGTCGGCTGTTGTTGGCCGACAAAATTCGCGTGCAGTCTTTTGCACTTTTCAACAGACAAGACAGCCCTCGGACAAAAGACGGCCGATGGTTCGGTACGTGTGTACGGGCTTTAGAGCAGTCACAGTCTTTAAGTAGTATTGGATCTCTAGGGCCAGTTTCACAATGCTGTGCTGTGGTTTGGTCACAGCACAGGTGTACCCACTATTTTTGTGAGGGTTACCTACGGTTTCCCATAGACTTTCTATTATGTCCTGTGTTTTTGCCATGTTTTTTGAAAGCGCACCAAAGATTAAGCATGCAGGACTTTTGGTGCGCTTTCAGAAAACATGGCAAAAACCTGGGACATGTTAGAAAGCCTGTGGAAAACCACAGGTAATACACTAGAAAACCGCAGGTACACCTGCACTGCGGCCAAACCACAGCACAGCAGGGTTACACAGCCCTGACCACTCTTGCCCTTAAATCTTTGATAGCAGTCAAAGATACCTTGATCTTTGAGCAATGAATCTTTCTTGGAACGACCAGCAGTAGTTTCTGTCCAGTTCTTTTGTAATACTCTTCAGCAATAAGATTCATGTAGGAATCTGCTGCCCTCCACTGTCTGAATTTGTAAACATTTTTGTTTGGTAATTACCACAGAGTTAGGTGTGTATGTCACTTTCTGTCTCTGGGTTGTTGGGTAAAAATCCTGGAAGGAGGAAGTGAAGTGAGAGAAAGGGCTCTTGAGACCACATGTCTCTATGAAGAGGTGCTCCTAACCAGACCAGAATAGATTATTAGGTAATTGTTCCTGTGTTCTGGCTGTTTAATTGTAGCTTCCATTAAAGCGGAGTTCCACCCTGGGAATACTTTTTTTAATAAAAATACCTCCGGGACAGTCAGGGCTAGTACATTCCACAATGGCTAGCCTCTGATCTGTCCCGGGTTGTACTTACCTTTTAGGACAAATACTTACCTTGAAAAAGTATTGTCCAGCGCTGCCATCTCAGGTGTGGGCAGCTTGAAGCCAGCGCGATCCTCTTCTGCGTCCTCTTCCGTCTTCTTCGGTCCCACGATGCACTGCACCGGCCCCGCCGTCACTTCTGGTGCGCGCGCGTCATCCCTCCACAGCTTCTGGGCATGCCCAGAAGCTGTTTAGAAGGGAATGACGCGCGCGCCCCGGAACTGACGTCGGGCCGGTGCAAGCGCATTGATTCCTGGGAGCGATGACGTTCAGCTCCCAGGAATCATTGCAAAGCCAGGAAGTGACGACGGGCCGTGGCCGCCGAGGGGAGGAAGAGGAAGTAAGGTAAGTATATTTTCTTCTCTACGAGGTAAGTAAAAAAAAAAAAAAAAAGCGATTATCCATTTGTTTATCAGGTGACCCGGAGCAAAAAGATGGAGGTAAGTATCATTTTAGGGTGGAACTCCACTTTAACTTCTTGATCTGAATCCTTGTGACAGAGAACTTTGTCTCTGTCTTAGTGTTAATATTTCACATGCACAGTGCCAGAGAACTAGGTCGGTGCTATTTTACGTGTGTAGTGGTTACCTTGGCATATATTATTAAATGACGGTGTTTATTGCAATAGAGTTTTTATGCAGCGTCTCTTATTTTAGTTAACCCTATGCATTCTGGTCTGGAATTCTTTAGCTAGTTTTAGCTTAGGGCTCATACCAAGCAAAGGCTAGAGCCACATTAGGTATCCAGTGGCCACTTCTGGTAGTTAAAGGTCAAGTTGCATGTTAGATTAGAAGGTACTAGGGAGGGACTAACTTGCAGAGTAGATAGACTGACTTAGAGTTTGAGTGCCCCGCCACAGCTTCTGTGTGTAGAGAGCTACTTTCCAGGCTGGTTTGGCAACAGCTGGAGGATTTACCCATCAACGCAGTTCTTGTCTTCAGGACTCCAACACAACAATAGAGGCCACATCACAATTATCCTCAGGGGCCCCTGCAACTGGTCTTTGCTGCTACATTTATCTATAGGCATCTGTATTAATAACTATATATTCCCATATTCCCTGGGTATATGTTCACAATTCTACCAGTACTCTTGTTGGGCCATTTGTTGATAATACCTGTTTGTATATTGGATATATGTAATTTTTTTCTCACATAAATTTTGAATTTTTTTTCATAACAGTGTGCATCTATGTACCCATGGTTATATTGTATTAGGGTTGCACCGATATTGTTTTTTTTATCAGCGAGTATGAGTACCGATACTTTGCGGTGCGATTAGCATTAATACAAAAAAATTGGCGCAAATCGCTCTGAAAAGAATCGCATGCAATTTGAACAGGAATGCAGTGTGATTTCTGTCTAAGTCACATTTGATTTCCCCCACTGCTCCTGTGTATGTGTGTGTATATACAAAGGGATTAAAGTGCCATCTATTCAGGTTAAACAATGTTAGAACTCATAGTACATATCTGGTAGCAAATCAGGGTCACTGGAGGTGCTCACAGGACTGGAGGAGAAGTTTTGGGACCCCGTGGGTACAGGGCAGAAGGGATGTCAGCTTGGGGGTTAACTCCTCCAGCCCTTTGACCATCTCCAGAGGCCCTGATATGCTACCAGATATGTACTATGAGTGCTAACATTGTTTAACCTGAATAAACAAAAAACACATATGCTCAGCACAAAAACAAGACCTACTCCTGTTGGTCTCTGGTGGGTTAATAGGGATTAATGGGATACCAATAGTCCATGAAGCAATCACAATCTGAAGCCCATAGATGATAAGAGTACAGATAATCCCTCCTATGAATTTAAATGTGCAGCCCTTGTTAGGGCTCAATTTATATTCTGTGTAAAAATGGTACAGTCCTATAAATTTGTGTAAACTCAATGGAGAAAACCTTAAATGGTCTAAAAGGTATTTATTGCTGGCAAAGTAGTCCAAGCATTAAAAGACTGCTGGAAGCAGTTGTTCCAGGAAAAGGTGAGCAAAGTATTATAATGCAAAAAACAACCTGACAGCTGTGAACAGTGGAGTGAGACAGACCTGGGTGGATGGGTTGCTCTCTCTGTCCCCTCTCGGCTGACAAGGTGGACATGTGAAAGGGCTGATTGGCTGGTGTGATAGACAGGGGAGATCTGCCAACCGTTCCCAGGGAATGCGATAGTAGGACCTGCCTGTATGCCAGTGCAAACCAAGGAGTCGCTCAGCAGGATGATGACACCAGGGATATCCCTCTCACTATGTGCCAATCCTGGAGCTGGGAAACAACAGAAGGTACCTGTGGTTGTGTGGTGACCCTGGACCCAGCAGAGCCAGCGGAAGCAACAGATGGAAGGACCGCCTATGGTACACACCTGGCTTGGATCAGCACAGGAGCCCGTGGGGCTCCCTTTGGACCATTCCACCAATGGGACAGCTAACCACGCCCCTTTCTCAAGTTCCCAAGTTTCTCAAGTGCTTAATGGCACTTTATTCCCTTTGTATTTATACACACATACAGGAGCTGTGGAGGGAATCGCAATGCATTCCCGTTCAAATCTCACAGATACAGATACTCGCTCAAATACTTGGTATGGGCACTGATACGGATATCGGTATCGATGCAACCCTATATTATATGTTGCTTGTAGTAGTTCTTCCACTCCCAATTCCTTTGATTATATTACTGATTATTCCCCAGTAAGATGACCCCCTCCCCTGTTCACAGAGGCCCTGTCCTGGGTGTAGACATTGCCAACTTTATTATCAAACCCACTCTTTTACTTAGGGAAGATTCTCATTCTCATATTTACCTACAGGTTTAGTGCAATTTCCTGCTCGGGGAGGGACATTTTTTAAACTCCCCAAAAAAGAGGGCTACATCCCTTACAGATGCGCCTTCAAGGCAGACTTCCTTTAGCCCAGATACACATTCCAGCTGGCAGCTAAAGTTTTTTGGTCTTTGACACATACCCGAGGCTGAGGAAAGGCCCAAGGAGGGGTTTACTTTATGCAGATGTCCTCTCCAGGTGGAAGCCAGGAGGTGAAGAACACACTGGAAAGGTGCCAATATTTATCATCTCTCCAAACTTTGAACAAAGACCTGAGGTATTGGTTAGGTTAGGCTAGAGATTGGAAGGCCCAGAAAAAAAAAAAACAGAAAACTTGAGAAGATTTTTGTTTTTCAAAGCTTTTTTTTGTGGAAAAAAAAAAAAGATGTGTGGAATATGTTCTTTTACAATAACAAATAATATATCTATGACATGGTATATAAAACATGAGGACCATAATGAAAGATTTCTGAGATTTTATGTGACGTCCTAAATTATTGCAAGTTCTTTCAGCCGAAGACAAGCAAATCCTGGAATACAGTTCAAGTAACACTGTACTTCTCAATGCAGTTCTCAAACAAGAGAAATTTGCATTTCTGCCACTAGGGGACACAGCAGGAGAAAGGCTCCAGTTTCATTTTCTTATGGGCTCCATCTTGTACCTTTCCACATTTGGGTACTTGGGGATTGTTGGGATACAGTAGATGATAGTTTCTGTCCTCTCAGGCAGATAAGAGGGTAAATTTGTCTGACAAATTAGTTTATCTTTAAAACCTTTAAATGATTCATATTACTGTTCTCTACCTCTACAGCGTAATGTTTCCCTTTAGTCTTGTCAGTATTGGTTTTTCTTTTTGTCCTCTCAGTAAAATGGTGAGACCAACATTTAGAGTTTGGAAACATTTCCAGAGAAAATTTTCTGCTAAGAGCAAAGCTTCAATTTGAAAGTATTGTGAGAAGAATTATTATTTTCTAAATGCTATAAGGAGGGCAAAACACCCTTGCATGCCAGAGGTTACCCCAAAGTCATAAAAAATCTTTACCAAATGAAATGATGAGGATCAGAATAAAAGTGCAAATAGCTTTTTCCTCCAGAGTTAATTGAAATGTTCTTAACATATTCAGTGCTTGTTATTTTACAGTGTTTGTAATAAAATCAATTTTAAAAAGCAAGTTTAGTTTATTTACTGAATACGCTGTACTTTTATTTCAAGCATACTTTTATATACACTACATTTCACCTTCCCAGTGTAACAAAATCACTTTCAATTTGTATAACTACTCCACACTGAATTTTTTGTTACCTTTTTCCAAAATTTCAAATTTGTTCTGGAAAAAATATTTTTTTCCATGGCTTTAAACTTTCCGGAAATTTGACATCTCTAGGTCATGCAGAAATTCACAACTCAATGATTGTCCTTCCCACACCAATTACTGGAACCTCCTTCACAGTAACAGGCAGCAGTAATAAATGCTCTGTGCTTAGGGGAAGCAGTGTCCAGGAAAAGAGAATACCCAGGCTGACTACAGCATAGCAGCAAAATCTGTTACATTTAATCAGAGACACTCCAACTCAGGGCAAATCCACTAAACAATATTTATTTATAGTGTTTGTAAGAGTCCATTCAGACTAGCGCAACTTGTCAGGCGACTTGGTCGCCTGACAAGTCGCGGTCGGTAGCTCGCCATTGAGTAGTACAGGACCCGTTCTAATAGGAGTCGCTCCGACTTAGAAAAAGGGTCCTGTACTACTTTGGGGCGACCTGGAGATGACTTTCATTGACTTCAATTATATGAAGTCCGTGCAAGTCGCGCCGAAGTCGCGGTGCACGCTGTGCACCGCGACTTCACAGGTCGCCCCACAAAGTCGTGTCGCGCCAGTCTGAATGGGCTGTTAAGGTTCAGTTTTTTTTTGTTTAATAACAAACATGTCATACTTGTTCTGCACAGAGCAGCCCTGATTCTTCTCTTCTCACATCCCCTGCTGGAGCTCCTGGCACCTCCCCTCTTCTGAATGCCCCCAGAACAAGCTGCTTGCTCTGTGGGCACTCATGCATGCTCACTCCCGAGCCGCCTCTGTGTGACTATGAGACACACAGAGCGCAGCTCGGACCCGTCCCCTGCTCCCTCCTCATTGGCTGTGATTGAGGGGGGAGCTGCACACTGAAGAGTTTTTACAATAGTTTGACCATTAGCTCTAAAATGGCCAGAATATTCACTCTCCCCTAGACTTCAAACAAGATTTGCCAAACCCATGGCCAAATCATACCTGGGCAGATTTCCCTATCACTAATTGTTACTCCTGAAAATCAGTGCTGTAATCAGTGTTCTAGGTCAGCCTTTTTCAACCAGGGTGCCCTCAGGTTTCTTTAGGGGTGCCTTGGAAAATTGCCTAAAAATAGCCCAGAAATTGTATACAAGCCAGCAGGTGGATCAAGCCTGCCTTTTAGTTACACAAAGCAACAGGTTTTTATTGTACACCGTTGCGACCTTCTAGCCGCTGGTATCCTAACAAGCAATAACATCATCAATTGATAAGGAGGATTTAATCACCTGCCCTTCATTCTTGTTTGCCCCTCCCCTGATCCACTGCATGAGGGCTGGGATCACATTAGCTGAGTGATTGAGAGAAACCGGGGAAGAAGGGAAACACTGGAATACTAGTCCATACCAGTGTACAAAGGTGTATCTGCTTTGGAAGAATAAATCACCTCTAATGTTGGGTATCCTACATGTGTGGCTGTTGCTTCATTATGCAAAATTATTAGAATAGTGCGAGGAGTGCACACAGAGAGAAAGAGAGCGTGCAGGGGAGACGCTGAGAGAGAGAGAACGTGGTTTTGGAGAAGACTGCTGTGTCTGTGCGGTGAGACTGGGATCGCAACCCCCCCCCTCCCCCCAGACGGATGACCGAGAGGCAGTGGAAGAGGCGGCAGGAGCGGGCTGAGGACCGGGACACCCCACTGAGATCAGGAAATGAGGCAAGCCCCAGAGAGGCAGTGGGGACTGTGAGTTAGACGGCACAGTCCCCGCTTGTGGTCGGCTCGCGAGAGGTGGCGGGGACTGGATAGGAGAGACAGCAAGTGCTGGACTGATCAGCTGATCAGCTGATCAAGAGAGCTGGAGGGGACCTGACAGGGGAGACCCAAGGGCAGGACTGATTGAGAGAGGCGGCAGGGGGGCCCAGGGGTGATAGGTGGACAGGGGAAGTGGTAGGCACAGGACCAAAGGGAGACAGGCTGACAGGGGGAGGCTGCAGGAGCTGACAAGCAGTACGGGGGCATGCAAAAAAAGGCCATATACACTGAGATAAAACTATAATCCTGATACTTTATAAAACTTTTGTCCGGCCACATCTGGTTCTGATCACAAATTCTCAGAAGGGATGTGCTTGAGCTGGAAAGAGCCCAAAGAAGGGCAACAAAACTAATTGGGGGATTGGAGGACCTCAATTACAAGGAGCGACTACAAGCACTGAATTTATTTTTGCTGGAGAAAAGATACTTGAGAGGGGACATGATAGCGATTTACGAATGTCTCAATGGTGATCCCAGGATAGAAAAAACTATTCAGTCTCAGGGAGTATAAGAGAACACGGAGCCACACAATGAGATTGGAGGAGAAGTGGTTTAATCTTAAGCTGCGTATTGGGTTTTTCACTGTCAGGGCGGTAAGAATGTGGAACTCTCTTCCACAATTGCTGGTATCAGCGGGGAGTATTGAAACTTTTAAAAGACTCTTGGACGTGCATCTCAAAGAACACAATATACAGAGATATGGGAAATGAATATTGTCACTGACACACACACCTACACAGGTTGAACTGGATAGACTATTGTCTTTATTCAACCTTAACTACTATGTTACTATGTTAGAATAGTTTATTTTACATATTAGAATGGGGCTCCATGAGACTGTCCATAATGTTAAATGGTGATTCAAGGCTGTCCATAATTTACATAGGTGCAGTGACTAAAAAAAAAGGTTGAGAAACACTGTTCTAGGCCATATGGAGGCCATATGGCTCACCAGTGTGGCATGGCTGCTTCAATGTTATTTGCAGTGCTTTAACCACAGTTGGCCAGGATCACACATTCAGAGCATTATTTCCACTAGGTAAGTGATTTAAACATGGGCATAATGCCTCTGAGTCCTCAGTAAGGGCAGGCTGATGTAAAAAGATAAACATCTGATCAAAAAAAATAAACAGGTTCCTCCATCCACATAAGGAAGGTGGATGTAGGAATTCTCCTTGATGTGCTATTGTATTCTGATGGCAGGGATTCAGTGCTGATCAGCTTGTTGGCAACAGGCTTTAGATTGACTTCTGTGAAGCAGAATTGGCCATAGATGGATCGTCTATCTATTGCAATCTATTGCAATCTATTGCCAGCTTTAGCCACTGGATACTTCAGTGCCTCCAGCATCCACGTGACTCCAGCTTTAGTGGTCGGCATACAATAAGACTCCCTTTTCCTATCCTATTAATGTACTGTGGTGACTCAACTCTCTTGATTAAGGTGAATGAATAGCCCCCTTTGACTCCCTATTCAGTTTACACAAAGAGCTTCATCCAGGATTAAGGTGCATCTAAATTCCCATTTCTGCAACAAGACAGAAGGATCCCCCTTCACCCCCCTTTACGTGCCCTAAATAAAATACAAAAGAACTTATCTTGTCAGTATGCAGTAAGGCAAATTTCCCCCCTCTAATCAGCGTTCAGTAAGTCTGCAGCATCTATGCGGAATCTTTTTATGGTCTGCACGTGTCTAGAGAAGAAGAAGCCACGTGTGAACTGTCATCCGCACACACGTCATTGTTTTTTTTTTACATTTTAGATGCTTTTTAACACCAGCAGAAGCAAATGCAAGCTTTCCTTAAATGTGAACCTTTCTTGGCAATTACTGCATAATCATACACTTTTGGCCCCTGGGTCCCCTGTGTCAGATTATTCGCAGATCTTGATTTGTACAGAGGATGGCAAGACATCAGTTAGATTCTTATTGAAAGCAGAGAGGTGCTGCGGTCTGTGTTGTCATAGCATCACTAAATAATGAACCACTGCAGAGGAGTACAAGGACAGAGAAGAAGCTGGAAAAATCTAGATATAATAATAATAACAGAATAGAGGTGTTGGCTGTGGCTGATCATTTAGCATTATTAAAAAAAAAAAAAAACTATAAATATTAATTTTACCAAAATAAATTCAGGTATTTCGATAAGGGTATTTAATTAGAATCCTAGAACTGTTATTTATAAAACCATGACCAAATTCTTATAATACACATGGCTAGGCTGAAAATTGCTGAAGGGGTTTAATGTGACCCTGTCAGTTGCATGGAAAAGAATAAAATGTAAGAAATTGTAAGTGCCTTGCAATACAAAAGCTTCTGTACTCGCCTTTCTGCCAGCCCATGTCTCCTGTCATTTCTCAGTTGAAGCACTGCAGCCTCCATCAGATACTTCTAGAAGTGTCAGATGCCTGTGTTCCTCGCCGCATGCTGTTTTTCCATCCTCTGACCTCCTACATCACTGCCGAGTACAGTAGGGGTATGAAGCGGGTCAGAAGATTGAACCACAGCATGCGAAGGGGGTCACAGAAGGGGGTATCCAACAACCCCAGAAGTATTGAGTTCCAAAGAATTTGGTAGAGACTTCATCTACTATTTGTCATAAAAACATTTTTACTGTCATTTTTGGCAAACTGTGGGCTTCATCCAGTGATTCCAATGACATTATGGCTCTCTGGGTGGGGAAGAGGGGGTCTCATGGAGTGACTTGAAGGTCATAAAGTCATCTCACTACTGGGAGCTGAATATCATCTCTTATACTAGGTTCACATCTATGCAGTTGCAGTTGATGCATTTTCTGGCACGTTTTGCTGTGCCTTTTGAGTTTTTGAATCCGCATTTTTGATGAGTTTTTAGCATGCAGCTTTCACAAGTTTTGCATTTTTTTTTTGTCTTTACCAAACTGTGAATAGCTGGTTGTCAAGGAGCAGGCCAGGAAGCTGGCTGCCACATCCTTAACAACCAATGAGTCATCAGCTGTCAGGGGGAATCCCTGATGACAGCTGAATGTAAAAAAAAAAAAAAAGAATTGCCGGAAATACAAAAATCTGGAAAAATACAGTGTGAGCCCCCCCCCCCCAATCGATTCCAGGCCCTTCGTCTGACAGCGGACTATAAAAAAATAGAATCGCTGGGAATACTAAAATCAGGAAAAAAATAGCATGGGTTGCCAAAGGGCCTGTAGGGTTTGGGGGGACCCCACGGCATTTTTTCCCAACTTTTTAACTGCTGACACTTCATTTTTTTTTTTTTTAAACCTGACAACTAATGACTTCTCTGTTGTCAAGGACACAGGGGCCAGCTTCCTAGGCCAGCTCCTTAACAACCAGCTATTTACAGTTTGTTCATGGCTCCAATGAAGTCTATTACACGCAAAATGCAATCAGTTGCGGGAAAAAAAGTCCCTGGCCCTTTCCAGAAATGCACTGGTTGAAAAATGCATATATGTGAATGTGTACTATAGGAAACCATGTTAGATTGTAGTGCATTTCTGTAAACTGCAAAACGCATAGGTATGAACCTAGAGTTAGGGTGCCCCCCTTTCTTCTTCATTGAATGATTTACTCAAGAAGGAGTCATAAAAGAGACCTGATCCTTCTCCTTTATCAAGGGATCCCACATGTGGCCTCCTGAGCACAATTGCAGACTGTCAACTAGATTTTATTATGGGTGACACTCCATCTTTCATTGGTTGATTCATGATTGACACTCCATCTTTCATTGGTTTTTAAATGGTGTATATAATGATATAATATTATCACTTACCCATAGGGTTGAGCGGACACCTAGATGTCCGTGTTCGACGTGTTCGGCCGAACTTTTACCGAACTTTTCCCGGACACCGAACCCCATTGAAGTCAATGGGGACCCGAACTTTAAGGCACTAAAATGGCTCTAAAACACCAAAGGAAAGGGCTAGAGTGCTGCAAATGGCAGCAAAACGTAATTAAGAGCATGGCAAGTGCTCTGCAAACAAATGTGGATAGGGAAATAACTTAAAACAACAAAAAAAAACAGAAAAATAAAACAATGTTCTTCTTCATCTCTGAAGGACGAGGCCCATATGGAGTAGGAGGGAGGTTGAGGTGGTGGTGGATGTGGCGGTGACATAGGCATGCGCACAGGGTGTGCCGGGTGTGCCTGGGCACACCCTAATCACCTAGGGCACATAGCATTGCCAGTGAGGAGATGGGAAAGATCTCCCTCGGACCTGCTCTGCTCTATTTCTCTTTGCCTACAGGTACATGGCCCCGATACATTACTCTCCCTGCTGGCAAACACATGCATGTGTATTTCAACTTTGGGGTGCACACCTTAATGCAATAGGCTGCGCACACCTATGGGCGGTGTAGGTGGAAGCGGCGGTGGAGGAGGACCAGGGCCGGATTAAGAGCATCATGGGCTTGGTGCTGTGGATTTTGAAGGGCCTTAAGGGCCGTGCTTTGCCATGCACCCAGAGGAGGAAGGGTGCAGCCATGCATGCCTAATTCAACATGGGATGCTGTCTCTGAAGCCCATAAACACATCCATGCATCGGCAACTGTCCCTCCTTGTCCGGCCTTCGCGCTGTGTGGGGAGTTTCTGAGGGTGCTGCCTGGGGAAGAGAGCATAGAAGCCAGACTTCTGTGTTTACAAGTGACAGAAGAGCGGTAACAGTGAATATGGCCAACCCGGGGCCTATATAAAAGGTAGGGGCCTGGAGCTGCAGCTCCAATAGCCCCTACGTTAATCTGGCCCTGAGGAGGAGGACGAGGTAGCCAACACTGCTTCTTTTCACAAATTTTAAATGAGGGTACACCCCAAAAGAGTGAGAAAGAGCAAAAATGGAACAATGGGTGGGTAAGGTCGGTATCCATTGCTATTCTGCACAAGGTACGGAAAAGTCCCGTGGGATCCATGCCTGGTTCATTTTAATGAACGTGAGCTTGTCCACATTGTCTCTGGACAGGCGGCTGCGCTTGTCTGTTATAACGCCCCCAGCCGTGCTAAATACCCGTTCAGATAATACACTGGCTGCAGGGCACGCCAGCACCTCCAAGGCGTAAAGGGCAAGCTCAGGCCATGTGCCCAATTTGGAGACACAGAAGTTGAAGGGGGCAGACCCCTCATTCACTACATGTAGGCGTGTGCACACATACTGCTCCACCATGTTGGTAAAATGCTGCCTCCTGCTAAGACGTTCCATCTGAGCTGCTGGTGCTGGTGCTGCTGTTTGTTGTGGCGTGCTGACAAAGCTTTTCCACATTTCGGCCATGCTAACCCTGCCTTCTGAGGTGCTGGCGGTGCCCTGGTTGCGTTGGCGACCCCCTCCTCCTCCTCCTCTGCCTTGTGCTTCCACTGCGGCCCCGCTGTCAGATGGGAATGCCAGCAGCATGGCGTCTACCAGCGTGCGCTTGTACTCGCGCATCTTGCGATCGCGCTCCAGTGAGTGAATTAAGGACGGTACGTTGTCCTTGTAACGGGGATCCAGCAGCGTGGCCACCCAGTAATCAGCACAAGTTAGAATGTGGGCAACTCGGCGGTCGTTGTGGAGACACTGCAGCATGTAATCGCTCATGTGTGCTAGGCTGCCCAGAGGCAACGAAAGGCTGTCCTCTGTGGGAGGTGTATGAGGCAGACCCCTCATTCACTACATGTAGGCGTGTGCACACATACTGCTCCACCATGTTGGTAAAATGCTGCCTCCTGCTAAGACGTTCCATCTGAGCTGCTGGTGCTGGTGCTGCTGTTTGTTGTGGCGTGCTGACAAAGCTTTTCCACATTTCGGCCATGCTAACCCTGCCTTCTGAGGTGCTGGCGGTGCCCTGGTTGCGTTGGCGACCTCCTCCTCCTCCTCCTCTGCCTTGTGCTTCCACTGCGGCCCCGCTGTCAGATGGGAATGCCAGCAGCATGGCGTCTACCAGCGTGCGCTTGTACTCGCGCATCTTGCGATCGCGCTCCAGTGAGTGAATTAAGGACGGTACGTTGTCCTTGTAACGGGGATCCAGCAGCGTGGCCACCCAGTAATCAGCACAAGTTAGAATGTGGGCAACTCGGCGGTCGTTGTGGAGACACTGCAGCATGTAATCGCTCATGTGTGCCAGGCTGCCCAGAGGCAACGAAAGGCACTGTGGGAGGTGTATCGTCCGTGTCCTCTGTATCCCCCCAGCCACGCACCAGTGATGGCCATGAGCTGGCCTGGGTGCCACCCTGCTGTGAACATGGTTCCATCTCCTCCTCCAGCTCCTCCTCCTCCTCATCCTCCTCATCCTCCAGAACTGTGCCCCTGCTGGACAATTGTGTCCCTGGCGTTTGTGTGTGCAGGAACCCACCCTCGGAGCCCCTTGCGAATGACTGCCCTGAAAGCCTTGGAAATGTTACCTCTTCATCCTCCTCCTCCTCCTCATCCTGTGCCACATCCTCTTCCATCATCGCCCGAATTGTTTTTTCAAGGAGGCATAGAAGTGGGATAGTTAAGCTGAGAACGGCGTCATTGCCACTGGCCATGTTGGTGGAGTACTCAAAACAGCGCAACAAGGCACACAGGTCTCGCATGGAGGCCCAGTTATTGGTGGTGAAGTGGTGCTGTTCCGCAGAGCGACTCACGCGTGCGTGCTGCAGCTGAAACTCCACTATGGCCTGCTGCTGCTCGCACAGTCTTTCCAGCATGTGCAAGGTGGAGTTCCACCTTGTGGGCACATCACATATGAGGCGGTGAGCGGGAAGGCCGAAGTTACGCTGCAGCGCTGCCAGGCGAGCAGCAGCAGGGTGAGAACGCCGAAAGTGCGCACAAACGGCCCGCACTTTCTGCAGCAGCTCTGACATATCAGGGTAGTTTTTAAGGAACCTCTGCACCACCAAATTCAGCACATGCGCCAGGCAAGGGATGTGCGTCAAACCGGCTAGGCCCAGAGCTGCTATGAGATTTCGCCCGTTATCGCACACCACCAGGCCGGGCTTGAGGCTCGCTGGCAGCAACCACTCATTTGTCTGCTGTTCCATGCTCCTCCACAACTCCTGCGCGGTGTGTGGTTTGTCCCCCAAACAGGCAAGTTGTAAAACTGCCTGCTGTCGTTTACCCCTGGCCGTGCTGAAGTTGGTGGTGAAGGTGTTACGCTGTCCGGATGAGGAGGCGGTAGAGGATGAGGAAGCGGAGTAGGAGGAGTTAGGAACAGGAGGCAAACTGAAGCGCCCTGCAATCCTCGGTGGTGGAAGGACATGCGCCAAATTGCTATCCGCCTCAGGCCCATCCGCCACTGCATTTACCCAGTGTGCCGTTAGGGAGATATAACGCCCCTGACCGTGCTTACTGGTCCACGTATCGGTAGTTAGGTGGACCTTGGCACAGATGGCGTTGCGCAGTGCACACCTGATTTTTTCCCCCACTTGGTTGTGCAGGGAAGGGATGGCTTGCCTGGAAAAGTAGTGGCGGCTGGGCACGACGTACTGTGGGACAGCCACCGACATAAGGTTTTTAAAACTCTGCGTCTCCACCAGACGCAATGACAGCATTTCAAAGGCCAATAATTTTGAAATGCTGGCATTCAGGGCCAGGGATCGCGGGTGGGTAGGGGGGTACTTCCTCTTCCTCTCAAGTGTTTGGGAGATGGAAAGCTGAACGCTTCCACGGGACATTGTGGAGATGGTTGTTGGTGACCCAGGTGGTGGTGTTGCTGACAGATCGTCTGTTTGCGGGGTGGCAGGTGCCGGTATCACTACAGATGTGGCTGGAGCGGCCGAGACTGCAGCAGAAGAGGAAGCAGGATGAGCCAGAGACGTTTCTTGGTTTTGAAGGTGTGTACTCCACTGCAGCTCGTGCTTTGCACTTAGATGCCTGATCATGCAGGTTGTGCTCAGGTTGAGAAGGTTTATGCCTCGCTTCAAGCTCTGATTGCACAGGGTGCAAACCACTCGTGTCCTGTCATCAGCACATTTTCTAAAGAACTTCCACGCTAGAGAACTCCTTTGAGCTGACTTTGGTGCGCTCGTTCCCTTGCTGCGTTGGGCAGTAGCGGGCGTAGTGTCTAGGGCACGGCCGCTCCGCTTCTGCACCCTGCTCCCTCTTCTGCTGTGCTGGTGGCTCTGTGCGACCACCGCCTCTTCCTCCAAACTACTCAGGTCACCTGCATGACGTTCATTCCATGTGGGGTCGAGGACCTCATCGTCCTCCACATCATCTTCCACCCAGTCTTCACCCCTGCCCTCCTTGTCGGTCTCCACAATGCTGAACGCCGCAGCAGTTGGCACCTGCGTTTCGTCATCATCGGAGACGTGCTGCGATGATCCTTGCATGTACTCATCTTGAGAAATAAGTGGTTGGGCATCGCTGCACTCAATCTCTTCCACTTCTGGGGCAGGGCTAGGTGGATGGCCCTGGGAAACCCTGCTGACAGAGTCATCAAAAAGAAGAAGAGACTGCTGTATGGCTTGGGGCTCAGACTGCTTGCCTGATTTGCAAGGGGGTGAGGTGAAAGACGGTTGGACATCGGCTGCAGGTGCCAACTGTGACCTTTCTGCAGTAGACTGGGTGGGAGACAATGTGAAGGAACTGGAGGCACTGTCAGCAGCAAACCAATCTACTATCGCCTCCACTTGTTCTGGCCTCATCACTTCTAGGGGCGTATGATGCCCTACCAAATACTGATGCAGGTTCTGTCGCCTACTCACACTTGAGGAAGGTGTTTCACTTGTGCGTGTAGCTGGCACAGATCGACCACGTCCTCTCCTTGCAACAGGAGCTCTACCAGCAGCACCACGACCCAGGCCACGGCCCTTATTTGACGGTCTCCTCATATTTCTGTAATTTAAGATCTTGCCCTAGAAAGGTTTTTATTGAATAGCGGAATAGGAAATATGATCCAAAAAAGTGTATGTATCTCGCACGTACAAAACCACACTAGGCCCCAATTACTATTGTTTCTACCCCTAAAAGGATGGATGAGGAGTAGGAGAAGTATGGAACAGACAGCACCCTCAAATCTTCAGAAGTATGAGATGAACCTCAAAAACTTGGAAAGGTGGATCTCACACGTACCGACACAGACTATCCCGCAATTCAATTGATCCTCAAAGGTTTTTATTGAATAGCGGAATAGGAAATATGATCAAAAAAAGTGTATGTATCTCGCACGTACACCACCACACTAGGCCCCAATTACTATTGTTTGTACCCCTAAAAGGATGGTTGAGCAGTAGGAGGAGGAGTATGGAACAGGCAGCACCCTCAAATCTTCAGAAGTATGAGATGAACCCCAAAAACTTGGAAAGGTGGATCTCACACGTACCGACACAGACTATCACGCAATTTAATTGATCCCCAAAGGTTTTAATTGAATAGCGGAATAGAAAATATGATCAAAAAGAAAGTGCATGTATCTCACACGTACACCACCACACTAGGCCCCAATTACTATTGTTTGTACCCCTAAAAGGATGGTTGAGCAGTAGGAGGAGGAGTATGGAACAGGCAGCACCCTCAAATCTTCAGAAGTATGAGATGAACCCCAAAAACTTGGAAAGGTGGATCTCACACGTACCGACACAGACTATCACGCAATTCAATTGATCCCCAAAGGTTTTAATTGAATAGCGGAATAGAAAATATGATCAAAAAGAAAGTGTATGTATCTCACACGTACACCACCACACTAGGCCCCAATTACTATTGTTTGTACCCCTAAAAGGATGGTTGAGGAGTAGGAGGAGGAGTATGGAACAGGCAGCACCCTCAAATCTTCAGAAGTATGAGATGAACCCCAAAAACTTGGAAAGGTGGATCTCACACGTACCGACACAGACTATCACGCAATTTAATTGATCCCCAAAGGTTTTAATTGAATAGCGGAATAGAAAATATGATCAAAAAGAAAGTGTATGTATCTCACACGTACACCACCACACTAGGCCCCAATTACTATTGTTTGTACCCCTAAAAGGATGGTTGAGGAGTAGGAGGAGGAGTATGGAACAGGCAGCACCCTCAAATCTTCAGAAGTATGAGATGAACCCCAAAAACTTGGAAAGGTGGATCTCACACGTACCGACACAGACTATCACGCAATTTAATTGATCCCCAAAGGTTTTAATTGAATAGCGGAATAGAAAATATGATCAAAAAGAAAGTGTATGTATCTCACACATACACCACCACACTAGGCCCCAATTACTATTGTTTGTACCCCTAAAAGGATGGTTGAGGAGTAGGAGGAGGAGTATGGAACAGGCAGCACCCTCAAATCTTCAGAAGTATGAGATGAACCCCAAAAACTTGGAAAGGTGGATCTCACACGTACCGACACAGACTATCACGCAATTTAATTGATCCCCAAAGGTTTTAATTGAATAGCGGAATAGAAAATATGATCAAAAAGAAAGTGTATGTATCTCACACGTACACCACCACACTAGGCCCCAATTACTATTGTTTGTACCCCTAAAAGGATGGTTGAGCAGTAGGAGGAGGAGTATGGAACAGGCAGCACCCTCAAATCTTCAGAAGTATGAGATGAACCCCAAAAACTTGGAAAGGTGGATCTCACACGTACCGACACAGACTATCACGCAATTTAATTGATCCCCAAAGGTTTTAATTGAATAGCGGAATAGAAAATATGATCAAAAAGAAAGTGTATGTATCTCACACGTACACCACCACACTAGGCCCCAATTACTATTGTTTGTACCCCTAAAAGGATGGTTGAGGAGTAGGAGGAGGAGTATGGAACAGGCAGCACCCTCAAATCTTCAGAAGTATGAGATGAACCCCAAAAACTTGGAAAGGTGGATCTCACACGTACCGACACAGACTATCACGCAATTTAATTGATCCCCAAAGGATTTAATTGAATAGCGGAATAGAAAATATGATCAAAAAGAAAGTGTATGTATCTCACACGTACACCACCACACTAGGCCCCAATTACTATTGTTTGTACCCCTAAAAGGATGGTTGAGTAGTAGGAGGAGGAGTATGGAACAGGCAGCACCCTCAAATCTTCAGAAGTATGAGATGAACCCCAAAAACTTGGAAAGGTGGATCTCACACGTACCGGCACAGACTATCACGCAATTTAATTGATCCCCAAAGGTTTTAATTGAATAGCGGAATAGAAAATATGATCAAAAAGAAAGTGTATGTATCTCACACGTACACCACCACACAGGCCCCAATTACTATTGTTTGTACCCCTAAAAGGATGGTTGAGGAGTAGGAGGAGGAGTATGGAACAGGCAGCACCCTCAAATCTTCAGAAGTATGAGATGAACCCCAAAAACTTGGAAAGGTGGATCTCACACGTACCGACACAGACTATCACGCAATTTAATTGATCCCCAAAGGATTTAATTGAATAGCGGAATAGAAAATATGATCAAAAAGAAAGTGTATGTATCTCACACGTACACCACCACACTAGGCCCCAATTACTATTGTTTGTACCCCTAAAAGGATGGTTGAGTAGTAGGAGGAGGAGTATGGAACAGGCAGCACCCTCAAATCTTCAGAAGTATGAGATGAACCCCAAAAACTTGGAAAGGTGGATCTCACACGTACCGGCACAGACTATCACGCAATTTAATTGATCCCCAAAGGTTTTAATTGAATAGCGGAATAGAAAATATGATCAAAAAGAAAGTGTATGTATCTCACACGTACACCACCACACAGGCCCCAATTACTATTGTTTGTACCCCTAAAAGGATGGTTGAGCAGTAGGAGGAGGAGTATGGAACAGGCAGCACCCTCAAATCTTCAGAAGTATGAGATTGTGTTCACTGTACCCCACAAGGATTGTGTTCACTGCACCCCACAAAGATTGTGTTCACTGCACCTCAAAAAGGATTTTGTTCACTGCACCCCACAAAGATTGTGTTCACTGCACCCTAAAAGGATTTTGTTCACTGCACCCCAAAAAGATTGTGTTCACTGTACCCCCCAAAGATTGTGTTCACTGCACCCCACAAAGATTCTGTTCCCTGTACCCCACAAAGATTGTGTTCACTGCACCCCACAAAGGATTTTGTTCACTGCACCCCACAAAGGATTTTGTTCACTGCACCCCAAAAAGATTGTGTTCACTGCACCCCAAAAAGGATTTTGTTCACTGCACCCCAAAAAGATTGTGTTCACTGCACCCCACAAAGATTGTGTTCACTGCACCCCACAAAGGATTTTGTTCACTGCACCCCAAAAAGATTGTGTTCACTGTACCCCCCCAAAGATTGTGTTCACTGCACCCCACAAAGGATTTTGTTCACTGCACCCCAAAAAGATTGTGTTCACTGTACCCCCCAAAGATTGTGTTCACTGCACCCCACAAAGATTCTGTTCACTGTACCCCACAAAGATTGTGTTCACTGCACCCCACAAAGGATTTTGTTCACTGCACCCCAAAAAGATTGTGTTCACTGCACCCCAAAAAGGATGTTGTTCACTGCACCCCAAAAAGGATTTTGTTCACTGCACCCCAAAAAGATTGTGTTCACTGTACCCCCCAAAGATTGTGTTCACTGCACCCCACAAAGGATTTTGTTCACTGCACCCCAAAAAGATTGTGTTCACTGTACCCCCCAAAGATTGTGTTCACTGCACCCCACAAAGATTCTGTTCACTGTACCCCACAAAGATTGTGTTCACTGCACCCCACAAAGGATTTTGTTCAGTGCATCCCAAAAAGATTGTGTTCACTGCACCCCAAAAAGGATTTTGTTCACTGCACCCCAAAAAGGATGTTGTTCACTGCACCCCAAAAAGGATTTTGTTCACTGCACCCCAAAAAGATTGTGTTCACTGCACCCCACAAAGATTGTGTTCACTGCACCCCACAAAGGATTTTGTTCACTGCACCCCAAAAAGATTGTGTTCACTGCACCCCAAAAAGGATTTTGTTCACTGCACCCCAAAAAGGATATTGTTCACTGCACCCCAAAAAGGATTTTGTTCACTCCACCCCAAAAAGATTGTGTTCACTGCACCCCACAAAGATTGTGTTCACTGCACCCCAAAAAGGATTTTGTTCACTGCACCCCAAAAAGATTGTGTTCACTGCACCCCACAAAGATTGTGTTCACTGCACCCCAAAAAGGATGTTGTTCACTGCACCCCAAAAAGATTGTGTTCACTGCACCCCACAAAGATTGTGTTCACTGCACCCCACAAAGGATTTTGTTCACTGCACCCCAAAAAGATTGTGTTCACTGCACCCCAAAAAGGATGTTGTTCACTGCACCCCAAAAAGGATTTTGTTCACTGCACCCCAAAAAGATTTTGTTCACTGCACCCCAAAAAGGACGTTGTTCACTGCACCCCAAAAAGATTGTGTTCACTGCACCCCACAAAGATTGTGTTCACTGCACCCCACAAAGGATTTTGTTCACTGCACCCCAAAAAGATTGTGTTCACTGCACCCCAAAAAGGATTTTGTTCACTGCACCCCAAAAAGGATGTTGTTCACTGCACCCCAAAAAGGATTTTGTTCACTGCACCCCAAAAAGATTGTGTTCACTGCACCCCACAAAGATTGTGTTCACTGCACCCCACAAAGGATTTTGTTCACTGCACCCCAAAAAGATTGTGTTCACTGCACCCCAAAAAGGATTTTGTTCACTGCACCCCAAAAAGGATATTGTTCACTGCACCCCAAAAAGGATTTTGTTCACTCCACCCCAAAAAGATTGTGTTCACTGCACCCCACAAAGATTGTGTTCACTGCACCCCAAAAAGGATTTTGTTCACTGCACCCCAAAAAGATTGTGTTCACTGCACCCCACAAAGATTGTGTTCACTGCACCCCAAAAAGGATGTTGTTCACTGCACCCCAAAAAGATTGTGTTCACTGCACCCCACAAAGATTGTGTTCACTGCACCCCACAAAGGATTTTGTTCACTGCACCCCAAAAAGATTGTGTTCACTGCACCCCAAAAAGGATGTTGTTCACTGCACCCCAAAAAGGATTTTGTTCACTGCACCCCAAAAAGATTTTGTTCACTGCACCCCAAAAAGGACGTTGTTCACTGCACCCCAAAAAGATTGTGTTCACTGCAGCCCAAAAAGATTGTGTTCACTGCAGCTCACACACAGAAAAATGGATGTGGATCACTGACACCTGCCTATCTCCTATCCCACACCACACAGCAATATCGATTGTAGTTTGTAGAACACAGTTTCCCTAAAATTCAGCAGCAGCCTCTCCCTAACAGGATTGAGAAGAGATCGTAGATCGGGACTAAGTGCAGACCCCACACAGCAATATCGATTGTAGTTTGTAGAACACTCTAAACCTAAAATTCAGCAGCAGCCTCTCCCTAACAGGATTGAGAAGAGATCGTAGATCAGGATTGAGTGCAGACCCCACCCCCCACACAGCAATATCGATTGTAGTTTGTAGAAGACACTGACCCTATAATTCAGCAGACTCTATCCCTAAAATGCATACAACTCGCCCTGCCTAAACACTCCGACCTGTCCCTCAATTCTATCCGGACACAAATGTTTTTTTCCTGCCTATCTTTCCCTAATCAGCAGCCAGCACGTTGATGTGTGCTCTGTCCCTGATCTAAGCAGCAGAATGAAGACGCTGCGGCTGCCTGGAACTTATAAAGACTTGGTCACATGCTTCAGACGGCCAATCACAGCTACTGAGACATTTGCAGGCATGGCTGGGATGGCTTAAGGCACACCAGTTAAACGATTGTTGATTGGCTGTTGAAAGCCCGCCATGAAAAGAGCGCCAAAGCATGCAAAACCCGGAAATAAAACGACCGAACACGGATTTTTACCCGAACATACAGTAAAGTGTCCGTGTCCGTGTTCGGGTACAAAAAAATCCAATTATTCGGTACGAACACGAATAATACAGTCCGTGTTCGCTCAACACTACTTACCCACACATTTTATCTGATTCCACCTTATAATGATTTTAAACATTAGTGAATTTATTATATGGACCCTGAGTTTTATTGCTGGTGTGTAGTAGCCCTGATATAAAGGGTTCTGAAGAGCCCCCAAAACACATTGGATGTTTTGATTTACCTTAGTATGAAATAATTAAAACTTGGACTCTGATACTGGTGTGGAGCTCTTATTGTATCTTCCAGGATGCCCCTGTAGAAATATCCTATTTAATGAGAACAGTCTAACTATGGCTAGTAGGGCGGGGACAAAGGATGGGCAAGAGGGGCGGCTACCCTGGGCACTGTGGTATTATGTGGGGGGCGCTGCAAGGAGATGAGGGGGGGGGGGTTTGTGATGGAAGGAAAATTTAAGGATGGGAAATTTAAAGGGAAAGTGTGCTAAGAGTGGGTATTTATGGGGATTTGTGTTGGAAGGAGGGATGGGGGAAGAAGATTTGTGCTAGGAGGGGGGGATTTGAGATGTCATTTGTGCTGGGAGGGGGTGTTTGGAGTGGGGGTGGGGGAGGATGTGTACTTGAAGGGAAAATTTTAGAGACAGAGGGTTTGTGAGGGTCATTTTTTTTTTTGGGGGGGGGCATTTGTGATAGGAGGATTTGGGGGATAGGGGGGCCAAAGATTTATGCTGGGAGGGGGGATTCCAGCAGGCAGGCGAGGTGGATATTTGCTGACGCAGAATCCTCATACATCTTGGGGGGGGGGTGCAGTTTAGCATATTTGTCCTGGGCTCTAGATGACCTTCTCCTGCCACTGATGACTAGTGAAAATTATGAACTGATTGTGTCTTTACTATTATGGGACTTTAAACACATGAAAATCCAGCAGCTCCACCTACACATCTTGAACCTAAATAGGGATCTAATTGCTGTAACTTAATAGATTGAGAGGGTCATAGATAGATGAAGAGACAAGAGAGGGTCATAGATAGATCCACCTATCACAACCGTGACAGTCAAAGTGGGTAAAATTAATATTTATGAGCAACTGAGATACCATATGATGCTCATTGCCTACCTGGTTGGCATGTCTTTGTTTCGTTCACCCTGTCCCTTTTATCACTATTCTACTCATCTGGGAACCCCTGCAGGGGAAGAATTATGCAATTCATCTGCAATAGGCCCATACTTTTTTTTTTTCATATAGAAAGTCTGCTGTATAGAAATATAAGCACTTCAATGCCATCATAGCCATTAACTGGGTCCAAATCTACCTGGGATATTTGAATCTGATTGGCCTTGAATAAAGTAAAGAGAGAGGCAGTAACATATCAAATAGGTTGTAAATCTTCACGGAAAATTTTGAATATTCACTTCAATTATCCAATCATATGAACAGCAAATCCCTCTTTACCGTGAATACCCAGCCATGATTTAGTAAATCAGCCTCAGAGTTTTCAGTACACATTCACTGACCCTGTGAGGTCCTCTGTGGGTTTTGGCCATGGGAATTTACAAAAAACTCAAATGTAAATTAAAGCATGTCTAAACCCCAAAACAAAATGTTACATCTTGCTGATTACCAGTCTTTTGATATGGTGGCTGCATCAGTTTCCTTTTTCAAGCTTTTTCTCCATATATTTTCATCTGGTGATCCTGACACTAATAGTACAAATTTTAAAGGCCCTTTGTGGCTAAAATGCGTAAGCTGACTGTGGGGTGTGTGTAAGCAATTTGCCAATTTATAATAAGATTGCAACTCAGAACTGGGTGTGAGACTTACCACATATCCTGCCATTAGTAATCTTCCTGTCCTAGGGTGACAACACTCACTCACTGTACTATATGTATGGAGGAGCAGTGTTGTCACCCTTGGTCTACAAACACCTTCCCCTATCCTCATCCTCATTACATTGGGGGGAAGTGGTTTGTTGTTTGCAATAGATAGCTGGGAAGGCTGATAACATTGTTTGAGATTTCAGTTCAGTGCACATGAAGTTACAAGGACACTGGATTTATGACAGGATCACTAAGTATTTGTTTTTGTAGTGCAGAAAATGTACATGACCTGAAGAAGAAAATGAAAGCAGTGACGTAATGTAAGGACTAGTAAGCTGCAATATATTATACTTTTGTTTTTGGGTTTAGATATATATATTTTTTTTAAAACCAGATTTTAGCACATTTGTAGTGTTTACTGGTTAGAACCCACAGCTCCCCAGTTGCTTTTTGCTCTCTTTGCTAGCTTTTGATCTGTTTAATAACAAAATGCATTGACATCTTCCCTAGAGCCTTGTGATGATGAACAATAAACAATGTGAGCTAAAATGGTCTCACAGAACTTTACACTTTTTTTCCAGCGACACTTCTTGTTGCTGGTAGTCAGAAACTCCAATCACTCAGATTTGGTTTACATATACATACAGTGATGGAGACCAAGCAGCAAAGCTCTGGCAGCATTCCAAAAGGTCTCTGCATTCTCCCATGGTCACCCCTATGGCCTGTATTTTAATAAGACCAAATGACAACATGAAATATGACATGATCTGTTGCAACTAATTAGAATTAATCAGTCCAATCAGTCCAGTGAATATGCTCCGCTCTACAAAGTAAGGCACTGTTTCTCCTTTTTTTTTCTCCAAGCTTTAATGGAATGTCACCGTGGGAGAGATTTACTGAAACTGGTGCACACAGAATCTGGTGCAGCTGTGCACAGTAACCATTCAGCTTGCTCAATTAAGCTTTGATAAGGAGCCCTCGTTCACATTGGAGTGATTTGTCATGCAATTTTACAAGTCAAATTGCATGACAAGTCGCAGCCTATTGCCGGCAATGGTACCGTTCCAATCTGTGTAACGCCGAATTTGTGGCACAGCGCCGATTTGCAGAAGTAGTTCATGCACTACTTTTGCCGATTTCGGGTGGGACTTCAATAGACATCTGTACATGAAGCCGCACAGATGTCCTTCAAGTAGCAACTAAAATTGCGCAGGCCCTGCTACTTTGAAATCATGCTACTTCGTGCTACTTGAAAGTAGCATTAGGCCCCTTTCACACATACGGTCCGTTCAGTTCATCAGTTCAGTCATGTCAAAATGTCCCTTTTCATCCATTTTTCATCCATTTTTCATCCGTTTTTCATCCAATTTCATCCGTTTTTTTTACATCCACTACCAATGCAAAAACGTCTGATCCGTTTTTTTTTGACGGATGAAAAATAGGGCATTCATCCGTTCCAAAAAATGGACATTGACGGAAGCAGATGAAAACGGATGTTAACGGATGATCATCCGTTGTCATCTGTTTTTACATAGAGATGCATTGATGTCTGTTTTTCATCCGTCAACGGATAGATGAAAATGGACAAATGGACCGTATGTGTGAAAGGGGCCTTAATGTGAACCAGGGCTTAAACCTGGAAGCAAACTAACTACTATGCACAGCTGCACCAGATTCTGTGCACACCAGTTTTAGTATATCTCCCCCAAAGTGCCATTCCCATTCATTTCTATGCAGGGTCCCACAGAGACCTGTGGAGAAGTGCAGAAAAAAGCAGACATGTTGCTGAAAGCTGCAAGGAAGTTTGAAACAAGCACATAGAAAACCATTGATTTCTGTGTGCCCTTGTGGAGAGTTTTTCTTCTGCAGCACCCTCCTAGAGAGGTGCTAGAATTAGTTAGATTTAGTACTGACTCACTGTGTTCAGTGGTGCAGGGTGTGTTTTGTTAGGTAAATTTAGCTTGCCTTACTGTATTTGTGACAGAAATCATTGTGTTAGGCTGGGTTCAGACTGATGCGAATTGGATGCGGGTTTCCCCACACCCAATTCACACGACAGGGGAGTGTGACCAGCTCTCAATGGTGTCGGTTCACACAGCTCCGGGGCGGCTGCGGTCCGAATTGCAGAAGGGTCCTGTGCGTCTTTGGCTCCATTTCAGGTGCAAATTCAGACAAAAATTCGGACCTGATTTGCATCTGAAATGGGGAACAGGGACACACCGGAACCCCTGAGATGACCCGCGGCTGCAGCAAGTATGAACCCAGCCTTAAGTAAATTTAGTTGTGCTCACTGTAACCAGTGTAGCTGATTAATTTGATCAATTCAGTGTTCTCAGCTGCTGCCAGTCTGATGGCTCCCTCTGCCTTTCAGAGAGTGGGGCTGTGTTTCTCTGGAACATAGGTGTGGAGCTATGCAGATGGCAGTTTAAATATTTATGCATCCCTGGCCAATCCCTGGAAGCAGGGCCCTGAAGGCTGCTGGGAAACTGCATAAATTCTCTAAGACACTGAGCTTCTTGGTCTTTCCTTGCAGAGGATCAGTCCATCCTGGAGGGCTGCTGTCCTCCAGGGCAGTGCTGCCATGTGCTTGCTGTTGGTAAAGCCCTAGGTTGTGGACAGGCTGAGGGCCTGGATGCTAATGCTATAGAGAGCTGACTGAGGGCCTATTTGCTGAAGATCTAGTCTGGTATTACAGGAGAAAGGTGTTGCATGGAAGTTGGAAGGAGGCAACCAACTGTTCCTGGACATTTGGGGGTACAGACTGCTGTGAGAGATCTTAGAGACTTTTGGGGTGCTATCGACCATCTTGTGCTAGAGAGTCAGCTGTGTGTTTATCTAAAGGGGACATCCTGTAGTGTCCTGATAAGCTCAGCCTGTCTGATTCTATGTGAAGGGACTCTGCTCTTGCTGCTCTAAAAATAAGTCTGCTGTTGACTGCTTCAGTTACGAAGCCAAGTCCACAGTTTGCTGTATGCAAGGACTTTTGCATGAGCTCTGCATTTAACTATTTCCTCCACAAAGCCAAGTCCACCATTTTAAACAAGCAAGGACTTTTCTGCTTTTCAGAATGGACTTTATTGTCTCTTTTCTGTACATAATTCTGTTTTTTGGAGTACCCCACTCCATTCCCTCAACCCTATCCAAGTTCCCTAAAAATTAAAACAACACCCCAAGAAAAGTGTGGCTGAGTTCAGGTACCTGGCTGTGGGGCAATCCACTGTGAAAGAACCTGGGCAAATTTCTAGAGGCTCCTACGGGAGTATGCACCACACTTAAACGCAGCTCTCTTCACAAGTGTGAACCGCCCGAAATGTTATTTTTTTAGTTTTATACATAATAAAGAAAATACATACAAACACAAAGTACATTCCTTTTAAATCCACTCTAGTTTCTAGCCTAGAAAAACATGCCAATGAAGACATTTCATACTGGACTCCTGATTCCTTTTGGCAGCAGAGCACGAGTGTACAGGAATTGCCCTCATCAGTAAGTTGCTGATCCGTACACAAGGAGTCATGTCATGCTGTACGAGCAAAGATGAGCTGTGTCCCTAGATCAGCAATTTGTTCAGCCATGTATAAACCTCTGTAAACCTAGTTAAGTCACACTAGATCCTTCTGTAGGCTCCTCTGATAAGTATGCATTTTATATAAAACATACACATTATTGTATATTTATGGTTTAAAATGTATTGCATATTATGTCTTTTATTCTATGGTGGGCTATTGCAGCAACCCTGTTAACAGCATAAAAAAGTTAAAAAGTACAGACAAATCAAGTGTTTCACATGCATATTGAAGTCTTTTTGTCTTCCAAATTATGAACTTGCTGACAAATTGAACTACTTCAAATAAAGTCAAATCCTAAAATAGCCCCCTCCCTCCTTGCTTGTCATAGCCCTCTACTCTTCTGCAAGTGTCTAATCCCCTGTCTAAAAGAAAGAAAATGTAATATACTGCGCAAACAATAAGGCTAGTAGCTAGCACACTCAACAAATAAGTTGACAAAAAGTAAAAATAAAAAAAAGTGCAGCGCTAAATCAAAGTGATAATAATGAATAAATCACTCAAAGTAACAGATGAATAAAAAAGTGAATATAAAATAAGTCCCAAGTGCTAAAAGGTGAAATATACAGTCCAGGGTGATGTGAGTGATCACAGTAAACGCCAGATCCCAACACCAGCAAGGAAACAATCATATGCGCTCACCAGAAGGACTGGACCCAAAATACTGTATAGTAAATGGGTCAAACGGGCTCACAAGGTATCAGGCGGGTCTTCAAAATGATGCTGCAACCACGGATGTTCCATTATGCAATCACAAGATGAAGACTCTCATTCACCATATGACATAAAGGGATAAACCAAACAAAGCAAACATAGTGTAAATCCGCTTAATAAGATTTATTGAAAGATAAGGGAATACACTTACAGACATCTGGGGATAAGGGCACACATATTGGACACACAAATCAGGTGGGCTTTGACATGGTTTGACGCGTTTCCTCACAGGTGACTTTATCAAAGGTTAAATGCGGCATTTAACAAAGCCACAGTCTATATCTCTCTCCCTCTCACCTTTCCTTTTACCCTCCTCCTCTCTCTCTTTCTGTCCTTCTCCCCCTCTCCTTATTCCCCTCCCTCCCTCTACCTCTCTCCCTCTATTTTCCTCTACACCTTCCTATCTCCCTCTCCCTTGCTAACTCTACCGCTCCCTCTCCCTCTCTCCCTGTCCATCTCCTTCTCCATCTACTTCGCTCCCTCTTTCCCTCCCCTTCTCCTTCTTCCTCCTCCTCTCCTTCTCTCCCTCTACCCCTCCCTCGCTTTATCTCTCCCTCTCCCTTGCTACCTCTACTGCTCTCTCTCTCCCTCTTTATCTCTCTCTCTCCTTCCGCCTCTCCTTCTTTCGCCCCTCTTCAATAAATGCACAGCAAGAGTGAAAAGCGAAATCAGGAACAGCCAGGGTCAAGTCCAGAAGCGGGTAGTCATCCAAGCCAGGATTGAATCTAGAAGCAGGTAGTCATCCAAGCCGGGGTCGAGTCCAGTAGTGGGTAGTCTGCCGATGCCAGATCGTCTAGATTGGCCATGCCGGGCTTGGATTGCAGATCTAGTTCAGCTGGTCGCAGACGTTCTTTCACGTCTTCCTTCCTGTCCCAGGCCTTGTCTCTCAAGGTCCAATTTGCTACCCTGCTTTTACAGTCACTGGCTTTGACTGCTTGGCTGTTGAGAGCCAGGTGCTAAAGGGGCCTGTCTCCTATTGTTATTTACACCATACTCAGGTCTAGGAAGTCTACTTCTTGATTCATCCACTATCACACCTGGAAGGACTACTTCACTTTTTGCGAGGCTCTGAAGGTCCATCCTTGCAAGTTTTCAGTTGCCCGTATTCTGACCTTTCTTCACAGGACTGTGAAGCACAGGTTGGCTCTTAGTTCAATTAAGGGCTAGGTCTCTGCCCTGGTCATTCCCTTTCTGTGTTCCTTGACCTCTATCTCTCTTGTTCACACTTTTATCCAGGGGGTCACTGGCTATGCCTTCTAGGCCTCCTCTATTCCCTAAATCCCAAAGCCTAAATATGGTCTTGTCGGCCATACAAACATATCCCTTTAAAATTACTATGGATATTCCTCTCTCAACCTTTTCACAAAAGGTGGTCTTCTTGGTGGCCATCACTTCTGTCCATCAAGCTTGCGGCTCTTTCTTGTAAGCAGCCCTTTTTAGTTTTGCAAAAGGACAAGGTGGTTCTTCAGTCCAGGCTGTCTTTCCTACCTAAGGTGGTAGTCTTATCTTCCTTTGTGTCTTCATCCTTCTTACCCAAGAGAAGTGGCTCTCCCTTGCCTGCATGTGACCAGAGCTATCTCTTGGCCACAGCATCTATTCTGAAGTCTGATTCTCTGTTCATTGTTCTCAAGGGTTCTATACAAAGTCAAACCACGTCGTCTTCCACCATTTCAAAATGGATTCCTAGGACTGTGATCCCGGCCTATGTAGGCTCTGTTTCCAATTACTGCACATTCTACCAGGGCACTTAGCGCGTCCTGGGCTTTTCATCATTCTGCTTCTATTGTTCAGGTTTGCAAGGTTCACACGTTTACCAACTTTTGTATAGTTGTTATAGCTGTTTATGGATGCCAGCTTTGGCTGTGAAATCTTGCAGGTGGCAGTTTGAGTTTTGCATTGGGTCTATTCCTTTTTCAGTTGTGTTATTTTGGGCCCACCCCCTTCTTCTGTCTTTCTGACACTACTTTGGCATGTCCCATCCGTGTGCCCTTCAATAAACTTTAGAGGAATTTGATTTTTGTACTCACTGTAAAATCCTTTTCTGTGAGTTCATTGAAGGACATAGCACCTGCCCAATCTTATTTTTGACTGTCTCTGTGTTGTCGTCCTTGTACTGTTGGCTATTACTCCTGGGTTACAGATCGGGGTTTGGCTACCACCAGAGGGCTGCCCCCTAGGCATGCTTTTAGTTTAAGTTACACTTTCTCATTCAACTCAGAGAAAAGGATTTTACGATGAGTGCAAAAATCCGTTTTTTTTTGGGAGATGTCATTCAGTTGAATAGTTCAGCACTTTATTGATCATTAGCAGGTACAAGAATGTATGTGTACTTTTTTTGCCCCTTTTTGTCCTTTGTTTTCTACCTGTACTGTGTACATATGACACAGGAAAATGCTTGACGCTATGCTTTATCTTCCAGTACCAGACCTTAAAACCGGGGACCGAGGAGGGGGGTTGTAATCAGGCCTTTGTAGGTAACAGATTGCAGGCTTTTGTGAACAGCTCAATCTTTCCACTTGTTCCAAGTCATGTACTATATATTATACAAATAGTGATAATTTCAAGGTACACAAAAGAACCACAGTAACCAGGGAGGTTAAATAACACAAGCAATAAAATATGGTCAAAATCACACAGTACTATAATCAGTAATATGTACATACCCTACAAAACAAAGAATATATATACACCACGGGAAATCCAAAATACAGTGTTCACTGGTTATAAAAAAGATTACCTACTAAGAGGAATATGTATCCACAAAGAAAATAGAAAATACAAAGTGGTTTAGGCTTTGTTCCAAGTATCCCATTATGTTTGTAAAAACTAAAACAAGAATGTGCTATTTTGAGTAACATAGTGTTGATTTTACATACAGTTGTATAATTCAGCTGTATAGGCCAGTTAGCGCTAAAAAAGGAAGGTAGTTTATGCTGTGTGAGTGAAAGAAAGCCTTGTAACATTAGGCACTGTGCATCTCCTACCCCATTTCTTTCTGGACTTATCCATAAATGCCCTATAGTGATCATTAAAGTACAGTAAAACCTTGGATTGAGAGTAACTTGGTTTAAGAGCAATTTTTTTTTTTTTAAATATGTTTATTAGGTTTCAAATAGTGCAAAAACAAGAGAATAGAAGAACTAAAAGACAATGTTTCATGCTCTTACAGGAGAATTGTCTTACCATGTCAACACATAGAGAGTAGGGAGACATATAGCAAAATATCAAAATATAACTTACAGTTTGTGCGGTTGGTATGAGAATATTCCTTTTGTCTATAAGATGGTATATAAGTAAGTTTTCTCGTGGGGATAGCAGGAGGAGAAAAGAAGTTTGAACTAGAGACCTGGAGTGTTTTTTGGTAGGCCGGTCTTTGACCTATACCTTCTGGGATAATGGCATATAAAGAAGTACATAATAAATGTGTAGTACTATTAATAACAACAGTATGAAGAGCATGTTTTAAAACAACAAACTTAAACATAAATGGCACCTGAATAAGCTTCACTGATTAGGGAAGTTTTAGGGTTCCCATTTGAATTTGAAAGGTTTACTTTACAGTACTACTCTATGTATTGGAAGGAAGATGTCAGAAATGAAATTTCGTTGGGGCGAAAGTGCTTTCTATTTACATTTTCTATTTGGAGAAGAAGCGTTTGGTGGAGGTGAAGTTTCGTAACACAGTGTCAAGTTTTTCTTTGTATAGGAGGTCAGTTAGGTCTCTTTTCACCATAAACAGGGTAGGGGGGAAGTGGCTGTCCAGCAGGTTTTCATAATGCTTTTTCTCGCTGCCATTAGGCATAGGTGGGTCTATTGTGGGATATATGATTTGGAGTTTGATCGATCTGTCGACTCTGTGCTTTGCTGTTCGTAGCAGAATATCAGCAGGAGAGGATTTTTGGCTATACTTTTCCCAGTGATGGTGGTGATAAAATTGAGGACTCTCAGAAGAGTGCAATTGGGAGGCTGAGCCAAAGGCGATGGAAAAGAGAGGGCTTGCAAGCTCCACATTGGGGGCAAGTTTGATAATGTGGTTGATCGGGATTTGAGCCGGAGAATGGGATGAACGCTCTGAGTATCAGTTTGAACTGTGTCTCCTTCCAGTAGTTTGCGTATCATATTATAGCTTTCAAGAATTTTGACACCAAGTAAGGTATTGTCTTTGCTCCAGTTTGAGAGTAAAAGGTCTTCTGATGTCCGATGGATGTCTGAAATCAAGTGCTTGTAGATGTCAGATATAGAGTAGGTTTTCTTCTTTACAAGGCTGTCGATGAAGGACTGTTTGAATCATTTGGTACTGTCTGAGCAGGTGGAGCGTAGATCCGTGATAGTTTGATAATAATGAAGCATATGAGAACTTAGGAGATGGAATGCGGATGCGATTTCCAAGAAGGATTTAGGGACAGTGATATCATGGTTGAACAAGGAGGCCATGTATAGAAGTCCAATGTTTCGCAATAAATCAAAAGCTTTATGCATTGAGCTCTGGGTAACATGGGGTATCAGTGGATTGGAAGATATCTGGAGACTAGGGGGGTCAGCTTGAGTTTTTTCCGGATTTCTCTCCAGGTGATGGTGGTATCCCTGATCAAGATGTTGTTCTGAAGTGGCGTAGGGAGTGAGTTCCATTTGCTGTGTAAGATTCCAGGAAGATTATATGGGAGAACACAGTCCAACTCTAGTGCGTAATTGGTGTAGACAGAAGAGCTAAATAGCCAGTCCAAGCAGCACCTAAAAGGCAAGCCAGATTATACAGCCTAATATTGGGTAGACCGGCGCCTCCCTCGCCTTTCGGAAGATGCATCTTAGGCAAAGCAATGTGTGGCCTCCTCTTGCCCCATATGAAATATTGAAAAGTCTTATTCAGGGATTGTATATCTTTGTGTTTAAGCAAGAGGGGGGTGGTCTGTAAAGGGTAAAGGAGGCGTGGAAAACTCACCATCTTTATTAGATGGCACCTTCCGAAAAGCGAAAGAGGCAAGGATGTCCAGGTTTCCAGTTCTTTCACGATTTTGTTAATGAGTATGGGATAAAATAAGGTGTTAGAGGGAAGATGGTTCTTTCTCTGATAGATTATATTTTTTTTGTCTAGAGTGAAGGGGAATGAAGCGATACAGTCTACCGAGCTAGCGCGGGTGAGAGGTAATATTTAGCTTTTGTTATTGTTAATTTGTAGCCCCGAACATAGTCGGAAAAGTTCCAAGTTGGATTTCAGAATATTTAAATCAGCTTTGAGGTTTGACGTGAACAGAATATTGTCTGCGAAAAACGCAGTGCGTAGCTCCTGATGGGCAAATCTGATGCCATGTAGGGGGGCTGTATCTGCAAGGAATCTAGAGAAGGCTCCAAGGCCAGATTGAACAACAAAGGGGAGAGAGGACATCCTTGTCTTGTGCCTTTATATAGTGGGATATTGCCAGACATAAACCCAGAGGTAATGATTTGAGATGAGGGGTTAGTATACATAGCTTTTAGGAATTCTACAAAACGGCCGGCGAAACCCAGTCTTTGCATAACCAGGAAAAGCCATGTAAAACTTACATTATCAAATGCCTTTTCAGTGTCTAATGTGATAATTGCCAAGTCTTCCAGTGGGTGGGATTTGGCATATTCTAGGGTCAGAAGGTGTTAAGAAGTGGCAGCACTACCTTTGAAAAATCTGGCTTGCACAGGGTGGACCAGGGAAGGAAGGATTAAAGCTAGTCTATTTGCTATGGTTTTGGAAAGGATCTATACATCAACTTTTAAAAGGGAAATCGGCCTATATGATCCTGGTAGTGTGGCATCCTTGCCTTTTTTCTCCAGAAGCTTAATGTATGCTTGGGAACCTGTAGGGAGATATTTGCCAGTATCCCACACATTATTGTACACCAATAGGAGACTGGGGAGGATAGTTTTGCCAAACGCTTTGCAGAACTCTTTGTGAACCCATTGGGTCCCGGAGCTTTGAGAGTGGCTAGGGATTTTATGGAGTGTAGCACATCAATTGAGGAATTAGGTGCGTTAAGAGTTTCTAGGAATGAGGCAGGACATTTGGCAGATATATTTAATCTAGAAATGTTTGGGTCACGTGTATGTCGATAGGGTCCTCAGCATATAGGGATGTATAGTATTCTTCTAGAATTTTAGAAATTTCCCTCAGGGAGTTAGTGCTCTGTCCAGCAGCATCCTTCAAAGTTAGAATGTGTGTCTGTTTACAGGGGCCTTTACTGAGCCTGGCTAACAATTTTCTTGATTTGTTACTGAACTTTTGCAACTGTAGATCAAAGATAGATAATTTGATCCGTTCTTGTTGTTTGGCCCAATGATCAAAGTATCTCTTGGCTTCATGTCATGCTAAAAAATGATCCATAGCCTTCGGGAGTCACTGGTGGCTGGGTCGTTGATGCAGGAGTCCCGTATGTTGGCTTTGTGGCGCCGGAACCGGAAGCTTTGAGAGCATTTTGCAAGACAAGCAACATTTTTTAACAAATTTTGACTTGATAAAGAAATGATATCTTGATATACAAGTAGCGTCACATCACAAGTGAGTATAAAAGAGAAGAGAGGTGTAACGTTCATGCGTTTTGTTTGTGGATGGATTTACAGCTGCAGAATTATTACACTCAGTAGCCTTGTAGAGAATCTGTTGAACAACATATCCAACTCTCAGGAATTCATCACCGTGTACAGCCTGTTATATACTATATATATATTAATAGATGTTTAATGGAGGGATAGAGTATATGAGGATATATAGATGAGAGACAGGCTATTGTATGGTGAGCACTAGAAGTAGTATTAGGAGAGTTGCAGGTGATGGTAAAGCAGATAGGTTCTGATGTCAAGTATAGTGCAGATGGTAAGAGGACACAGATGGAGTATACTTAGACAGAGTAACCTAGTGCAAGGATAGTTCAAGGTAGTCCCAAGAGCTAACAGTCTTATGCAGATGATAGTGAATAGATAGATACAGATAGTCTTGGTAATTGCAGTAGATGACAGTAGGAGATTGGTTAGCAAGAATCCCCTGCGGGGTACTTATCACTTAGATAGGTTTAGGAATAACAGTGTCCATTGGAGAGGGGTGATCCCGTAGTGAGATACGGATCACCAGCGAGGTTTCCGGCTTCAGTTCAGCAAGGGAGGTATGTCAGCAGCTCCGACTTCTCAGGCGTAGGTGCGATGAACATGTGGGTTTGAACGAGCGATGAGTGAGAGCAAACCGGCGATTGAAATAGCCGCTCCTAGCGGCGTTCGGCAATGATGTCACCCGGTCTTAAAGGTATATGCGTCCTTGTTACACAAGATGGGACGCAATTAGGAGAGGAGAAATATGGAGACAAGGGTACCATAGGTACCGGAACATTACAGTACCCCCCCCCCCTTAAGGCCGGCTCCGGAAGGCCTCTAGAACTGTTTTTTCCGGATATTTTGAGTGGAAATTGCGAATCAGTCTAGGGGCATGTATATCGAAGGTATCCAGCCAGGTGTCATCTTGGGGCCCATAATTCTTCCATCGTACAAGATACTGGAGTCTTCTTCTATTGAAACGGAAAACAAAATTTCTTTTATCTCAAATTCTTCTCCACCTTCCACTTGTACAGGAGGTGGAGGTGAGATAGTAGGCCTTATTCCTTGGTTAGGAACATGGGGCTTCAGTAGAGACACATGGAAGACAGGATGTATCTTGAGGTCTACTGGCAATGTGAGTTGTACTGCAGCTTTTCCAATAAGCTTCTCTATTGGAAAAGGTCCCAGAAATAGAGGTCCAAGTTTTTTACTAGGGATTTTTAGTCTCAGATTTTTTGTAGAAAGCCAAACAAGATCCCCAATGGCATATTGGGGAGAGGGTTTCCTACGGAGGTCGTAGTACTTTTTTTGTTGGCTATGAGCATGAGATATGGTATTGTTGAGTAATCCCAGAGAATCCTTTATCTGGGCAAGATAATCAGATGCCACTGGATTACTTGATGGCAAGATACGTGGAGGAAGGAGTGTGGGATGAAACCCATAATTCAGGTAAAACGGACTTTGCTTAGTAGTGCTATGAGTAGCGTTGTTATAGGCGAATTCCGCCAGCGGGAGGAGATCTGCCCAATCGTCCTGTAGATACGAAGTATAGCAACGCAGGTACTGTTCAATGCACTGGTTAACTCTCTCTGTCTGTCCGTTGGTCTGAGGGTGGTAGGGAGAGGTAAGGTTACGCTCTATTCGCAGTATCTGACATAGAGCTAGCCAAAACTTTGAGATGAATTGTGAACCACGGTCAGACAGCAGTGTTTTTGGAATACCATGTAACTTAAAGACATGTTTCACAAGTAATTCCGCTGTTTGTTTGGATGAAGGTAGTTTTCGGATAGGAGTGAAATGTGCCATCTTGGTCAGATGGTCCACTGACACCAAGATGGTGTTGAATCCTTTGGAAGGTGGTAGTTCCACTATGAAGTCTAAGGATACCACTTCCCACGGAACCTGGGGTATCGGTAAACTACAAAGTAACCCTGATGGTTTCGTGTTGTCAATTTTAGACCTTGCACAGATATCACAAGATGAAACGAACTTTTTTACGGTTGTCTTCATGTCTGGCCACCAAAATTGAGTAGATTGAGAGTTTTAGTCATACCCATATGTCCTGCCATAGGTACATCATGCGACAATTCTAAGATCTTGGTTCGCATAGTAGGGGGTATGTATAATTTATCGTTGTAGTAGAGGAAGCCTTCTGCGTCAGTAGTTAGTTGTGGTGGAGGTGAATCCAACCCTATGCTGTGCAAAATCTCCTCCTTCAGGGAGCGAACGACTCCGATAATACGCTCAAGTGGTATTATAGGAACTGAGGGAACCTCAGTGCAATCTTTCTCGGCTAGTCGTGAGAGTGCATCCGCTTTTTTATTTTTGTCTGTGGGGGTGTAAGTTACTAAAAAATTAAATCTCAGAAAGAATAACGACCACCGTACCTGCCGGTGGGAAAGAGTTCTATTAGTCTGAAGGTATTGAAGGTTTTTGTGATCAGTATATATCAGAATTGGCAATTGAGTGCCCTCAAGTAGATGTCGCCAATTCTCTAATGCCAGTTTTATGGCTAATAACTCCTTCTCACCTACTGGGTAGTTCACCTCAGGGGTTCCTTAATGACTTTGAAAAGAAAGCAACTGGGTGAAGAGGTGAGGTGTTTGTTGGTCGTTGTGAGAGAACTGCTCCTACTGCCATATTAGACGCATCTACCTCCAAGATGTATTGAAGGGATGGGTCTGGATGGCATAGTATGGGGGCAGTAGTAAAGCTTGATTTCAGCAGAGAGAATGCTCCATTTGCTTCTTTTGTCCAATTAAATGGTTTCTTCGTGCTTGTAAGTTATGTGAGAGGTTTCACAATCGCAGAGAAGTTTTTAATGAATTTCCTGTAGTAATTAGAGAATCCTAGGAACCTTTGTAATGCTTTGCGAGTGGTTGGCACAGGCCAATCCAGAATGCAGGATATTTTGCTCATGTCCATTTTGATTCCACTTTTAGATATAATATATCCTAGGAATAGTACTTCCTCTTTATGAAACAAACATTTCTTTGATTTAACATATAAGCTATGTGCAAGTAGTCTTGACAACACAAGTCTCACATGTTTTATGTGCTCAGGTAAGGAATGAGAATAGATAAGTATATCGTCCAAATATACTACCACACAAACATCAAGCAAGTCTCGGAATATCTCATTTATAAACCGTTGGAAGGCTGCGGGAGCATTACATAGCCCAAATGGCATTACAAGGTACTCAAACAGTCCGTATCTGGTTCTGAATGCCGTCTTCCATTCATCCCCTTTACGGATTCGAATTAAATTGTATGCCCCTTTTAGGTCCAATTTTGAAAAGAAGGGAGCCCCACGCACCTGTTCGATAAGTTCAGGAATAAGAGGTAAAGGATAACGATCCTTTATTGTGATGGCATTTAATTGTCTGAAATCAATGATAGGCCTAAGGCTAGAGTCCTTATTGCGGACCAAGAAGAGCCCAGCAGCAGTGGAGGAAGTAGAAGGTCGGATGAATCCTTTTGCCAAGTTCTCATCCAGATACTCCTTAAGGTGAGAGAGTTCATCCTGTGAGAGAGGATATACATGTCCGTAAGGCAACTTGCTATTAGGGAGCAGATCGATACAACAATCATAGTCCCTATGGGGAGGTAGCATTTGAGCGTTTTTCTCAAGGAAAACCTCAGATAAATCTTGATAACACTTAGGAATAATGTCATCCGGCAGTACAGACAGGATCCTATCATGTGTGGGGAGGTTGCACGTCGTCTCACAATAGTGAGAAGAGAAGGCTAACGTTCTTGTCTTCCAATTGATGATTGGTTGATGTATGTGTAACCAGGGAAGTCCCAAAATGATTGGAAAATGTGGTGAAGTTAATACATCAAAGGTGGTGGTCTCCACATGAGACTCGTCAGCAGTTACAAGGAGTGCCTGTGTCTGACTGGTGATAGGACCAGAGGATAAAGGGGTACCGTTAATAAAACTAATGGAGACAGGTTTGGGTTTTGAAACAATAGGTATTTTATTAAGGGAGACAAAACAAATGTCAATGTAGTTTCCACAAGATCCTGTGTCAATCATAGCCTTGGTGGTGATCCTAGTTTGGTCCCACTGCAATGTTAATTGAACAAAAAGATAAGGATTAGAAAAGGAAGTTGCGAGTCCCCCTAGCAAGACATTTGAACACTCACCCTCTTTTCTGCGGACAAGAGGACAGACGTTTACCAAATGATTCGGGGATGCGCAGTACATGCAAAGATGTTCGGTTTTCCTCCTGGCACGTTCAGAAAGGGTCAGAGGTGGACGTATCATTCCTACTTCCATAGGAGTAGGGTCAGCAGGCAACATCCAAGAAGGACTGGAAAATGGTGAGCCCATCTTCTCAGCCTTTCTTTCTCGTAGTCGTCTGTCAATATTGATACTGGTCTGGATCAGTCCCTCTAGAGTGCCAGGTAAATCCGCTCGGGAGAGCTCGTCTTTAACGGCCTCAGATAGGCCGAGTATAAACTGCGTTCGCAAAGATGTGTCGTTCCACCCTGAATCAGGGGACCATCTTTTAAAATTCGCCACGAAATCTTCAACAGGTCTCCTTCCTTGTTTTAAGGCCCGTAATTGGGTGTCAGCGGTACTCTGCTTGTTGGGGTCTTCATATAAAGTAGAAAGTTGTGCTAGAAATAAGGGATAAGAATTAAGGAGTGGATCATCCTTTTCAAAGAGAGCATCTGCCCAGGCCCGGGGTTCACCCGTTAAATAGGAGATGATGGTACAAACCTTAATTTGGTCAGTGGTGTAGGTTAGAGGTTTTAACAAAAAAAACAATCGACATGCGTTTTTAAATTCACGGAATTTGCTCCGATCACCAGAAAACACTATAGGAGGGTTTATCTTAGGTTCACGGGGCTGAGCAGCAGGAGGCTGTGTGAGACGGCCAAGCTGCTGTCTCAAGGTTTGATTGTCATTTTTTACCTCTGTAAGCGCATGGATCAATGCATCTACTTGCTGTTTTAATTGTAGTACATGAGTGGATAATTCTGCTGAATCCATATTTTTTTTAAAGGCTCGTTCAATCTGTAACGTTCATGCGTTTTTGTTTGTGGATGGATTTACAGCTGCAGAATTATTACACTCAGTAGCCTTGTAGAGAATCTGTTGAACAACATATCCAACTCTCAGGACTTCATCACCGTGTGCAGCCTGTTATATACTATATATATATATTAATAGATGTTTAATAGAGGTATAGAGTATATGAGGATATATAGATGAGAGACAGGCTATTGTATGGTGAGCACTAGAAGTAGTATTAGGAGAGTTGCAGGTGATGGTAAAGCAGATAGGTTCTGATGTCAAGTATAGTGCAGATGGTAAGAGGACACAGATGGAGTATACTTAGACAGAGTAACCTAGTGCAAGGATAGTTCAAGGTAGTCCCAAGAGCTAACAGTCTTATGCAGATGATAGTGAATAGATAGATACAGATAGTCTTGGTAATTGCAGTAGATGACAGTAGGAGATTGGTTAGCAAGAATCCCCTGCGGGGTACTTATCACTTAGATAGGTTTAGGAATAACAGTGTCCATTGGAGAGGGGTGATCCCGTAGCGAGATACGGATCACCAGCGAGGTTTCCGGCTTCAGTTCAGCAAGGGAGGTATGTCAGCAGCTCCGACTTCTCAGGCGTAGGTGCGATGAACATGTGGGTTTGAACGAGCGATGAGTGAGAGCAAACCGGCGATTGAAATAGCCGCTCCTAGCGGCGCTCGGCAATGATGTCAAGGTATATGCGTCCTTGTTACACAAGATGGGACGCAATTAGGAGAGGAGAAATATGGAGACAAGGGTACCATAGGTACCGGAACATTACAAGAGGTGCCTCTAAGTGTAGCAATATGGTTACATTTAATGAAGGTTCAACAGTTAGCAAATCACATGGTTGATGATTAAAACAGGCACATCTAACATCTGGGGTAAAGCTGTACACATAGACCGTCCTCCACACCACCATCTCTTCCACACTTCAAGCCTCACTTTCAGATTGCTCTACTGCAGGGTAGTCTGCCCGGTCACGACTGCAGACTGACAGTGGTGAGAGACAGCGGTACGGATGAGGTTACATTAAATTGAACCATATTGCTACACTTAGAGGCATCTCTCTTCTTTTTTTCTCTGTAGATCCTGCTGGATTTTGCTTCTAATCCCCTTGTGGAGGCTGTCATTTGTGGATGGACATTTTACACAACCTATCGCATTGCTATAATATTTTTTTTTAGTTTTGGAGAGAGTAGAGATAGATTAGAATATCTGTCAGTTTTTATTACTGTCTGTGCCCCCATTAATGAGATTTAACCTCTCTATTTGTCCTATTTACCATTATCATTGAAAGTGAAGTAAAAGAAAATCCCAACATTTTGGGTTATCCCCAGAAAAGTAATAGAGGGGAAATGTTCTAATGGGGACACTGCTGACCTTGGAGGTCCCCAAGGAATTCCCTTAACTACTTAACCTCCCTGGCGATGATTATGTCAGGAATTATGTACCAAAGCGGTACAATTTTTTTCATGGAAATTTGGCGTTATGTATTATAGGCCTACAATTCTTAGTAATTACTGACTTAAACCTGACCAAAACAAGAGTCTAGTAGACATCCCAGATGTGATAAATTTGAAACACAAACGCATGAATTATAATCAAATCAATAATGTAATTTTATTATATAATATATAATAGATTGATTAGATTATAATTCATGTGTTATTATATATATATATATATATATATATATATATATATATATATATATATATATGTGTGTGTGTATATATATATATATATATATATATATTATATAACGCATGAATTATAATCAAATCAATAATATAATTTTATATATATATATATATACGTGTGTATATAGGTATATTATATATATATATATATATATATATATATATATATATATATATATGTGTGTGTTTATACTTTCTGCTATAAAACATATCCAATTTAAAAAAAAATCGAAGTTATTCATAAATTTAGCCAATATGTATTCTACTACATGTTTTTGGTGAAAAAAAAAAATTCCCAATAAGCGTATATTGATTGGTTTGAGCAAAAGTTATAGCGTCTACAAACTATGATACATTTTTATGGAATTTTTATTTATTTTTACCGGTAATGGCGGTGATCAGCAACTTATAGCGGGACTGTGACATTTCAGCGGACAAATCAAACACTAGGGGGTTGATTTACTAAAACTGGAGAGTACAAAATCTGGAGCAGCTCTGCATGGTAGCCAATCAGCTTCTAACTTCAGCTTGCTCAATTAAACTTTGACAATTAAAACTTGGAAGCTGATTGGTTTCTATGCACAGCTGCACCAGATTTCGCACTCTCCAGTTTTAGTAAATCAACTCCTAAGTGACACTTTTGACACTTTTTTGGGGACCAGTGACACCAATACAGTGATAAAGGGTTAAATGTGTTCATAGGGAGTACTTGCTAACTGCGTGGGGGGTGCTTTAACTGTGGGAAGATAGAGATCCGTCTGTCTTCCCTTGTCACAGAACTCATAGCCAGACTGCAGTTTTGCCTCTCTCGGGAAAGATCGGATGGTCCCGGCAAACATCGGGTCCACCGGACCCACTCATTGGCTACCGCTGTGTCCAGTCACAGTAGGAGCGGGTCACCGGCAGCACGCTTGAGCGCCCCAGACCCCGAAGTGCATAATCACATACCTGTACGTGATTCTGCGCACAGGAGTCAGTGCCCCACAGTAAATAAACGTGTGGCAGTCGACAAGGGGTTAATTTGCAGGGATGTCCTCTCACTTCCTGTTTGGCTATGGGGCAGGAAGTGAAGGGAAATCTCCGCAGTGGGACACAGACGGCAAAAATGAATCCCCCCTCCCCCTTCATGACCAGGCTATTTCATGCGACGCTTTACCCAAATAAACTTTAGGTCCTTTTTTCCCACAAGTAGAGCTTTCTTTTGATGGTATTTAATTCACCTCACCTTTTTATTTGTTGCCGTATATACAAAAAAAGACCGACAATTTTGGGAAAGAAACAATAATTTTTACTTTCTGCTATAAAACATTTCCAATAAAAAATGTAAAAAATCTAATTTCTTCACCAATTTAGGCGAAAATATGTATTCTCCTACATACTTTTGGTAAAAAAGAATTCCACTACGTGTATATTGATTGGTTTGCGCAAAAGTTATAGCGTCTACAAACTATGGTATATTTTTATTTGTTTATTACTAGTAATGGCGGCAATCAGCGACTTATAGCAGGACTGCGCTAATGCGGTGGGAAAACCAGACAGCTAACTGACACTTTTTATACTTTTAAGGGACCAGTGACACTAATACAGTTATAAGCGCTAAAAAATATGCACTGTTACTGTACTAATGACACTGGCAGGGAAGGGGTTTACATCAGGGGAGATCAAAGGGTTAAATGTGTTCCCTGGGAGTGATTACTAACTGTGGGGGAGATGCTTTGACTGGGGGAATGTAAAGATCTGTGATCCTGCTTAGCAGGAGCTCATGATCAGCACATTCCCCTCTCACAGAGCAGCTTGTTTACATAGGCAGACTGCCTTTCTCCCGACCGATCAGCTGGTCCCGGCAGACATCGCGTCCGCTGGACCTTCTGATTGGCTCCTGCTGTCACAGCGGGAGCAGGTCCCCGGTGGCGCGCCCCAGACCTGGGAGTGTCAGTTTACGTATGTGATCTGGCACAGGGCGGCCGCCCCGCCACAGTGTATCTATGGTGGGCAGTCGCTAAGCGGTTAAAGTGTCTGGGCAAAAAAAAGTTGGTACATTTCTCTAACCCTTGCTTTTTTTTTCACGGGTGTTGTCAGAAATTCAGTGTGCTTTTAATTTTATGTGTACTCTTCCTGTGCTGAACTGAAATTCTGAGTACTGTTTTCAGCCATGCCCGGTTCACCTATGGGAACTACAGAACACCTCCTCTATGATATGGAGATGAGATACAGCTGTTCTGTAGTCCTAGTATACTTCCTGCCCCAGGGGGACAATGCTGGTGCTCCAAACTGAGATGTAGTAGAGTTAAGCCTTGTACAAGCTACTAGTTTTTATTTTCATTCACCCCAGTGGGTTGATTGAAAAAAAACTGACAGCTCAGGTCAGAGCCGCTGTACTAACAATCAGATGATAGTACAGTGATCTCTCCTGCTGTGCTTTAGTGTTCTGACAGAAGGACGGCCCCTCGCCAGAACACTCGGCAGACCTTTTTCGATTGTGACCCTTCGACAGAAGCTGGTCCAATGACTGGCTTCTGTCAGACCGCTGCCATACACACGGGCCTAATGTCGGCCGGTTTCTATTGAACCAGCCCATGCCGCCCAACATTCGGCCCGTGTGTACTAGGCTTCGGTAAGCATTGTCACCCCAGCGCAGGACATGTGTTCTTGGCAAAATCACCAGATTAAAAAAAAAAGGAAAAAAAGACTGCAAAAAGAAAACTAACACAGCCATCACATCCAAGAAGTGGTAAGCTGCAAAATAAAATGCTTTTTTCATAGGTCCAAATATACTTTAAAAATAAAAATAAATTAATAATTAAAAAATAAATGAAAAAAATAACCACAATTAGTTGATTTTGATGATTGGTATGACTCCTCTAAGGCTCCGTTTCCACTATTGCGACTTGTTGTGCGACTTGACACATGTCAAGTTGCACAGCAAGTCAAAAGCCATTCATTTCAATTTGGCCGGTTCTAACTGCTGCGACTTGAGTCGCAGTGACTTGAAAAATAGTTTTTGCACTACTTTTGGGCCGACTTCAGTGCAACTTGTCCCTCATAGAAGGAAGGTCGCACTGAAGTCCCCAGAAGTAGCCGCAAACAAGTCACACTACAGAAGTAGCGCGACTTTGTAGCCGCAATAGTGGAAACGGAGCCTTAACTGCGGCTCTAAGCTGCAAGTGATATATGATCTATGGTTTTGTCATTGCAAAATGATTACACAATTTGGGTGTTAGGTTAACTCATAATAATAATCAGGGCTTTTTTTCAGCGGGAACGCAGGGGAACGCAGTTCCGGCACCTCTAGCACTGAATGTATTTTATAGCAAGGAGTGCTGGGGTGTGCCTGAAGGTCTATCGATGCTGGCTGCTGGGGGATCTATTGTCACTGGTGGGGATCTATCTTTGTGTAGGGGTCTACTGTTGCCAGGTACGTCTATTGTGGCTGGTGGGGGGTCTTATTTTGCTAGGGGGTAAATTGTTGCTGGGAGAGATCTATTGTTCCTGGCTGTTGGAGTGTCTATTGATGCTAGCTACTGGGAGATCTGTTGTTGCTGATGGGGGTCTATTGTTGCTAGGGTGGTATTTTGTTGTGGGGGTCTATTGCTGCAGGAGGGTCTATTGTTGCTGGAGTGGGTCTATTGTTGCTGTGGTGGGGTCTATCAAATTCCATACAAAATACTTAGTAGCACAAATGATACTTTGTTCTGCATTCTCTAAAAGGGGCTGTACTGGAAGGGGGGTAGGGGGTGAAACCTAGGGACCCTGCTCAAAGGTGGGTAGGGGGCAAAAGACGAAGGCTGACCCAGAAGGTGACAGTTCCTGTACCTATTCTCTGAGAAAAAAACCCTGATAATAATAATAAAAAATATATATAATAATAAAGATAAAAATATTAATAATGAAACAATGCATTTTACTTTGTTTTTTTTTTCTTTTTTAATTGTTTATTATTTAAATAATTCATATAAATTAACATATCAACATACTAACATGAATGTATTTTCCAGAAATACAATGTCCTTTTTGTATCACCACATAATAAGTTTACAAAAGCTGCCCAGCAACATTTTAAATAAATTGAACTCAAAATGTGAAATATATACAAATATATATATATATATATATATATATATATATATATATAAATATATATATATATATATATATATATATATAATGTGATTTTTTAGATATATATTTACGTGTACTTATGTATGCTGCAGGTGTTATTTGATCAACACCAAGAGTTTTCTGTGCATTTATCACCTAGTTTTCAGCGGGGTCAATTCCCGCATCCAGAATACTGTTGACAAGTCTCTGCAATTCCTGTTTGCCAGAGGAAAAAGACCGGCTAGGAATGTGTCACATTTTTTTAACATTGTACTTTACTTCCCCCCATTGTTCTTTGGATGTCATAATTATGAATGGATACTGCTTAAACACTTGGCATCCATTGTGTCCCAGGTGAAAACTCATTTCCAGACACTTGATAAATTATCTACATAGCAACAGTAAGAATAACAGACTTTTTCCCCTAGCTATAGGAAAAAACTACAGCTGTGGGAGGAAGTGACACTTAGCAGCACAGACACATTGCACAAACATTAGCACATCAACTAGGAATCACACCATTGTGAGTTCTAGTCTGGTACAGAGATTCTCTCATGCTATCTCAATCCTGTTAACGTTCCCCTATGAACATAAAAGGTTACAGGAACTTGTCTGGGCAAGCACAGTCGTATCATAGCACCATGACCGGTGTCAAGGAAATTTTGTCGGACTAGAACTCACTAATCCATTTCTATACACTGTCTTCTCTGTTCTACTGTCTTAGGCCCATCTACACGGAAGGACCTTGCTCAAAAGTCTTCTGAACCAGCACCCAGACTCCGGTACACACATGGTGGTGGGGTGATGTCATGAACCTGGTTGTAGATCAATGGAACTGAGCTCTGGTCTCAATGTCGTAGCTTACTCCAAACACTTGGTCTTCGTTCATGTGAAGGAGAACTTTAATTTCTTAATAGATGATTGGGTCAGCAGTTGCTGGTAGATGGGGGATTTTAGGAAGCGTGGGTAAGAGTCTTTTTCCATTAGAATACGGGTCTGTTCTTGGGCAGCATCAAAGCAATTACGGCAGGCGACTGAAATTTTCTGACGTGTGTGTTCTCTGGTCTGATGGTCAATGTTTACCTGTGTAGACAAAAAACAATGTGGGCAATTAGCTTACCATCTAAACACCAAAAGCAGGCAGAAGTTTCAAGTATAGCTAAGGCAAGTTAGTTGGATAAGGCGGAGGCAAACTTGAACACTTGTCAGGTTTTAATTGCTGTTTATGCCTTGGTTAGGGAGATTCACCCTCTCTATTTGTCTTGTTTACCATTACCATCGAAAGTAAAATTGAAAAAAAAATCCCAAACTTTGGGTTTTCACCAAAACAGGATCACACTCATTTCAGTGGGGACACTAGTTTTGGTGACCCACTTAGAAGAAATTTCCTCTCACTTCCCGTTTTGACTATCAGATAGGTAGTAAAGGGAAATCTCCCCAAAGAGACATAGATGGCAAAAAAAAAAAAAACATCCTTACTCTATCCAAAATTATAAAAATAGGTTTTGCCTTTAGTTGGTACAAATGTAACAACTACGGTATCTTTTTTAATGGACAGCAACCTAAAAAGATTACAGAATACATTTTTTTTTTTGCTAAGTTGATGACTGTTCCCTGTCTTTTTTTGGGACCTGTGAAGTTGCCCTTGATGTAGGGTTTAGACCCGGTCCACACTGGCGAGACTTTTCAGGCGACTTGTCGCTAAGTTGATGACTGTTCCCTGTCTTTTTTTGGGACCTGTGAAGTTGCCCTTGATGTAGGGTTTAGACCCGGTCCACACTGGCGCGACTTGTCAGGCGACTTGTCAACCTGACAAGTCGCGCTCCCTCGCAGTCCATTGACTGCTACAGGACCCGTTCTAATAGGAGCGACACAAGTTGCTCCGACTTAGAAAAAGGGTCCTGTACTACTTCGGGGCGACCTCGGAGCGACTTGCATAGACTTCCGAAGTCGTGGTGCATGGGAATGCACAAGTCGCCCCCGAAGTAGTACAGAGTCGTGTCGCCCCAGTGTGAACCGACTCTTAGGGTTTTTTATTTATACAAAGGTATTTTGAAAGAACTTGTTAACCAAAAATTAGAAAATGGCTCCCTCAGCTATGGAAAATGCTAAATATATTTATGCATTTTAAGACAGATTTGAAGAAACGTAACCACGTAGGCTTGGTTTTCTTTTAGAAGACTCAGTGGACATTTTCCTAGCCAGTGAGTTATTCTTAATTAACTCTGAACAGTCTCAAGTCTCCAGGGCATTGTTTAGACTGTACATGCATAATGAGTTGCATACATAATGAGTTAATTCCATTTAAAACTTTGGATGTCTGACCCCTTGGAATCCCAGCTGTGCAATGTATCTTCTTATCGGAATGCTAAATATAGTAAGCACTGTTTACCTCTCGTGGGGCTCCAGTCTGCAGGAATTCCTGAAATATGCACTGAGCTTTGGCAGGAAGCTTGTTGGATGAAGGCGTCTTCTTGTATTCTTCACAGGCTATCCAGAACTCTAGATTCTCCTCGCTGAACTCTGTTTTTAGAAAGGTACGGAAGGCTGAGAGCCCATCTGTAGATAGGATAAGATGCAGAAGTTAAGAGGAGCCCTTCACAAATCTTCTCTCACACTCAATTAACTTCCTATGGAGAGCCCACCATGCTATTTAAAGTGTATCTAAGCCAAAACCTTTTCTTATGCTTTCGATAGAATAACAAGAGGTTAGAACCTCTGTCATGTTTTTATTCCTGTTTTTGTCCCCGTTAGGAAGATTTGGGTTCTCTGGTGACTGTTGTTACTGGGACTGTAAGTGGGGGAATAGAGAGGAATTTTACTATTTGGGACACTTGCACTAGTGACATATTTCTTGGACATTAAAAACCCATTGAAGGCGCCAACCCAGTGTAAGTGAAAAAAAAACTACCAAATACCTGCCATCCCTTGCATTTTGCAGGGTGTACATATATAACAAACAGGTGAGTATACATCAACTCCCCATAAATAACATGAAGTGCAAGAGCAAAACTGAATAATGAATGCAAAATGTTAGCACTTGATAACCAAAAATATATTCATAATGGTGACAGTCCACTAAAAAATAAAGTGCCAATAATCACTTTATTTTTTAGTGGACTGTCACCATTATGAATATATTTTTGGTTATCCAGTGCTAACATTTTGCATTTATTATTCAGTTTTTCACTTGCACTTCATGTTATTTATGGGGAGTTGATGTATACTCACCTGTTTGTTATTTATGTACACTGGAAAATGCAAGTTATGTCATAACAGCGCCTTTATTCGAGATTTCATATTTCTTGGACATGTTTCTTCTTTCTGTTGTGTCCACACAACTAAAGAAATCTACCCAGTGGGATGGTTTTTAACCATCCCAAAATAAAAGAGGTTTTGGCTTTATATACGGTATATAAATATATATATAGATATTGATCCTTTTTCATGCATTTAAGTATAAGCCAACCACAATGTTCTACTTACATAAATTTTATGTATTTTGAATATTTATGGGTTTCTTTTGCCTCCTGAATACTATATATATATATATATATATATATATATATATATATATATATATATAAAGACAAGGGGATTGCTGCACAAAACTTTAATGGAAAAGAAGAAACAATACAAGAAGTTACATTGTATTCAAGGTTGAAAGTTTCGGGGCTAAACAGATAACGCCCTTCTTCAAAACCGAATACACGTTATCTGTTTAGCCCGAAACTTTCAACCTTGAATGCAATGTAACTTCTTGTTCTGTTTTTACTTTTTCATTAAAGTTTTGTGCAGCAATCCCCTTGTTTTTTTATATATATATGGCACTTGGGAATGCCTGATTGCTTTGCATTGATGCTAAATGCCATAGTGCACTTCACCCTCAAGAATTTGAATACTGTATATATTTATATATATATATATATATATATATATATATACACACACATATATATATATATATATATATATATCTATACTGTGTGTATATATATATATATATATATATATATATATATATATATATATATATATATATATATATTGCATTGTAATGGTCTGAACAACATACTGTATATTGGACTTACTAAGACTTTATCAAGACTGCAGCAGATGGAATCAGGAGCAGCTGTGCATGACAACCAATCAGCTTCAAGCTTTTATTTTCAAAGCTTAACTGAACAAGCTGAAGTTAGAAGCTCACTTGGTTGCTATGCAAAACCGCTGTAGATTCTGTATGCTCCAGTTTTATTAAATTCTGCCAAGGTTTTTAGGAGGCAAATGAAATATAAATACATAAAAAATAAATGTGATTAGAAGACTGTGGTTGGCTTAACCCTAAATGCAAGAAAATAGGTCACTACTTTTTAATACACAATATAATAAAAATGTTCTGACATACAAATAGACTGTTTGACTTTAGTAATATTAAACTTAACAAAGAGAGCATGATAGCAACCCTCTAAAAATAATTATTTTAACCATTTTCGAATTGGTGAAAAGTGATTGTTGTCTGAGTCACAACAAATCGTTACTGCCTTGTTAAAAATCCTACCTATGTTTTAATACTTTTCAGTTCCTGCGCTCTTTTGGTTAGTGCATATGTAGCCCCTTGCATTCTCTCCCCTATAGATATGTACCCCCTTGCATTCTCTCCCCTATAGATATGTACCCCCTTGCATTCTCTCCCCTATAGATATGTACCCCCTTGCATTCTCTCCCCTATAGGTATGTACCCCCTTGCATTCTCTCCTCTATAGCATTCTCTGTGTTGCATCTCCCTATGCACACCTTTCATAACAAATAAAATATTTACTAAACCCGTGCTCACCTTTGCTGCTGAGGAGTTGATTGAATGATTCTTTCCACTTCATGACCTCCTTCATGCAGCTTCTGCAGAGATTAGAAAATACGATTTTTATAATTTCACATCCTTCCTAAATGTTCCATAGCAACAGATTTGGTCTTGTTTATTAATGCAAACCTCTCTGACCCATAGCAACCAATCCAAAGTCATTATTCACTTACTCATCTAGAATAAATGCATTGCCTTATTAAACCTGTCTATAAATAGAAGGCACATCGCACCACGGCGTCACGTCAGAGACAAATGTGCGATCACAATCTTACAGGTGAGATAAAATGTTGCAATAGCAGCCTGTCAGCGCATAATTTAAAACCTGTTTCTAAAAATAGACGCAGACCCTGTATAGGGCAATTTTACCAGCAAAAATATAAAAAAAAACATTTTTTGCTTTATTTTTCAGTGTTTGATTTAGGATTCACCCCAAATGCATCTATGGGGGAGATATACTAAACAGAATCTGGTGCAGCTGAGCATAGTAACCAATCAGTTTATAGCTTCAATTTGTTTAATTAAGCGTTGACAATAAAAGCTAGAAGCTGATTGGTTACAACGCACAACTGCACCAGCTTCTGTGTGCACCATTTTCAGTAAATCCCCTATATGTAGGTTTTCGATTGATTTTTGAACACAATAGGCAAAGAATCTCCGAATGGGCGAAACTCTTGGCTTACCTCTGACCGTCTTTCTTTTTGTAAAAGCCCGATGGCACCAGCTTGTGCCCAACGTCTACTTTGTGAATTAGGGTGCTGATCGACGATCGCAGGTCCTTAGCTTTATCACACAAAAAGGCGTCAGGATTGAGGGAATTCAGATACATCATTGTCTTGCGCTGAGTCCTATGTTGTTCGGCGTTCCTGCCTCGGTTGGTAAGCAGCAAGAGTTTTTCAATAGGGTTCCTTGCAGAGCGGACGGCTTATCGTTCCAAGGGAGAACAATGGGAGTCTGCTAGTCCTTTGTGCATGCTTTTTGAAACTGGTTCCAGAATCTGGCATCCTTCCTTTTATCTGGGAGCGTGCAGATTAGTACAACCTCCCTAGGAGGAGGAACACAACGTGACAACCATGGGAGGGAGAAGGGACAAGAGGAGCAAACCTCCTCCAGCTGTGCCAGGGCAGACAGTGCTGTCTTATTATGTGACGAGCTGACATTCTGTATTTCTTACATTTAGCTGTTGTGGATCTATTGTGATCTATTGTGTTCGCATAATAAGAGGAGCACAGCGAAACCGTATGGAGCCCACTGCTGACAAATAAAGATATGTAGACGCAATCACCTTACCGCTCAACAAACAGGGACGTTTATCCAAAGAGAAGAACAATCCCTAAAACTCAAATGTCATCATACAGTATTTCTCTTTACCTGCTGAGCCTCTGATAACAGGAAGTTAATGCGGCTGATTATTCTTTCAGCTTTCTGCATTTTAGCTCTTTGATCTTTAAAGGGAAACTATTTATTTGTTTGTTTTTTAGCTTTTTTTTTTTTTTTTTGTGAACATTCTTAATTGGATATAAATAATTAGATCACTTTGTGCTTGATTTTAAAAGCTTTTTTTCTATGTACTGTTTGTAATTATATATGTACATGAGAGCATCTATAGTTACTCTTTATACATACTGGCTTTTTTCATGCTTAAAGTGACATTGATGTTTTTTTTTTAGTGTGTTTGCAGACCTGCAGTAATGAACTACAATCCATTTAACCTTATTTCCTATGGATCACGTTCAAATCTGAGCAGTTTCCTGCAATGTGATTTTTGGAAAGGTGCAGAGACTTTTTTTTTTTTTTTTTTTACACAGGCAGCACAGAGCGTTTTTGGCTCCATTGACGTCATTAGAATCATAGCAAAAAGGAATACACATGCATTTTTGATTCTTTTTTGATGTTTTCTTGCATGGCATTGTGTTTTAAAAGCTTTTTTTCTATGTATTGTTTGAAATGATATATGTACATGAGAGCATCTATAGTTACTCTTTATACATACTGGCTTTTTTCATGCTAAAAGCGACATCAATGTTTTTTAGTGTGTTTGCAGACCTGCAGTAATGAACTACAATCCATTTAACCTTATTTCCTATGGATCTCATTCCAATCTGTGCAGTTTCCTGATTTGTGTTTTTTTGGAAAGGTGCAGAGACTTTTTTTTTTTTTACATGCAGCACAGAGCGTTTTTGGCTCCATTGACGTCATTAGAATCATAGCAAATAAGGAATATACATGCATTTTTGATACATTTTTGCTGTTTTCTTGCATGGCAACAGACTTTTCCTCCTGACACAAACACATTAGGGTTGATTTACTAAAACCGGAGAGTGCAAAATCTTGTGCAGCTGTGCATAGGAGCCAATCAGCTTCTAACTTCAAGTGATAATAAGGCTGGCCATACATTATACAATTTTTTTTTTTACAATTTTCTGTACAATTTTCTTGAAATTTACCTTCCACTATGTAGTACGAAGTTCAGGGAGATGGGTGTTGGGCGCTACTGACCAGAAGGGAAATCCACCAAAAAGGCACAAAGGATGTCCAATGGGTCCTCTTTGTGAACTGTCCAAATGGCCGACATACAGGGTAGCACTGGTGGTAAAACTCGGGAAATCCCGCTGGCAACAATAGAAAAGATAGCAGGCGCCACTTGTAATAAGCCAAAGATTTATTGCACAACAACAATGTAGTAACTTACAGCAGAAGCAGAAGTAATGTCCTAGGAAGCTGGTCCACGGAGCTGGTTTGACCGGAAGCCGCAATGGAACGCAGGCTAGCCGGAAGTGACGTAACGCGTTTCGGAGCATGCGTACTCGGCTCCGTCTTCAGACGTCACTTCCGGCTAGCCTGCGTTCCATTGCGGCTTCCGGTCAAACCAGCTCCGTGGACCAGTTTCCTAGGACATCACTTCCGGGCTGGAGCACGGCCGGACTAGTGAGGACTAGACGCTATGACATGGAATGTGGATTGATGCTTATTCCACTGTAAGTTACTACATTGTTGTTGTGCAATAAATCTTTGGCTTATTACAAGTGGCGCCTGCTTTCTTTTCTACTATGTAGTACAAAGGCCTGCCTAAATGGATACAATTGAAAGTGTTGTTTAGTTTTGACCTCATATTATGTGGTTTGTGGTAAATCTAACAGAAAATGAATGGCCAGCCTAAAGCCCCGTACACACGCGTCGAAAATTGGCAGGGAATTTTCGTCCGACGACCGATCTGCCGATTTTTGGCTTGTTAGTATGATGCTTCCGACAACCAACTCCGACTTTTCGGCCGAAAAAAATCTGGTGTGCAGACTATAAAATTTTTGTTGGCCGTCAACGGCCGATTTTTGTGCAGTCAGTACAGAATTCAACAGGGAAAAATCTGATGAGCAAGTCTGGGCATGCTCAGTGAAAAAAGAACACAAAGAAAGCAAACCAACACATGACATCACTTCTGAAATAGCTTTTTGTTGGGCGAGAAAATTTGTGTGCAGTCTAGGCACATTCCAACCAACAAAACACCACTCTGGACAAAAGACGGAAGATCAGTCGGCCCGATAATCGTTGCGTGTGTACGGGGCTTTAGTCTCAATGCACACTAGCATTTTATTTAAGCTCCTTGAAGTTGTTATTAGCATTTTTTTCTGCTCCTAGAGGCTAAATAATGTCATCCTATGTGTCAATGCACACTACTTTAGACTGTTAGCGTTTTTAAAGCTTCAGCGTCTAGGAGCAGAAAAAAATATATTTTGTTTTTTGAAGCGTTTTTCCAGCAGAAAAAAAAATGCTAAACGCTGCTAAACGACTCTAAACGCTACTAAAACGCTCCTAACAGCTTTTTTTTACGCTTTTTTTCTTCCCCCATGTACTTTAAAAACGCAAATAAAATGTAAATTTTTCTAAAAGCTTCTAAAGGCTACTTAAACACCACTACAAGCTGGCACAAAAACACTATTATCAGCATTTTTCACCCAGCGCTTTTTTAACTACTTGCCGACCCCCTGCCGCAGATATACTGCGAACTGCAAACCTGTATGGCGGTACGCGGGAGTGATCCTGGGGGCGCGCATGCCCACTCGCCAGTGGGGAACCCAATCTACGGGGCCGGCGGCCGCGATCGCTCCCCGTGAGGAGAGAACGGCGGTCTGCTGTTGTTCTCTCAGCTATTAACACAGAGCTCCTGTGTTCCTCCTATTTAGGAACACAGGACTCTGTGTTGATTTCTCAAGCCCATCCCCCCCACCATTAGAAAACACCCCCTAGGCATACATTTAACCCTTTGAACGCCCTTGGGTTAATTCCTTCCCTGCCAGTGTCGTTAGTACAGTAACAGTGCATATTTTTTAGCACTGATTACTGTAATAATGTCACTGGTCCCCCTAAAAAGTGTAAAAAATGTCAGTTAGGGGTCCGATCTGTCCGCCGCAATGTCCCAGTCCTACTAAATATTGATGAACACCGCCATTACTAGTAAAGAAATCAAAATAAATAAAAATGACATAAACCTTTCCCCTTGTTTGTAGATGCAATAACTTTTGCACAAACCAATCAAAATTCTCTTATTGCGATTTTTTTTTACCAAAAATATATAGCAGAAAACAAATTGGCCTAAAAGGATGAAACAATTAGATTTTTAATTTTTTTTCATTGGGAATGTTATATAGCAGAAAGTGAAAAATATATATTTTTATTTTTTTCAGAATTGTCGCTCGTTTTTTGTTTTTAAGCACAAAAAATAAAATTCGCACAGGTGATCAAATACCACCAAAAGAAAGCTCTATTTTTTTTTTTTTTTTTTTTTAATAACAAACATGTTATACTTATGTGATTTTGCACCAAGCATCCCCAATCCTCCTCTTCTCGGGTCCCTTGTTGGTGCTCCTGGCCGCTCCCTCCTGCCCAGTGCCCCCAAAGCAAGCAGTTTGCTATTGGGTTCACCTGAGCAGGCTCACTGCTCCAATTGTCCCTTCGCACTTGGAGTGTGGCTTGGCCCTGCCCCCTGTCTCTCCTCATTGGCTCACTGGCCATGATTGACAATAGCTCCCGAACCTCCCCTTTTCCTCTTACTTCTGTTTGTTCGGAAAAAGTAGTACATGTTAGTTGCTCTCGAGTGCACTAATCTACTCAAATGCCCCATCCCATAGTCCCTATTCCATCTCAGGAGCACGTAAGAGAGGGTGGCTACATTGCTACATACCAGGGGCGTAACTACAGGGGTTGCAGGGGTTGCAATTGCAACCGGGCCCAATGCTCCAGGGGGCCTGTGTGGCTCTCCTGTACACCTGCATAGGAGGGGCGGCGAGGGAAGCATGTAGAGAATCACTGTCTCCCTTTTCCCTCCAGTAGCTGTAGGAGGAAAACGGAGGAGATTGGTTCTGCTGTATGCTGCCCCCGCCACTCCTCCTATCCAGTTCACTTGTGTTCTGCTGTCTCTGGGCCCCTGTGTGCTCCCTGCCCCCCCCCCCCCCCCACTGTGCTCCCTCCCCTCTCCTGCCAGGTGCTGTAGGGGATGTGTCACAATAGAGAACCAGGAAGGGGTCGGTAAATATGTAATTTACCAGCTCCTTCCTTCTCTAAATGGACAGAGTCATAGTCAGTGACATTGTAAAAAAAATAAAATAAAATGATAAAAAATAATACAATTTAAATACCAAAAAATCTACTGACACCAGTGGGTGAACTTCCAGGATCGCAAAGGTCTCACTTGCAACCAGGCCCTGGCATTCAACCACCGTGGGGAGGCCCCAAGATGGCAGGAAGGGGGGCCCACTGCAGAACTTGTGAAAGGACCCCGCTGTGGGACCTTAATAAAGGGCCCTGCAACGAGAGAAAAGAGCCCCAGGATCAGTGGGAAGCCCCAGGCTTGAAGGAAAGGGCCCCAGCCGGGGGGGGGGGGGGTGGGCCTTCATGGCTTCTTGCACTGGGGCCCTGAAGGTTCTAGTTATGCCTCTGCTACATACAGTGGGACCATGGAGAACATATCCACGCTCTAACAAGAAGTTGGATCACTGCAGAAGAAAAAAGGAATCTGGAGATTTGGAGGAGGCTGGGAGCAATAGAAGGCACTTTTTGAGTGAAGAATACATACTTGGATAGATTTTTTTTTTTCTTTAGCTGGTCATATATACGTAGATTCCTTTTGTTCAGTCCCACTGGACAATAAAAATCTATTGATATTGATTGAGGAATTGCCGCTGCCGGCTTTTGTATTCAGCGGTTGCTGAATCCCCAGCAGTGGTCTCGTCTGATTGGATGCATGCGCGGTTCAGCTGAAAAGTGTGAAGGCCCCTTTCACACTTGTGCAACTTGTCCTGCGACTTGGGACTGCAAAGTCGCATGACAAGTCGTACCCCATGATTTCCAATGAGTACTGTTCATTTCTGTGCGACTTCAAGTCGCAACGACTTCAAAGTAGTCCCTGCACTACTTTGGTCCGACTGTAATGCGTTTTGAGGTCCATAGACCTCAAGATCACACAGGCATTGCTTCAAGTCCAGTGAAAATTTGCGGCAAAAAAGTGTCGCAAAATTGCGCGACTTTTAGGTCGCACAAGTGTGAAAGGAGCCTAAATTCAATGGAAAGGTCAACTTTTGTTGAGTGGGGGGGGGGGGGGGCAGCCAACGGGGACACCGACAGCTCAAATTTTGGTCAATACACCTGAATGACAAACCATGTATGCAGGGCAGCCATCAGGGGGGCACAGCCCATACACATGTAAGGGGCCCAGGCGTTCCGAGGGGCCCGGCTGCCCTGGCCCACACCAAGGAGACCGAGTAGTTGCAGCTGCAGTAACTAGCAATTGCTAAAGCATAGCGACTGCAGAGTAAGCCAATGCAGCTGGACGGATGTCTCTTTGCTGGATTGCGTTGACTCTTAAGTTGTAAGAGTGTTAAAATAGAAGTGGGTGCACTGAAGGACTCGGTGGGATGGCCAGTGGGTGGATTCGGTGGGACGGCCAGAGGGCAGGCCCTGCGGAATGTTGGTGGTCAGGCCCGGTGGGGCACAGGCCTTAAGCTGTGTAAGGGGCCCCAAAATTTCTGATGGCTGCCCTGCATGTATGGCGCCCTTTGAGTTATTTATATATTACAGCTATTTATAGAGCACCACAATTTACGTAACACTTTACATACTGTACATTCATACCATTCCCTACCCTCAGGGAGTTTTTACAGTATTGTGTCCCTACCCTCACATACAGTGCATACACATCCTATAACCAATTTATACAAGAGGCAACTTATCTACCAGCATGTCTTTGTAGTGTGGGAGGAAACCGCAAAATACCTGGAGGATACTTACGCAAGCACAGGGATAACATGCAAATTCCATATTCATAGTGTCTTGACTGGTATTTGAACCAGAGACCCCAGTGCTGCAGGGCAGAAGTTGATTGAACCAATAGGGGCTCATTCAGACCACTAGTTATGGGCAGATAGACTGGAGCTGAACTCTGCCAATGGATGCAGCAGCATTTGTGCTGTGGCCTTGTACAAGCTGGATGTTTGCAGCGACCTATTTGTGAGCAGTTAGAAATGTTGACCCTGGATTCAAACTTTGAACCAAAGGCGTAACTAGAACCTTCAGGGCGCCGGTGCAAGAAACCATGAAGGGCCCTTCCCTTCAAGCCTAGGGCTCTTTTCACTCATCCTGGGGCCCTTTACTCTCATTGTGGGGCCCTTTATTACGGTCCCACAGCAGGACCCTTTCACAAGTTCTGCAGTGGGCCCCCTTCCTGCCATCTTGGGGACTCCCCACAGTGGTGGAATGCCAGGGCCTGGTCGCAAGTGTGACCTTTGCGATCCTGGAAGTTCATCCACTGGTTTCAGTCGTTTTTATTTTTGGTATTTTAATTGTATTATTTTTTATCATTTTATTTTATTTTTTTACAATGTCACTGACTATGACTCTGTCCATTCAGAAAAAGAAGGAGCTGGTAAATTACATATTTACTGACCCCTTCCTGGTTCTCTATTGTGACACATCCCCTGCAGCAGCCAGAAGGAGAGGGAAGGCAGCACAGTGGGGGACCAGGGCAGCACACAGGGGCCCAGAGACAGAAGAACACAAGTGAACTGGATAGGAGGAGTGGCGGCGGCAGCATGCAGGGGAACCAATCTCCTCCATTTTCCTCCTGAAGCTACAGGTGTACAGGGGAGGCGCACAGGCCCCCTGGAGCATGGGGCCCAGTTCCAATTGCAAGCCCTGTAGTTATGGATGATCAGTGGTCCTAATCACATCTAATTGCTTGGATTGAGCCATAATCTGTCCCTAGGGTGAAGGTCCCACGGGTAATCGTTCCCTGTGCTGTTGCGTCCACTGTCAGCCTGTCATTGTTTTGTGTACAGAATGAGGAAATTTAGATTTGAAGGACTTTAGAGGTGCTCATGGAACTCCACCACCACAAGAAATTAAAAAATGGGAAAATTTCCCCTACAAAGTTTATTTGTATAAATCACATTAAAATCATACAACTTTTTTTTTTAAATATCATTGCAAAACAAAATAATCTTTTCCTCCACCGCCTCCTGGCCCTTTAAAGTGTTACAAAAACCCAGGACCCCACACTCGCTATATATGGTTTCCTGCAGTACACAGAACATGGAAATGCAATAGTTTTAGTAAATACAAACTGCTAAATACCTTTTCTCATCAGCAGTATATAGCAGTCTTGTGACCTCTATCTGTGTCCAGCCAAGCAATGGTTAAAGCTTGTAGGAGGAGTTTTTATTCTCCCATGATTGTCCGATGAGGATGCAGGACCCCTGATCCTCTGACTGGACAATGCTGATTGGCCCTGTTCTGATCACATGCACCCTCCAAAGGAAAAAAAAAAACTTGGTAGCAATAGAAACCAAATTGAGCATGTGCAGCTTTCCCCCAAAGGCTTTGTTCTATCAGGAGATGGATTGGGGACAGAGGAAGAAGGGGAGGATCAGAGATGACAGGATCAAACAGCCTTTTTACATAATGCAGAGGATAAAGCCCTTAGGTTCCACAGTGAATAGAACAAGCAGGAGGTTCTAAATGCCGGGAGGCGGAGGCAGGCATTCCGGTCACGTGACTGCTGTGATTGGCTGTCACACTGGTCACATGATTGGAAAGCTCCCGATCGCAAGTATGCATCGGAGCTTTCCGATACCCACCGGCAACTGTGCAGGGAGCCTTCAGGGCACGTGCTCTCGGCACAGAAAGATGTTTACCAAGCCCATCCGCCGAGAGGCCGTAATTGTAGATATTACATAATCATAAATAACAATTACCCCCAGTATACTCAGACTGGGCAACAGCCCTTGCATTTTGTAGGTATAAGCATATAGTGGAAGCTGGCAAATCATGTCTCTACGCATTTCATTGGAATTAGGACCTGCTTCCTTAGAGAACCAATGGAAGAGATACAATGTGCAGTGTTTACCTAATGATATATACCTGTATATACCTGTGTGTATATATATATCTATATATTTTTTTTTTTTTATTAATCCGCTGTCGTGCAAAAACCAAAAAACGGAAAAAACATTAAGTGAACAAAAAACGTGCATGTGTGTGCTTTAGATCCCCGGGGTGCAAGGCTCCTGACAGGGACATGGGGTTCCGATAGTCTGCCTAGCCAGAAGGCCTGGTAGACCTCGTTCTTCGAGGTTAGCCAAAGCTGACCATCGAATACTGGGTGAAGAAGCCCCCCTCCCCCCCCAAGGGAAGGGCAGGAAGAAACCAAAAGGCCACACATTCTCCCCCTAGACATCAGGGCAAGCCTGAGGACATGTGCACTGGCCGGGCCCACTATATGTACAGTAGATTGTCAGGTACAAAAAACTACAATAGTATGCCTCTTGTTGATCTGTAGTATACAGTATATATATATATATATATATATATCAGATAATTACGGTTTATTTAACCGCTAGAGTACTAGGACTGTGGCAACACATCCCCTATCTGCAAATGCAGAGACCACTCCAAAGGAAGCAGCAAAAATAAGGAGAAAAATCCAAAAAGAGATCCCAAATGAGTAAACAAAGATTATACTCTAATATCAAAAAGAAATGAACCAATACGGCCGCAATAAAAATCAAAATTAATTTTCTCATACGCGATCTTTTGGGCGTCGTGCGTTTGTTGCATGCCCTTAAATAGCCCTCTTGGGTAAATTTGTAAATAGACTAAAGCTGGCTATACATTAGTGCCGGTTCACATATATGCGATGCGGGAATCCTGCGAATCCACTGCGGGAACCCGCATCACATTCAAATCGCAGGCAATTCACACTGTCATATGCAAATTGCCAGGGGTGTCAATACAAAGTTAACGACACCCCCAGATCAGTTGGCATATCGCAGTGCAAACTGTCAGTTCGGACATAAATTGGATCGCATTGGTGTGAACACCATGCGATCCGATCCTGCTGCGGATACAAAAAGGGTGCTGTGCGAGTTCTGTCTGAATCCAATGCAAATTCAGCTAAACAATCTGTATGGCTGAATTCGCATCACATGTGATTTTCAGAGCAGTGCGCTCCGAATCACATGCGATGTCTGTCATCGCTATATATCAGGGGTCCTTAAATAAAATTCATGGGGGTCCGGTCGGAAAAAAATTCTTCTAGCGGAGGTCTGAGCCTATATATAGAATGTGATCTGGGACTCAATCATTTTATTTTGTTCAACCAATTCCCCCATCCCCCCATCCACACACTCATTGGGGGTGGGGGAATCACTCTCGCTGAGCTATTGTATTCTGATGGCAGAGAGCCTTCCCCACCTTCAGAATACAATGATCAGTGTTGACGCCTATGGCCGGCTGGTCTTATAGAAGTCAATCAATAGATCAGCTTCTGTACAACCAGCCTGCCGGTACATGGATCGAAATTTCCAGAACCGGCTGAATTTCAATCCATGTATGGCCAGCTTTGTCTGCACACGCCTGGGCTCCCAGATGTTCTGCAAGACACTTGCCGCACCATGGATGAGTGAATGAGGCCATAGCATGCGTTGATCAGAGGCGGTGTGACTGCTGGGAAGCACTGACAGCCCCGATAAAGAAGATCTGTATATTTGTAGAAGATTTGTGATAATGGAAATATGGTACAGCAAGTAAAGAAAAGAGGAAAAGCTGCATAAAAGGTGCTTTATAGCAGATACAGTATGTTAGGTGCATGCACACTAGGAATGCGTTAGTGTAACAGTTCTAGGTATTTATTACACAGACAGAGAGAGAGATCAGTCAGGGGCGGGACAAGGGGTGGGCAGGAGGGATGGTTGTCCTGGGCGCAATGGTTTATTGCAGGGGTGGGGGGGGGCACCTTGACCCTAACCCTAAGGCAGAGGTGTCAAACACAAGGACCGCGAGCCAAATGTGGCCCCCCAGGCAATTTCATGTGGCCCTCCCAGCTCTCTGGCAGCTGCGGCACCCCCCTTGTCTCTGTAGTCGGCAGCAAAGAGGACATAACTTCTTTGCCAGATCCTGGTCTCCTCTGTGCTGCTGCAAAATGGCTCATCTTTGCCCCCCCCCCCTTCTCAGCAGCCTGCAGCAGAGAGAAGGGCAGAACTCCTCCTGAAGATCCTGCACCTCTCTGTACAGCCGCAACACCACCTTGCCTTTGCCTCCCCCTGGTCTCAGCATTCAGCATACTCTGGAAGCTGACTCCAGCCCTCCTCTGGTTCTCCTCCAGACTCTGCACTTGTTCCCAGATCCACCCGCATCTTCTTCCTGGTAGCAGAAGAAGGTAAGGGGGTGCATTGTTAAGTAAGAAAGGTTGGGTGACTCTTGACATCTGATGGTGGGTGGTTCTTGACATCCCATGTAAGGGTGTAAGGGGGCGTGGGGTGCTCTGGGCATCTAATCCTACAGATATAACTGGCCCTTTGAGGGCAACCACAATGCTGATGAGGCCCGTGACAAAATTGAGTTTGACACCCCTGCCCTAAGGGAAGGGGGGCACAATTTGGCATCCTTGCCCTGGGCGCAATGGTTTATTGCAGGGATGGGGGGGGGGGGCGCCTTGACCCTAAACCTAAGCGAAGGGGGGCACAGTTTGGCATCCTTGTCCTGGGCGCAATGGTTTATTACAGGGATGGGGGGGCGCCTTGACCCTAAACCTAAGCGAAGGGGGGCACAGTTTGGCATCCTTGCCCTGGGCGCTGGATGACCTTGTCCCGGCACTGATCACAGTACTTCTCCTGACAATGTCTTCTTCTGTATTTCCCTCCAGAGCCTTCTTGTTCAGTCAACATCTACTTCCTGCAGTGAGATGCTGGCTCAGAGATGGCACTATCATGTAAATTCTGGTGCCTGTGCTGTTCACAAACGTCTGACACAGACTGACCCCTGCTGCAACCCTTTTCTACACAGTTACAATGTTGCTGTATATTGAGACATGTTAGAAACGTATTCATGCAGGCATGGAAATGTACTGAAAGGTCTACAGTAAGGTGCACATGACAATAACTATTTAAAATATGCGCGCCCCAATGCTGTAGAAACATTTTGTAGAAACAAAGGTGGAGGGACAAATATGACTACATTCTGAGATGACAGCTGTCACCTTTCACTGCGTTCTCTGGATTCCAGGTAGTCCAAAGTTCTAACTCAATGGTAAATAAAATGTCTTTAGCTATGTCGGAATCATTCTTTATAACCAAAAAGTGTTTTAGCTCCAAGGAAAATCATGACCCTGAGTGAGTGCTGAAATCATGACTTTAATAATTAGATCAAATAAATTGACAATTATCTTCTTTCTTTGCAAAGATAGAATAGCCAATATGCAGATTATAATTGATGTCCTAGAAAGCGTTATGTTCATGCATCCACCCCTCCATCCCCGCCGTGTTGACTGACCGCAATCCAAAGCTAGCCATAGATGGATCAAGATTTCAATCCACCTATGGCTTCTCTAGAACATGATTAGGGTATTCCTGATGCTTACTCCCTGTTAACCACAACCATATGCTTAACCTAAACAAAATACCAGTGACACCAGTTTTGGAGAAAATTGGCCCGGTGGGCCATTTAGTAACAAATAACCAAAAAAACCAAAACACATTATTTTTAACATAACTATAAATATTCCAGTATACCATGAAATAAGTTGTTGGTCTTGGGAGGCACAAAATTCCAATTAACGAGGGGGTGGGGGTTTTTTTCTCTAGATAGTAGGAGTGGGTTTTGCCTTCGTCCCTATTTTGAATAGAAAAATGGGGTGTTTGGTGTCTCAGGCCAAGGTGATGGGACTTTTAGGGCAAGTAATAGTATTACTACAAGTATAAAAAATATATAGTATCGGATTTATTCCGTTGTACATAAAGCATAATAATATATACATACATTCCAATAAGGTGGAGATATGTGTTTTGGGTATAGGCCCAATGTGATAAAGATAGAAAAAGAACGATTCAAAGGAATCTGTGACATGTGTGATAGTTTGTGACAAAACTAGGGATAATGATCTCTGTGTTTCCTGTGTAGTCCAGGAAGGGGTGGTTCACAGAGTCTATCCCTAAACTGACGCGTTTCGGCTTTCTATTAGCCTTTCTCAAAGATTCTTTGTCACCCAGCTGAAATATATGAAATCAATAACATATCTGTTATTGTAAATATTCATGTAGATTTAAAATACTGGAGTTTTAGTATAAGGTATTAGGTACAATTCCAATTAACCTGGTATCAGCGTAATTCGTTAAACAGTCCCCAGCCGCGCAACACCAGCTCGGGGACAACCCACTTGACCACTGATACCTCCTGTTACCACTTCCTGTTAATATCCACTATTAACCGGGATACACCAGAGGGCTCCATACCTAGATGGGTCACCCTAAACACTTTGTTACCAACACTGTTTTTACCGCCTCCAAAGACCCCCAACTGCCAACACCCAGTATGTAAACAAAACCAAACCCATCAGCCCCAAAAAAAAAAAAACGACCCCAAAACATTCACGGCAACCAATCCTAACCAAACAGGGCGGGAGGGCGGGGATCCTTCCTTCCTGGCTGCAACGAAGAATGTGCTGGAAAAACGTAAGTCCCCCCCACTTACATTACTGAAAACCCCACCTACTTGTAACTGCCCAATCCTTGACCTTGACCTGACATAGACCTATTGACATTAACTCCGGACTGCCCGTGGCCCAGTAAACCCCCCTCATGAGGCCCTACGCTTATTTTTTTTTTTTTTGCTTCGGGCCTTACTGGAATTTTGGAAAATTTTAACTCAGTCAGTGCATGCAGCCAACCAGCTACAGCGCTCTTCAGTATATTCTGAAATCGCCATCGGAGGAGTCCCTGTTGTCAGAATATCATAGCGCAGTGTGTGAATGTGGATGGAGTAATCCATTATTTTTTTTTTTTTAATCAGCTATCCATGGCCAGTTTTACTGTCCATACAGTGAAACAAAATAGCTCCTATTGATATGTGATCAGAATTCATTTTACCCTTGTTCAGGGTCCATTTATACCATTTATAACCACACACTATATTGTCAAAAGTATTGGGACGCCTGCCTTTACACGCACATAAACTTTAATGGCATCCCAGTCTTAGTCTGTAGGGTTCAATATTGAGCTGACTCACTCTTCGTTGCTATAACAGCTTAAACTCTTCTGGTAAGGCTGTCCACAAGGTTTAGGAGTGTGTCTATGGGAACGTTTGACCATTCTTCCAGAAGCACATTTGTGAGGTCAGACACTAATGTTGAGCAAGAAGGCCAGGTGTTCTATCGGGTTGGGGTCAGGACTCTGTGCAGGCCAGTCAAGTTCCTCCACTCCAAACTCGCTCATCCATTAACTGACCTCAACCCGACACAACACCTTTGGATTAATTAGAGCGGAGAATGTGAGCCAGGCCTTCTCATCTAACATCAGTGATGACCTCACAAATGCGCTTCTGGAAGAATGGTCAAACATTCCCATAGACACACTCCTAAACCTTGTGGACAGCCTTCTCAGAAGAGTTGAAGCTGTTAGTCTCCATTCACACTAGTACGACTTGTCAGGCGACTTGGTCAGCCTGACAAGTCACGCACCGTCACGGTCCATTGACTGCTACAGGAACCGTTCTAATAGGAGAGACACAAGTCGCTCCGACTTAGAAAAAGGTTCCTGTAGTACTTCGGGGCGACCTGGAGCGACTTGCATAGACATTCATTTTATGAAGTCCGTGCAAGTCGTGCCGAAAGTCGCGGTGCACGCAACTTCACAAGTCGCCCCCGAAGTCATGCCGCTTCAGTGTGAACCGGCACTTCTAGCTGCAAAGGGTGGTCCAACTCAATATTGAACCCTACAGTCCAAGACTGGGATGCCATTAAAGTTCATGTGCATGTAAAGGCAGGCGTCCCAATACTTTTGACAATATAGTGTATGTATTAGACTGTGATGGGCAGCCTTGCCCAATTCAGTTTCAATGCATAGACAAGGCAGTTTGCCTTATGTCCTTTTAGTTCAGTTCAAACCAACAGACTGCATCGGTGTGCAAAAAAATAAAATAAGGCAGGCTGCAATTTACACAGCGCATTGAGATGTACTTCACCGCAGCACAAGGCGCGCTGTGGTGCATCAAGATAAATGCCATTTTGTGAAATTTCAATAAAGAAAAAAAAAGTAAACAAAAGCAATGTGTTGTAACAATACATGGCACCACCCATTTAGAATGTACACCAGCGGGTACGCATTATACAGAGCATATCCCAGCACCGCTGGTGTGAATGTTGTTTTTCCAAACAGAGCTGTTGGTTTTCAGAAATCACACCAGGGCTGTGTTTTTTTGCCAGTTTAGGTGAAAATAAAGCTAGGCAGAGATTCTCTTTGGTATTCCCTTGGCTTCTAAATGTGGTGTATATTGAAGGGCAGCATGTTAAACCTACAAACTGTAGCTGCAATGTAATAAACGTCATTATGGGGTATATAATGTTCCATGGTTCTCTAAGGGTCCATGCACACTAGACAGCAGAAAGAATGCAAGAATGGCTGGCAGAAAAAAATGCATAAAAAACACTCTTATGGAGCATATTGTACACATTGTGTTTAGGCGCGTTTATGTGTTTTTGCATTTCTAAGCCTTTTTCCCAAAACAGTAGAAAAAAATGTACACTTAAAAACTCTTGATGAGCCTAAATGTCGCATTTATGTGTGTTTTAGGCGCCTCAAGTGTTTTTTTTCTGCACAAAAGTTCCTCTGAAAAACGCACTTGTGATGGATTTTTTTTCAGCCTGTAAAAGTTCCTCTACAAATATGCCTGTAAATGCCCAAATGTGCATTGACACATAGGCTAACATAGAGCTGCTTCTACAGGCTGAAAGAAAAAACACCGAACACGCCAAGCAGCATTTTTTCTGCCCAGTCTGCATAAGGCCTAAGGCTAAGTTCACATTGCTGCATTGCGGTAACTTATGCATCAGTATCCTGGGATGTCATTCTTTATGAATGGCACTCCAATTCACTAGGGCAAGCCACCTACTCTGCAGGGTGCTGCAACGCACAGCATGCAATACCAAGCATTGTGTTTCTAAAAAGTGTCAGGTGCAGGATTGGCTGCGATTGGGTGCGTTGGAAGCCCATTTAAAATGATTGAATTAATTTGTTTTGAATGGCAGCATAACACACTAAGGCACATGTGTCAAACACAAGGCCCACGGGCCGAATACGGCCCACCAGGCAATTTCATGTGGCCCTTGCCCCCAGTGGCGGCTGGTGCTCCATGGGCTGGGGGGCCGCAGACGGACCACACCATACCCCCCCCCCCCCCGGACCACACCAGCTCGCACACCATACCATCTCCTTCAGTCCAGGGTGAGTGAGCCAGCAGTCGCTTCTCCCAGTGGCAGCAGTGGCTTCCCCTGCGTCTCCTCCTTCCTTGGCCAATAGCATGGCCTCTCCTTTCGGCTAATCGGGAAACTGGCTCTAATCACGTACATGAAAGAAAAACCCTATTGGAATCCATGCGTCCGGCGCCCTGCATGTAGATTAGGAGGCCGGATGCACGGATAGGGGGGGCGGCCCCTGTGCCCCCAACGCACCAGCCGCCACTGCTTGCCCCTCTCCTGCAGCTGTAGCACCCCCCTCATCTCCGCCCCCACTCTGTCTCAGCAGCAGATCTCCAACTACAGATCCTGCACAGAGATCTGTGCAGCCGCAGTACCCCCTCATTTTGGCCTCCCCTGGTCTCAGCATTCAGCAGACTCTGGCAGCTGACTCCAGCCCTCCTCTGGTTCTCCTCCAGAGCCTGCACTTTCTGCTTCCCAGCTCCACCCCCAGCTTCTTCCTGTCAGCAGTACAAGATTAAGGGGTGCACTGTAATGTATGGGAGGGTGGGGGACTCGACTTCTGATAATGGGGGGACTCTTGATATCTGATGTAAGGGGGGATTGGGGTGTTCTGGATATCTAGTCCAGCCCTTTGTGGGTAACAATAATGCTGGTGCGGCCCACGATGAAATTGAGTTTGACACCCCTGCACTAAGGTATTGCACATGCATTGAAGCACACCATCGTGAATTGCAGTGTGTTGTGTTGCAGATTTTGCAATGCATCCAATTTGTGGACCATTATGGTGTGTTTACAGTTTATTCCTTTCTTTTGTTTTTTTTGTTTTTCAGTTTATTCCTTTCTATTAGCTGCCTTGATATAAGGAAGGTAATGCACACGACATGTTAGGGCATGTACTTTGACACATCCACAGAAATGTAAATGAGACCTATAAGAACTGTTTAGGCAGCCCATCTCATTACCTAGGTGTTAGTAAATCTAAAGAAGATTTAACAGTGATTGGATGATCATGTTTTAACCACTTGACCTCCGGAAGATTTAACCCCCTTCATGACCAGGCCATCTTTTGAGATAGGGCACTGCATTACTTTACCTGACAATTGCGTAGTTGTGCGACACTATACCCAAATAAAATGTATGTCATTTCTTTCCCACAAACAGAGCTTTCTTTTGGTGGTATTTGATCACCTCTCCAGTTTTTATTGTTTGCGCTATAAACATAAAAAGACTGACAATTTTGAAAAACAAACAATATTTATTAGTTTATGCTATAAAACATATCTATTAGAAAAAATTGAAAAAAAAATTGAATTTCTTCATCAATTTAGGCCAATATGTATTCTGCTACATATTTTTGGTAAAAAATCCCAATAAGCGTATATTGATTGGTTTGAGCAAAAGTTATCACGTCTACAAACTAGGGGATAATTTCTTTTTACTAGTAATGGTGGTGAATGGCGATTAGTGACTTATAGCAGGACTGCGACATTGCAGCCGACAGTCAGACAATAACTGACACTTTTGACACTTTTTGGGGACCCGTGACACTAATTACAGTGATCAGTGTTAAAAATATGCACTATCACTGTACTAATGACACTGGCTGGGAAGGGGTTAATATCAGATCAAAGGGTTAACTGTGTGCCTAGGCTATGTTAAACTGTGGGAGGTGCTTTTACTAGGGAAAGGCATGGATCCGTGTCCCTTGCTTTGCAGGAACACAGGATCCATGCCTTTCCTGCTGACAGGACGGAAATCTACCTTGTTTACATAGCCACACTGCTGTTCTGCCTCTGTACCGAACAATCGGTTCTGGCGGACATAGAGTCTGCTGTACCTGCTGTGTATTATGACAGCGGTAGCGGGCCGCAGTGGAATGCTGGATCACATACTAAGTACATGCTCAAGCGCAGTAGACCTGCCTTGCCGCCGTATTTCCAAGTAAAACGGTCAGCAAGCGGGTAAAGCGACACTAAACTCTGGTTAAAAAAAAAAAAAATTCTATACAAGTTTGCATTCCTGCGCATTCCATTTTTGACAGCCCTTTCATTTCAATGGGCTGCCAAATGAGCAAAGATGCACAAAGAGTACGGCAAGCGCAACTTTTAAAATTGTGCAGTACCATACTGCGGTATCATGCGTTTTGGTGGCTCCAAATAAACGCATTTGCTAGATGTGTTTGGGGTGACATTAACAATTATTGGCACCTGAATGCATCTAATAAGGGCAGCGTGTTCCCATGCAGTGTAGGAAATGCGCACGGAAACCTGCGTTTCCCACATTGCATATGGTGTGAACCTGCCTTTAATATTTCATCTGATTAACCGCTTGCCAACCGTATACTGTATATATATGGCGGAAGGCAGCTCTTCTGTGCAAACTCATGTACCTGTACGTGATTCTGCATTTCTGGGTCTGGGGCGCGCATGATGACTGCCCGGACCAGCCGATTGTTCCCAAGAGAAGCAGAACGGCGGCCTGCCTGTGTAAACAAGGCAGATTGCCGTTCTGCGAGAAGGAAATTTAGTTAACCTGTGTTTCTACTAAGCAGGAACACAAATTTCTGCCTTCCCACAGTACAAGCACCTCCCCCACACATTTAGCGAACACTCCCTAAGAACACATTTAACCTTTGGATCACCCCTGGTGTTAACCCCTTCCCAGCCATTGTCATTAGTACAGTGACAGTGCATATTTTTAGCCCTGTATTGGTGTCACTGGTCCCCAAAAAAGTGTCAGTGACCAATTTGTCTGCTGCCATGTCGCAGTCCTGCTACTACTTTATTACTTGTAAAAAAAAAAAAAATTCAGTAAATCTATCCCATAGTTTATGGATGCTATACCTTTTGTGCAAACCAATCAATATATGATTATTAGGATTTTATTTTTTACCCAAAAAATGTAGTAGAATACATATTGGCCTAAACTGATGAAGAAATTCGATTTTTTTCCATTTTTTTTATTGGATTTGTTTTATAGCAAAAAGTAAGAAATATTGTTTTTTTTTTTTTTTTTTTAAAACCGTTGGTCGCTTTTTTTTGTTTATAGCACAAAGAATAAAAAAACGCATAGGTGATCAAATACCACCAAAAGAAATCTTGATTTGTGGGAAAAAGGACATACATTTTATTTGGGCACAGCGTCGCATGACTGCGAAATGGTCAGTTAACCGCTTGCCGACCGCCACAAGTACATATACTGCGGTGGTCAGCCCCGGCCAGGCAAAGTGACGTACCGGTACGTCACTAGCCTGTGAGCCAATAGGGAGAGAGCGTGCGCCGCCGGAGGCGCGCTCCTGCCCCCGCTCGTTCATGGACACCTCCGCGCCAGTGACTGGCGGACCCGATGTCCGCCAGTCACTCGCGATCGTCCGCTGTGAAGGGAGAAAGGCAGGCGGCTAATGTAAACAAAGGCGCCTGTCATTCTTCCCTGTGTAACAGCAGAGATCATACAGTCCTGCTATGTAGGACCGTAGATCTCTGCTGTTACATGTAAAGCCACATCCCTGCACAGTAAGAATCACGTCCCTATGGACACACTTAACTCCTCCTTCTCCAATAAAGTTAACCCCTTCCCTGCCAGTGTCATTTTTACAGTAACAGTGCATATGTATAGCACTGATTACTGTAGTAATGTCACTGGTACCCCCAAAAGTGTCAAAAATGTCAGTCAAGGGTCCGATCTGTCCACCGCAATGTCGCAATCCCGCAAAAAAAATCGCAGATTGCCGCCATTACTTGTTAAAAAAAAAACAACAACAATAATGACAAAAACAAAAATGACAAAAATCTTTCCCTTAGTTAGTAAACACAATAACTTTTGCACAAACCAATAAAAATACGCTTATTGTGATTTTTTTGGCCAAAAATGTTAAAAAATGTTGATTTTTACATTTTTTGGGGGAATTTCATATAAAAAATGTGAAAAATGTCGCTCTTTTTTTGTTTATAGCGCATGATCAAAAAATCGCACAGGTGATCGAATACCACCAAAAGAAAGCTCTATTTGTGGGGAAAAAAGGACGTCAAATTCGTTTAGGTACAGCGTTGCTTGACCGCGCAATTGTCCGTTGTTCAATTGGCCGAATCGCAAAATAGGGCCTGGTCAGGAAGGGGGTCAAATCTTCTGGGGCTTAAGTGGTTAAAGAGACACTGTGCCGTATCGCAAAAAATGGCCTGGTCATGAAGGGGGTTAAACGTTCCAGAGGGCAAGTGGTAAAGGGGATCCTGGATTCTTGTGATCTCCCTGCAGTTGCCTATAACTTCACCTTATTTTGTGCCCCCCCCCTGTTGATACATAATCCGATGGGGGAGTAATATTTCTTCTAGCCTGTATATTAGAAGGTGTCAGCTTTACTACTACATTTTCTTTCCATCAGTCACATAAAACAGCCACCCACACACTTCCACACACATGGCTCTGATCAGCCGCCATGCCAGTGATGGATGGCTGGGACAGACGCCGGGTAATGTAAGTCACCTTCCTGGAACCATTGTATGATTGTGACTGAGCGTGAACGGTGACAGGAAAGAGAGAGGAAACATTCTCCATCGTCTCTTACTAGACCACTTCATGGCGAGCGCTGACTGGAACACCCTTCCTTATCCAATGGCCAGAAATAATAATGAGCCTAACAGGCTTTCCAAATGAATCCAGGCGTACCTGTCACTTAGGGGAACGGTAAACAGCTGGCTGTAACTGACCGCCCTAACAATGCAATGCAATATTATCATTAGTGCTTCTCGAAAAGGCTGCCTCCACATCATAGGCAACTCATGTTAACTGTCTGTCACCATGCCAACTGGAAAAACTGGTATAAGAAAGCAGAATTCTGATAAAGAACATAAACCCACGCATACTGCGGTATAATACTCAGTTGTTTTCTATTTTTTAAAGCTGAAGTTTAGCTAAAAAAAAATATGAATTATGTTTATGTTGTACAGGTTGCAGAATCCATTAAGAATTCTTCATTGCAGGGATGCCCCGTCCTCCTCCTGGTTTTTGGGGTTTTTGGTACTATGGGGGTTAACAGCTTCAGGTCTTTGGATAGATGAGCAGTAGAGATATTCTGATGGGAACACACAGCCCTCTCCCTCCTCCTCCAATGAGAAAGTTTATTTCATTGCTTTCATTGCCTTTACTATGACTGTGAATGGAGGAGGGAATCATGTGACTCATCAGACTCTCCTCCATTCACAAATCATGTTACAGGCAGTGTAATCACTGAACAAACTTTTCTCAATAGAGGAGGAGGACAGAAGGGGCATGTTGCTGCTGGACCAACTCTACTGCTGTTCTACCTGAAGCCAGTATCGGGACAAGGTCATCTAGTGCCCAGGGTGATCATGCCAAACTGTGCCCCCCCCCCCCCCAAGATGTATAAGCATTATGTATCAGCAAACCCCACTCCCCAAAAAAAAAAACTGAGCACTGATCTGCATGCTTACCCCCAAGCATAAAGTCCCCCTCCTTCCAGTACAAATCCGCCCCTCTGCTGAAACCCCCCTAACAGAACGAATGTTTGCCCCCCATCCCCCAAATCCCTCCAAGACAAATGTCCCCCCCCCAAAAAAAAATCTCCCCTTCTAGCAAAAGTTGTCTACCCCTTAATGTTTCTCTCTGAGTACACATTCTTCCCTCCCCCCCTCTCCAAATCCCCCACCCTAGCACAAATTCCCCCAATTCCCCCTCCCTCCTAGCACAAATTCACCCTCCTAGCACATATCCCCCCCCAAATTCCCCTCCTAGCACAAATACGCCTAATTATCCCTACTAGTACAACCCCCACCCCACCCTGCCCTCCCCAAAAAAATCCCCTCCCACTTCTACTATATCACCTCTTCTAGCATAAACCCTCCAATTCCCCACTTCTAGCACAAATCCTCTTCCGCCACCCCCCCCCCCCCAATCACAAATCTCCCTAAATCACCATTCCTAACACATCCCCCCAAATTTCCGCTCCTAGAACAATTTTTACTCCCTGCCACCCTCACATCCCCCCTCCTAACACAAATTACCCCCCTCAATCTCCTTTGCAGAGCCCCCCCCCCCCCTTTACATGATACCACAGTCCCAGGGCAGATGCTTCTCCTGCCAACCCGTTTTCCTGGCCGTGCCTGAAGCTATCAATCCCTGCAGTGACAAAACTACAGGAAGAGGACAGGCATCCCTTATGTGAAGATTTCTCCAGGATTCAGCTGCCTGCACTGTGTGGGACATCCGTCATTACAGGTAAGTGATGTCACTAAAGCTGTAGGTAGTTTGTTTTCCTCGCTGAACTCACTATCAGGGGCGGATGCAGAGCAGTGGTAAGACTGATGTGTCCATGTGGACACTCTGGCCTCAGTGCTGCCCCTTCCACGAATGCCCACTCAGGCAGCACACTCAACTTGCCTCATGGTAGGAACACCTCGGCTTACTATATTGAATCTTTGGAAGAACAGTGTTGTCACCCTAGAACAGGACTACAGAACACCTCTCCCTCTATACTTTCCTGTAACATAGAGGAAGTTGTCCTGTAGTCCACAGAGAGAGCTGGACTAGTGCAAATGATAACAGCCAGCAGAGACAGCGAGCACGGGAAGTTATCAGCTCACCAGATTTATTTCCCATTGTTAAACAAATATAACAAAATATTTTCAACTGTGAATTTAACAAAGCAAAATGGAGCAAAAAAAAGGAGCCCATTGTTAGGATTTACATATACTTTAATGTACATATTGGCAGGTGCAGTCTATTTTCTCCATGGCAGGTGGCGCTCATCGCAGCAGCAATGCTGGTGAAGGAGGAAGTATAGAGGAACCTGATTCCGCTATGGTTTCCCCAATCACAGTGAGGCCGCTGACCAGTTGGATGTTGGCACTCCATTTGACTTTGGCACCCATCTTGGGTCAGAGTCTATATAGGACCTGGGTTTGCAAGTGGCTAGAGCAGAGACAGGCCACCCGTCTGTCAGGGACAGTGTTTAGCATCAGGGAAAGGTTCCAGAGGAGTAGGGAATGTGCAGGGATACACCATCCTTCCTGGAAGCCTCCCCGTTTGAGTGCAGACCAGCTAGGCTGCAGTTCGCTGCTTGAGACAGACATTGTTGGTACCTCAGGTCCATCACTCCACTGCCGCACTGCTGTTCTCAGTCTGGTTGCCTTCATGCCGAGGCTGTTTGTATTGCTGAACTCCTGTTACAATATATTCTTTTTTACTGCCCTTGGCCTGCCTGTCACATCATGCAGCACCCTTCCATATAGGAGAGCTACCATTGCTGGTTCCCATCTGAAAATGTCCACTTCTAGGCTGCATCTGGACTCAATGCTCTGAACTCTGAAATTTGAACTTTCTTATATCCTTTATAAGGGCTCTTTCACACGGCCGCTCCGTGTGTCCGCAAATCATCCTATTTTTTTGCGGATGATTTGCGGACAAAATGTAAGTCTATGGCATTGCGGATGTCAGCGGAATACCATCCGCTGACAACCTGATTTTCTTCCTTTCAGTTCTGTTCCGTTTTTTGGAACGGAACAGGACCCTATTTTTTCATCCGTTCAAAAAACGAAAAGGAAGGAAAATCGGATGTCAGCGGTGTCACCCGCTGACATCCGCAATGCCCATAGACTTACATTATGTCTGCATATCATCCGCAAACGGATGGGATGATATGCGGACTTACGGAGCGGATGACACAAATGTCATCCGCTCCGTGACAAAAAAAAAAAAAAAGTCCCGCAGCGGAGCTTTCACACAGAGCGGCCGTGTGAAAGAGCCCTAATTGTTCCAAATTGGTGACTCAGAATTGATTTAAATGGAAAAACCAGCCTAAAGCCTGGTACACACTAATAGGTTTTTTTTTTAGTTTAACCCAGCAGGTTGAATGAAAAAAAACTGTCAGCTCCGGTCAGAGCCGCTGTATTAACGATCCAACGTTAGCACATCGATCTTCCCCGCTGAGCTGTTGTGTTCCAACAGGGGGATCCCCCACCATTACACTCCAGTCAGTGCTCTCAGCCATTGGCTGAAAGTGCTGATCGGAAGCCGGTCAGCCGCTGGCTTTCCAGCATTGTTGTCGGCCTTTTTTTTTTTAACCCCGCTGATGTCTCCTGACATTCAGCCCGTGTGTACAGGGCTTTAAAGCCAGATTTCTCAAAAACTGATACAGTAAGCATGAAATTGCTCCCAAGTATTCTCAGGGTAATGTCCCCTACACAAGCCACATTGGAGCTCATCCTATCATTACAAACCAAATATACTTAAAAGAAGTACTCCACCTGTACAGCACTCAAAGAACTATGTTGATCCAGGCAGGGTCGTAGATAATTTTTTTTAATGGGGGGTTCAGCATTTAGAGGAAAATAATTAGGCAGCATGCATAGCGCACTGAGGCAAATTGTGTACGGCAAAGTTGTAATAACTGTGGGAGGGGTTCTATACCGCGCTATAAGCAAGAGTATAACAAGCAAAAGTGTTGCCTCCCTCCTGAAACAAAAATTTCCCCCAGTACAAACCCTTTTCTCCAGTACAGACCACCCCCCCCCCTTTCCAGCACAGCCCTCCACCACAGACTTTTCCCATTACAAATCCTCCCCCATTACAGATATCATCCCCCAAAACAGCCTCACCCCAGTAAATATCTCCCCCACTCCACCAGTACCAGATCCCACTAGTACGGATGTCCCTTCCACCATTACAGCTCCCACCAATGTAGACCCCCATTACTAGTACAGCCCCCCCCCCCCCCCTCCATTAAGATCTCCCTCCCCTAGTGCAACCTTCCCTCACAGCTCTCCTACTCCTCAATTAAATCTACTCACCAGACTAGGCAATTCAGAGTGAGCTTGGTGGGGGAAATCCTCTCTCCACTGTGTCATGTGACCAGAGCCAAGGAGGAGCGAAAGAGAGCTGCCCTCACCCTGAATTGTTGCTCAATGTCTCTAGACAGCTTAGACAGGTGGTAGGAGCGGCTGCAATGCTTCGCGTGCGCACCAAGTATCAGTGCTAGCTTTGGCACCACAGAGGGTTTGGACCTTCCTATCCCCCTCTAATCTACACCCCTGGATCCAGGTAGTTGTTAACAATCTAAATTCTCCCTTTCTAAAGCCAGATACCTTCTAGAAGGAGAAAAGGATGAAAGTAGTGAACTGATAGAGCAAGGGTTCCCCTGGGGCACTGCCAGCCAGCCCTTCTGTTCTTTGGCCTCAGCAACACATATCTCTGTCTCACTTTTGCAACACAGAATAACATGATACTATTTTGAGTATCAAAAAGTGATAATCATGCAGAGGGACAATCTTATCTTAAAAAGATATACTAACAGTTATAAGGGAAGAATTACTAAAAAACAACTAGACTTTGCAATCGTAGATGCTCCATTGACTTCCATCATCCAATCATTGGCAAGCAAAAATGCATTTTTTTTTATTTTCCCTGCATGGGCTTGGGTATTTTTTTGCAAAGTAGGCAATTGAGAGTGAGCTTGGTGGGGGGAAGTCCTCCCTCCACTGTGTCCGCATTTATTAAGCTCTGGAGCAACTGCACTTGCAAAATGCACAGTTTTTTTGCCTTTAGTAAATCTACCCACTAGTGAACAAAATCCACCTTTTTGATTAAAATGTTAAGAAGGAAATTATATCAAAGTAGTTGTAAAGGCACAAGGTTTTTTACATTCTATGCATGAAGGTAAAAAACCTTCTGTGTGCAGCAGCCCCCCTAATACTTACCTGAGCTCCATCTGGTTACAACGATCTCCACGAAAGTCTTGCCTCTCCAGGGACTGGCACTCCTGATTGGCTTTCGGCAGTAGTGGGAGCCAATGTCAATCACAGCCAGTGAGCCAATCAGGAGATGGAGGAGGATGGGCTGTGAATGGACACACAGAGCTGCTTCTCGGGAGCGCGCCTGCTTGGGTGCACCCATTGCAAGCTGCTTGCTGTGGAGGCACCTGGGAGAAAGGAGGAGCCAGAAGTGTGGGACCTGAGAAGCGGAGGATAGGGGCTGCTCTGTGCAAAACCACTGCACAGAGCAGGTAAGAATGACATGTTTGATATTTAAAAAACAAACAAACAAAAAAAAACAAGAATTTACAATCACTTTAACTAGATTTGCATGGTTCATACAATAGTTAAGAGGATGCTGATAGATGTTATACAAGGCTTTGGCATGTTCAGTTATTATTAAAACTATAACATGTTGCCCAAAGAGTGAAGCACTTACTGCCTTCTTTTATGAAGGAAGTAATATGTTTGTTCATTGCATAACACATACCAGGACGTTATATTTATAACCGTAGTTTGTTTAAGGCAATATTTAAACTCATTGTTTGTTTTTGCTAGTTATTCCTCATTACATTTTTATATTTACTCTGCCAGTAACAACAAAACTTGCCAAGATGAGCATAACAATTTCGTCTGTTAGCCCATTGGTCAAATTTTAATCTTATTTACAATTTCATTATTATGCCATGTGATTGTATAACAATGATGCAAGAGTATTCTTATTCTAAAAAAGAAGGAATAAGGAAATTTGCCCAGGTCACTTCCATAATACATAACTAACTTCCTCCAGTTAAAGCCATGAAGGATATGGCGTAACGCATAGAGGTACCAAGCGGTGGGCAGGTTTGATGTTTTGATGTGACCTCATTTGGACTTGTGATTGTATAAGCTGTCTTTTCATTAATTAAATGTGAGTTTAATATTTGAAGTTAGGATTTGGTTTTATATTTTCTGAATGTGTCGATACTGCACCATTGGAGATTGTCTTTTCTTTTTTCACATGTGCTAAACCATTTTGAAATACATCAAGACTAGTGGAGTTACCCATTGAATTGATGGCATGATTCTATCAGCCTTTCTACTGCTTGAGACCCCTAGTGAGTGAATTACGGAGGTGAGCAGACACTGCACCTGGTGATTGCAGCACGTCAATTAAGGAGTTGACGCACACCGAATCACCCACTGATTGCTGCTTTGATAGAGACTTCTTTGGACTTTTCATCTCTATTTTCCTTATTTTTACACTATTTGCACATTTCAAGTGATTTCATTATTTATTTGTTTCACCTTGGATCTATTTGTCTTGTTTGCACTGTATTCAACCAAAAACAGAGTCTCGGTAACACATTGCACTTTTATTAATTTTCTATCTACTTAGCAATTACATTTATATGTATGGTACTTATTGTATGGATTTCACCAGTGGCGGCTGGTGCATTGGGGGTGCAGCGCTCAAGCCCACCCAGTTGTGTGACAAAAGCGAATTAAAATTTGCTATTGTCACACGGATCCTCCTTCTGGCTAATCAGGAAGTGGCTGATTGGCCGAAAGGAGAAGCCATGCCATTGGGCATGGAGGAGGAGGGAGGAGACACAGAAGACAGGGGGAAGAAGCCGCCGTCGCTTGCTGCTGCAGATGTCCAGGCAGGGTGAGTGAGCCAGGCTCTGTCCTGTCCTGCCCCCTGCCGTGGTTCTGTCCTGCTGTGGTCCAAGGGGGGGTATGGTGTGCGGCCTGGTGTGGTCGGGAGGGGTATGATGTGCAGCCTGGTGTGGTCAGGGGGGGGGTGTATGGTGCGATCCATCTGCCACCTCCCCCGACCCATGGAACACCAGCCGCCACTGGATTTCACATGATTTTGTAACCCATTTTCTGGGTAGCAGTGTTATCACAGTTATGTATTCATTTATTCCGATTTGCACTTTTTGTATATTCCATTTGATTGCACTTTAGCCTATCAGAGACAACGTCTCTGCGCTTTATTGCACTTTAGTAAGCTACACTGTGGATTTTACTCAATAAGTTGTGTCTTTTTAGCAGCGCTACCACATTCATTCATTTATACATAACTGACTTCCTTACCTTCAAATGGACAGGATTTATGTAATATAGACTATGCAGAACTATTAAAGAGAACCTGCCTGGACATAATAAATATCTTCTTTACAGTAAAGGGTTGATTTACTAAAACTGAAGAGTGCAAAATCTGTTGCCGCTCTGCATAAAAATCAATCCGCTTCCAGGTTTTTTTTTTTTTTATTAAGGTGAAGTTAGAAGCTGATTGGTTACCATGCACAGCTACACCAGATTTTGCACTCTCCGGTTTTAGTAATTCAACCAATAGGTATCTTCTGAGTGCGCAAAGAGCCCACACATTCAGGTTTACATGTATGTCATACCACTATGAGATGCAGGTCAGTATTTATACTCCATGCACATGGTGGCTACTATTTATTTAGAAGCAATACAATCCATACAAAAAAAAAAAAAAAATGCTGTAAAAACAATCAATAATCTCCTAATATCTATCAAACGTATAACTACTGCATTTTTTTAAGAATGTTAACTTAATTTGTCCTAATCTGAGATCTTTGCAATCAACTGCAGACAGATTTCACAAACCATCTAAAAAGGTCAGTGGGAGTGAACACGAGAGCTAAGAAAAAAAAGGCTTATTGTTACACAGGGAGCTAGAAGAAAATATCATTTTTTATAATGAATCCATAATGAAAATGAAAATCAAAGTGGTTTTAAACCCTTACATATATCCAATAAAGTGACTGGCCTCAGATGATACACAAAGATGAAACAAATCTTCCTACATAAGTTTTACCTGTCTTCTCGTCTGTACATCCATACAATGTCCAGAATTTATAAAGCTTGTCTGAGCTGTCAGAAAAAAAGGGACAATGAGCTGAAGTCACACTCTGCAGAGCTCAGTGAGAAGAGCTCTGAGAGCTGATTGGAAGGAAGGAACACACAGCACACAGGAACAGAGCTGAGACTGTCAATCAGTTGGAGATCCCTCCCCCGTCACCTCTTTTTCTCTTGGTGTCAGAAAAACATGTCAGAAGTGATTAATGCTAAAAGCAGCAGACAGAAAGGAAACATAGTACTCCTAATTGATAAAATACACACTATAGAGGGATATGCTTTGTTTATATTTCATGTCTGAGGTTTACAACCACTTTAATTCAAACTAAAAAATGTTTTATTATGCCAGAAAAATATATATTTGAAACTATCTTTGACCACCAAAATAAATTTGAAATTTGTTTTTTTTTTTTTTTAAACTGCCTTGAATTGACCTCTTATCGTTTATAGATTATCTATCAATAATGATGATAAGGTAATTATCACAAGAACTCAATAGATATTGCATACTATTAGATATTGAATAGTTATTAGATATTGAACTTCCAAAGCCGGTATAAAACAATTTAGTGGCATGAGAGAAATAATACAGACTTTTCTTTTACATGAGGCTTCCTGTTTGTGAGAGGCAACAAAGAACAAATACTAGCAGCTGTATGCCATGATCACATCATTACCAACAATAATGAGTGGGTTGACTGGTGCTCTGCAGCAATGCCTTGATGAAAACCTAAAGTGCTGAACAGGGAGGCAGTGTGGTCTCCATGTATCACAAATCTTCATTATCAGTTTTGCAGTTTAATCAGTCATTCATAATTACAGGTTCCCATTAAATTGTAGCATTGTGTAATTATCGTTTGCTCATGCAGATGGTTAGTGTATCTATAGTGCCTTTTTTTTTGTCTTTATGGTGCTGCATGTGGTGTAATTATCTTTTACTCACGCAAATGGGTAGTGTATCTAACGTGACTTTTTTTCTTTACTTTGTAGTGTGTTGTGCTGTCAGACAAGACTATTGATGGATTGTGCTCTTCATTTTTGTTTCAACAGGCTTTTCGCAGCCTCTCATCAAATGATTCTGTGATATGAACGCCCCCTCCCAAGACCTACAAAGCAATGTTGGAACCTGAACAAATGCTGTATTGAATTTTTCCCTTACTTGGAATCTGAGTCATTCAATAAATAAGGATAGTCAAAGAGGGAGAAAAATTAGAGTTACTGTCAGGAAAGGCTTTGCCAAAGTACAGATGCTGTTTCCAGGCACACATGTATGCTCATGCGCCAGCCAAGAACGAGCCAAACAGATGTGGGCAAACATGCGCATGCGCGAAAGCATTCGCAAGCGCGCATCTATTACCCAAGCTGGCGTCAAACAGCCTATTTAAACAGAAGCTAGCACCAGCTTGCGAATGCTTTCGCGCATCTATCACCCAAGCTGGCGTCAAACAGCCTATTTAAACAGAGCTTCTGTCCATCTGTTACCAACCCGGCTCATCTGACCCTGGTTTCAGCTCTTCCAGCCTGCTACAGCTCCTTCAGTCCAGCTCCGCATCTTCTGGCACCTGCTTCCTGCTGTGCATCCACAGTCTGTCATCAGCCAGCCAAGCCAGCCTGCCTGCTTACAGCTATCCTGCTGTCTTGTCTGCCTGCTGTCAGCTACTCCTGGCTTCCTTCCTGACTACTACCTGCACAGACTACTGGTCAGATCATAGGTGCTCTTACCCCGCCATGCTCCAGCGGCTACTGTCTCACCATCAGTGGCCCTCGAGGTGGAGCTGTACGAGAGGCCTTCCTCTGTACATCAGGCTCACCAACCAGGTACATGACAGTTACTCTGTAATTTGCATGTTTTAAAAGGAGGTTTGACGGTAGGTTTAGGCTAGTCATATCATGGACTTATCATGGACTTATACCTTATAACTACACTTCTTGCATATTAGGTATTATGACCAAGCCTCTGCGCCTATCACCCTTAAGATGCTTAGAATAATATAGTGAACCACATACAATGTGTGCAAATAATTACTAACACCATATGAGAAATAATCTTAAAAGTTCATCCATATCCTCTCCAACAGCATCCCCTGGCAAAGGAAACAGATGAAAGTCTCCAAAAGTGTAAAACTGCTAATTTTTTTGTCAATCCCCTTGAAAACATCTTTTCGGATGAAACGTACGTCGGGGCGGATCCTGTGCTGACGTCAACTCGCCCGCTGGAGCTGGTGCTAGCGGTGCTGTTTACAGACGTATTATGCGCATTATACTGAATGCATTGTAAGTAGATACACAATTTTATTACCAACTAAACATAGCGGTTTTACACTATTAGTGGCTGTCATGTTTCCTTTGCTGGGTGATACTGTTGGAGAGGGGATCATATATTCTGCAGTCCCCTGCATGGCATGCTCTGTGCTCCCGTTACGGAAGGATTCATTGCTGCAAGGTCTACAGTTTTTCATAGACCAACTGTAGCTTGGGGTCTTCAGTTCCGGTAAGAGGTTGTGTGTGACATAGTGGAGGGATTCACGGGTGGCATTCCAGACATATTATGGATGAATTTAAGATTATTTCACATATTGTTGTTGGTGTTAGCAATTTTTTGCACAAATTGTATGTGGTTCACTATTATAAATTAAGCATCTTAACCACTTTAGCCCTGGAGGATTTGGCTGCTCAAAGACCAGGCCCTATTTTGCAATTCGGCACTGCATGATTTTAACAGACAATTGCGTGGTCGTGCGACGCTGTACCCAAATGAGCTTTCTTTTGGTGGTATTTGATCACCTGTGCGATTTTTATTTTTTGGGCTATAAACAAAAAATAATACAATTTTGAAAAAAATAACAATATTTTCAATTTTTTTTTATATGAAACTCTCCAAAAAAAAAAAATGTAAAAATCAAAATTTTTTAACATTTTAGGCCAATTTGGATTCTGCTACATATTTTTGGTAAAAAAAATCGCAATAAACGTATTTTGATTGGTTTGTGCAAAAGTTATTGCGTTTACTAACTAACTAGTTTATGTCATTTTTATTGTTTTTTTTTTTAACTAGTAATGGCGGCGATCTGCAATTTTTTTTTGCGGGACTGTGACTTTGCGGCGGACAGATTGGACCCCTGACTGACATTTTTGACACTTTTCAGGGTACCAGTGACATTACTACAGTAATCAGTGCTATAAATATGCACTGTTACTGTAAAAATGACACTGGCAGGGAAGGGGTTAACTTTACTGGTGATCAAGGGGTTAAGTATGTCCCTAGGGGTGTGATTCTAACTGTGGGGGGCGTGGCTTGTGATGTAATCACAGAGACATACGATCCTACATAGCAGGATCGCATAGCCTCTGTGATTACTTTAGTGAGAATGACAGATGGCTGTGTTTACATCAGCCGTCTGTCTTTCTCCCTCCCCCGCGGGAGATCGCGCTCGCCCCCTACAGGCTCGTGGGCGAACGACGTACCCCTACGTCACTTTGCCTGTAAGCGGCTGAGTGCCGCAGTAAATAGTCGTTAGGCGGTCAACAAGTGGTTAAATATAATCATGTTTGAGATGCTTAATCGAATATATTGAACCACATACACTATGTGCAAAGTATTGCTAACACCAACAACAATATGTGAAATAATCTTAAAAGTTCATCCATAATATGTCTGGAATGCCAATTTGATATTCTCAGTGCAACAGTTTTAGGATGCAAATGCAGGCATTGTTCAATGATTCTGAGAGTCAGTGGCAGTGGTTGTCAGAATACAATAGCTGCAGCAGGACATTTGTCCCTCTTTGCTTTATTATAACAAGAAGAGAATTAAGGACTTCTGAGTTACATAGTTACATAGTAGGTGAGGTTGAATAAAGACAATAGTCCATCTAGTTCAACCTGTGTAGGTGTATGTGGCCGTAATCCTCTCGCATACCCCATAATGTTCTGATTCTTGAGATGTACATCTAAGAGTCTTTTGAAAGCCACCATACTTCCCGCAGAAAGCACCTCTTGTGGTAGAGAATTCCACAATCTTGTAGCTCTAACAGTAAAGAACCCCCCACGTTGCCTGAGGTTAAAACGCTTCTCCTTTAATCGCATTGTATGCCCTCTAGTCCTCATGCAATCCTTTCCGACTGAATAGCTGTTTTTCTATGCCGAGATCACCATTGAGATATTTATAAATTGCGTCTCTTCTCCAGGGAGAATAAATCAAGCGATTGCAGACGCTCCTCATAATTAAGGTCCTGCAATCCCCTAATTAGTTTAGTTGCCCTTCTCTGGACTTTCTCCAGCTCCAACACATCCCTCCTGAGGACCGGCGACCAGAACTGGACAGAATACTCCAGATGTGGTCGGACCAGAGTTTTATAAAGTGGTAGGATTATAGTTTTATCTCTGGAATACATCCCTTTCTTTATGCATGCTAATATTCTGCCGGCTTTGGCAGCTGCCGCTTGACATTGCATGCTATTGCTTAGTCTATCCTCTACCAGGACTCCCAGATCTTTCTCCATTTTTGATTCCCCCAAGGGTTCCCCCCCTAAAGTGTATTGTGCTTTAATGCTTTTAATCACCAAGTGCAAAACCTTACATTTCTCCACATTAAACCTCATTTGCCATGTTGTTGCCCACTCTGTTATTTTGTCCAGGTCATTCTGTAGGATATCTGCTTCATGCTGTGCAGTTATTGCCCTGCCCAATTTTGTGTCGTCTGCAAAAACTGATATAGAGCTAATAATCCTGTCCTCAATGCTGTTTATGAATAAATTGAACAAGGTTAGTCCCAGGACTGAGCCTTGGGGGACCCCACTTACCACCTCAGACCAGTCTGAGTATGCGCTATTTATTACCACCCTTTGGGCACGCCCTTTTAGCCAGTTCCATATCCAAGAGCAGACCTTGCGGTTGATGCCTGCAGACCTTATTTTATGAATTAAGCGCTTGTGGGGAACTGTATCAAACGCCTTAGCGAAATCCAGTTACACCACATCCACTGGTCTCCCCCTATCTAGCTCACAGCTCACCTCCTCATAGAATGTTAAGAGATTGGTTTGACAAGAACGCCCATTTGTAAACCTGTGCTGGTTACTGCTGCTGATGTTGTTGTCTTTAGCAAACTCTACGATATAGTCCCTTATCATCCCCTCCAGAAGTTTACATACTATCTATGTCAGACTGACAGGCCTATCATTTCCCGGGACATGCCTCTGCCCTTTTTTGAATATCGGTATCACATTAGCTTTCCTCCAATCCCCTGGTACATTTCCTGTCATAATACTGTCAGCAAAGATCAGAACAGTGGTCTATATATAGTCTGACAGAGTATTGACTCTGACTGTCTTGATTTGTATACTTGCTCCAGGTCGGTAAAGCCTAGTACACACTAGGTTTTTTTTTGTTTTTGCTCAACCCATAGGATTGAATGAAAAAATACTGACAGCTCCAGCCAGAGCTGCTGTACTAACAATCCAATGTTAGTACAGTGATCTTCCCTGTTGTTCCATTGTGTTCTGACAGGGAGATGCCCCCCCCTCCCCCTTGCCAGAATACTCTGGTCAATGCTCTCAGCCAGAGAGTGCTGATCGGGAGTCGGTCGGCTGCTGGTTTTCCAGCATACTTGTCTGACAGAGCTTCTGTCGGACTGGCTGCCATACACACGGGCCGAATGTTGGCCAGTTTTTATAGAACCAGCTGATGTCACCCGACATTCGGCCCATGCGTACTAGGCTTAACTCAGGAAGTAGTGAAGATAGAGGGTCAGCTAACTCCCAGGCAGCTGTATTTCCAGAAGGAGCTCAGCAATGGTCAAAGGCTCAATACACCATTTCTATCCCCAAGGCCAATAAGTAGGTGAGTACAACTAGTAGTTAAAATGTAAAATACATTTTGATCATTTGAAGAAACGGTCAGCTGATGATGGATCAAAAATATGTGTCAGAGCATTCCATTACTAATGCAGAGCATCACACAAATGATTGTGTGTTATTGAATTGAATTTTGTGCAACCACTTCTGTTTTTGGAATGCTGTATAGATTAAATGCCAAATCAGCCATTCATTTTTTTGGTCACTCTAGCCTGGAGCCTTTTAATGTAATTAAGCTTTCAACTGATTCCCTTGCCAATGACGTCCAGGTTTATAGTGTTCAACAATAATCAGTAGTTGTGCAGAGAAGTTCTTTGTGTGCCAAGTAAATGCTAAACTGAAAACAATTTAGTCTTCATGTAATCCCATGCTACCAATTCCTTGAAATTGAGATGTAAGATTCAAATCCAATTTGTGTAATTTTATGTTTTCACTGAATTTTAATTTTTTTTTTTGTTTTTTTGTTTTTTCTTAGAAAAAGGCATTAATGTAAGAACACCACCATCATCTGATATCCAACCTCTGTATTTTGAACCCGCTGAACCCGTGAAGAACAGCAATGGTGTAGCTAAAAACGACTGTATCATTATTAGCGCCTGTCAAATAAAGGTATGAGGACACTGAGGACATTCTAAGGAGTAAAATTAGGTACCTCAGAGGTTCCACCCAGCAGATTATAAATCCACTGCCCCACTGATGGGCTGATAAAGGGTAAAGAATAGCATCAATCAGAGACATGGGGATTGGGCCAGTTCATTCAATGATCTGGTTAAATGTTCAGTAGTATTGGACAATTTACTACTTCACTGTCTTAGGAAGAGAGGCAACAGGACCTCCCAAGTTGGAAGATTGTACTCCAGTAGAATATTTAAAACAGTTTATTGTCCATAATAGGCAAATGGGCTCAGACAGTGGCACCCTTTTCACTTACAGGGCTAATAGTGCCATGAAGAAATTGGAGAGGCATGGCCTAGTGCTGTTTCGGTAGACAGTCAAGGACATGATTGTGGCCCAACAGGGCATCATGATGAATGATTTCCACTTTTCGCTTGCCCTAAAGCCAGTGTTTAGCTGACAGTATGGTGTTCCAGTACCCATCCAACCAACTTGTTGTGTAAATGAGTCCTCAAGTTCCAGATGGTCCTTGCGCAGCTGTACAGTTTGACTCTGACTTCAATAATAACCCTGAAAGTAGTATGTCAGTTATGATTGCTTCTGACAGGAATGATGAAGAGCACATATTTATGGCACAATCTTGTAACATTCATACTCTATATTCCATTGTGAATTTTATATCTTGCAAGTGTTTTGTTGAGGCACCACACAATATGTCATTGGTATACACAAGCTTACATCAAGATGCAGAATCCAAGGAGTGCCTGAACTTCAAACTTCAAGCCTGCGAAGAAGGTTGGATTGTACTGTGTGGCAGTCCCAGCAATGTCCTCTGAAGAATGTGCAGAATATCAAAAAAAGCACTGAGAGACCAAATATTGGCAAGTTGAAACCAAAATTCAAGGCAAGCACCAATCAGGCATAAAACAATGAAAATAGTACCGCTTAAATTTCTTCAAACTTGTATCAGTTGGATTAGCATATGGGTAGACTGGTGCAAAACAGACAGGATTAGATTGCCAGGCTCCAGTAGACTTCAGTAAAATGGCGGCCGTCTGCACACAGGCACCGACTCCCTGTTGCATGAATGTGAATGAAATGGGTGAAAGATGGCTTTAGCTCCTGTTCTCCACCAGTAGAGGATTCCTCAGATGTGTTTTGCCCTTTTTAGGGGATTAATCATAGAGGCCTCTATAATAAGCCCTGAAAAGGACGAAAGAGCTGAAGTCATCTTTAGGGCTGGGTTCACATATGTGAGAATTGGATGCAGATTTCCCCGCATCCAATTTTCATGACATGCGAGTGTGACCGCCTTTCAATGGAGCCAGTTCACACAGGTTCGGGGCGGCTGCAGAGCAGATTGCAAAAGGGACCTGTGCGTCTGTTACTGGTCTCAAACGTGAACGAATGAGAGACAATAACTGAAGAATGATGAGAAATGAGAGCAGTTTTATTCTGCCATGTTCTGGCCCTTTCTTTACTTTATTTCCACTGTTGGCCAGTACATATAACACTTCAATAACATTTATAACATTAACAATATTTACAATACTATGCCTGGAAGCATGTGTCTTGTGTTTCATTTACACAATGATATACACACTCAGGAATGACGAAAAAGATTTAAAACAATTACAGTTTGCATAATTTTTAAAGGTGAAATATTTTCTCTTTCTTTTGCCTCTTAAATGGTATATGGCTTCTGACATGGCCGTGTACTGCATGGCCTAGCACCTAAGGCTGAACCTCTGAATCCATTATATATATATATATATATATATATATATATATATATATATATATATACAGTTGTGCATCTATTATTGATGCCATTAAAACAGCTCTGCATACCAGTAGAATGATGAGAAATGAGAGCAGTTTTATTCTGCCATGTTTTGGCTCTTTCTTTACTTTATTTCCACTGTTGGCCAGAGCGTCAGTTTCATCCTCATTAGTGTCATGCGCCACATACAGGTTGCTTCCAGAACATTAGAAAAGAGGTCCCAACAAAAAGGGGAGAAAAAGGGGATTTTTAAGTGGCAGAAGACAGATTACTAAATTGATACACAAAATTCTAAAAGCATCATACAGTTTATTAATACAAAAATCCTTAAAAACATATATATCATCAAACTATACTGAACAGTGTATCAGACATGTATCATGACCATTCCGTGCAAAAAATTAGGCTGGTGTTGGTTGTCCCGGTGGTGGACTGCTCTTCTATGGCTATACTGGAACCTGGGATATGTTTTTTTTACTTTTTTGGTTCCTGTCTGGTCCAGTTTTTGCTTTATGGATCTTCATTGTTGACGCTATATATTTTGAGTTGGATGTCAGTCTTCATTGTTTTCTGTAATTCATATCTGATTGATGGTGGTTATCCACTGGCTCATTTTCAGTTGGTTTTAAGAATCACTTACATGTTTGTGAATACATACATTTTGATCATGGTTTTTAAAGCCACAGTTAATAGGTCACATTCTTGGTGATCTACATCCGAGTTTATCAAAATCAGAAACGTGGATCCTGAAGAAGCCCTCGATTCGGGTGAAACACTTTGATCCAGATCCATATGTATTAATCTATGCATTTCTTGCATGGGATGGTCATGATACATGTCTGATACACTGTTCAATAAGGTTTGATTATATATATGTTTTTAAAGATTTTGTATTAATAAACTGTATGATGTTTTTAGAATTTTGTGTAGTTAGTCTTCTGTCTTTTACCACTTAAAAATCCCCTTTTTCCCACTATTTCTTCCATGTAGTAAGATGTGGGGACCTTTTTTCTAATGTACTTATCTATGTGGGGATAGTCCCATGGTATTTTTGACTACAGAGTCCTCCCCTACCTAACTACTCAACTGCTTCCAGAACATCTTTTACAGAATTCAAACTTTATAATAATAAAACGTTGTATGGTGTAAATTTTTCTAATAATTCCAACAGTATAATTTCCAGTCCATCACAATTCTTTGGGTGTTGGGATTCGAACCTGTGACCAGCCACATCCCAGGCGGTAGCCCTGCTTACTAGGCTACCGTCCTCTCTGGACATTCCTCCCTGAAGCCTATTATTTCAACCTTAGTCTTGCCAAGCCTTGCTCTTCACCCTTGATTCCCCACACCTGGTACTTCTCTATATAAGTCCAGCCTCTTGCACTCCAGCTTGCTGATTATTGAGCTCCTGAGCCTTGATCAAGCTACTCCTCACCTGCTGCTCTTATCTACTACCACAAATCCAACGCTGACCAGGAATTGACTACCGACTACTCTTCTGCTTTGTCCCTACCTACTGAACTGCTTCCTCTGTTGCCGATCCGGATTGTCTGACCACGCTTACTGCTGCCCGCCCCGACCTTTGGCTCGTCTGACTTCTCTCTGGTTATCCCTTGTCTGCTCCTCCACCTTCGGATCGAACCTGCACTCTGCCTGGCTGGGTGATCCTGAGGACCGCGTCCTGGTGTTAGCTTGCAGAGCAGTCTATCCCCACCATCAGGGGCTCTAGTGAAAACCAGCTAGCACTTAGTTTCCGCACCTCAGGTGAACCCGTGTCCTCATCAGAGTACTACGCAGTGTCCATCCGGTATCCAGCACCTACTAACCACTGGGCTCCACTCCTACCTCCGGCCGGCAGTCCTCTGACTCAGGTGAGCCTGTAGGATTGTTACATTGGGTCTGGTTGAGGTGCGAATTCAGGCAATAATCAGACCTGAATCGCACCTGAACCAGTGAACAGGCACACACATGGACCCCAGGCACGAACCCACGGCCGCACATATGTGAACTTGGCCTCACCCATTTCATTCACATTCATGCAACAGGGAGTCAGTGTCTGTGTGAAGACAGCCGCCAGGAAGAGTGTCAGGACAAATGGTAAATGGTCAAAGTAACAGATCACAGGAAAGGGTGGAAGTCAGCCTGAGTATTGGTTAGGACAATCTAGACAATGCAACTTACTGGAGGCAACAATTCAATTGTTTCTCAGGTTTTTGTTTGTACATGCACTGGGCAGATTTAATACAGAGCACTCAAGTAGTGTCACAAACCTTCAGACAACATGCCTGCAAGGAGCACATAGTTCAGGATCACATACCTTCCAGTACTTTCCAACTTTCTGAGATAAGAAAGAAGAACAAGTTTTAGCACAGAGTATACATGGTCCATGAAAAATAAAACATGCAAAAAGTGATTGGTAAAACCCAAACCTGTTTTTATTTCAACATTTCCTTTCCTTTACATTAGCCTTTCAAAACAATAATTGCAAAACCTTAAAGGTGGGATGAAAGTTTTAATGTAGTATAACATCAAAAAAGGGACAACTGATGGGGAAGAGGGACACAGGAATTTGGTTCCAAAGAGAGACAGTCCCAGCAAAAAAAGAGGACAGTTTGGACTATGGGAACAGAACATGCAGCCTACTGAAGAAGCTGTTAGCACAGAACACACAGACTCGCAGTCTCCCAGATTTCACTGCCGAAGCCTTAAACTGCTGAACTAGCCAGATAGCGCTGCCTCTGTATTTTTCCCATAATTCCCTGGTATAGTAAACATGGAGTTGCTATTATGCGCTCATGGGCCTCTCGCCTCTGGTTGCTCCCTGAGCAGAAAGTATGCAATTGCACTGCTTTACACTGCCTTTTTAAGGTCAATAATGTTCTGGAAAATGACAAAAGAATATATCAAAGGAAACGCTGAATGTTTTACTGTGATCAACTGTGTAAATAAAGTTTCAATCTTCACACTACATAATACCTCCTGTTTAAATATATTCTTCTTTTTATAGACTAAAGTGGGGTACACAGTAGTAGAAAATCTGCCTAAAATTCCCGTCCGAGGTAAAATCATACGATTTTCGGCTAGTGTGTACACAACTTTCAGGAGCCAAAGCCGACATTTTCAACGAAAAAAAACGGAGGGACAAACACCAAAATTTTTATCGTCCGTCCCCAGATGAACAATTTTCGTTTAATGTGTATGCAGTAAGTCTGTGAAAAATCGGATACGAAAGACCGCGCATGATCTGAAGTTGCTGACAACCCGGAAGTCTAGGAACAAATGTACTCCAAAAAAAAAAAATCGGATGAGAAATTTGGTGAACATTTACGCACTGTCAACTATAAACGGTTATGAACGCTGAGCAAGAGAGAGGAAAATCGGAGGATATTTCGGCCGATTTCCGTCAAGTGTGTACGGGCCTTTAATATACATCTTTAAATGATTTGTTTAATGCAAGTAATCTTTTTTTTTCTATTTCTTGATAGTTTGTAGTTATATACTGTATGTAAATAAGGAGGTCAGATTTGCTCATCACATATGCAGGCTCTGCTTCCTACTTTGTATTTGGTGGGACCAAATCCCCATTTTTATTTATGGATTGTCTTCATATTTGATAGTCATTTCTTTTGCATGTGTGCGCTATTCTTTTTTAATATGCATGTTGCTTGGTTCATAGCTGCACCAGCTTTAGAAATACAAGTTCAGGGTTTGCTCCCTCAACTTTTTGCTTGTTTACTTTGTATTTGTGCAGAACATTATTCTTTACTCTCAGTGCCAGTCTTCCAACTAGAGTCAGTCATAGAGAAGAGCACAGTTTCTTTGTAGTCTCTAGTATATTATAAAACCTAGGGATTGATTTACTAAAGGCAAATAGACTGCACACTTTGAAAAGTGCAGTTGCACCCTGCAGGTGCGGTTGCTCTAGAGCTTAGTAAACGAGGTAAGGCTTCAATTTGCAAAGAGTACCCAATCACATGCAAGGCAAGTAAAAAAAAAAAAAACAGCATTTTTGCTTGCACATGATTGGATGATGGAAGTCAGCAGAGTTTCTGCTTATTTACTAGGCTCTGGGGCAACTGCACTTGCATAGTGCAACTGCATTTTGCAAAGTGCACAGTCTTTTTCCCTTTAGTAAATCAACCCCCTAATGTTCCTGGTAGGCAAAAACTAAGTAATCAAGACTGCCTAAAATGGATGAGTGAAACTGAGAACTTTCATCACATTTTGGGGAACATCTGAAGATTTCTGCAAAATGTCGGCATTTTGTCTAAATGAATTGGAGTAAATGGTAGTTTCTTTAATGTGTATGGGGGAGCGCCTGGTACAAAAGTTATTCCCACTGAAAGGACTTTTTGAAAAATGTATTGGTTAAGAGCATCAGTTACGGCCAATGAATTTCAGGGGAAAGGGGCTCCCTCTTTAGTCAATGCTCATAAAATTATAACAGAATGCACAAAGGAACCTGTGGAAAGGCGTGATGATGACTAGCGTCTGCTCAATGCCACAAGAAGGGGGAGGCTTTTCCCTTGAAATGCGTTGGCTGTATACCTCCCGCCTAGGCTGGGACCTTTGTAAAATATGATGATAGGTCCACTTTAAAGCAACATGGACTGTATAACTGTTGATTTGTCTTTTCTTTATCATGTAGAGATTAATGGTTTTGAGGATGCAGTTAATTGTTTTGAATGGTTGAATGAGATGGACAAGTTATTATTTTTTTTTTTTTTCAACCTAACTATGTATTATATAAGCTGTGGCTCATGTTTGACACCATCCGCAGTGCTGTTTATGGATTGTAGTCACCAGCTACCCCACTTCCTCACATTAGCCCTAAGCGTTTTGGCACTGATGCTTCTAAAAAGATACTGCAGAACAATGCGTTCCCTTGTGTCGCAGTAAAATTGCTTTGACAGAAGATGAGAATAGGGAACCAGGTATTAGGGGTGGCAAAATGAATAAAGGAAAGTTTGACATAATGGAATGTAATCATGCCAATGACCTTACAGTAAGCAAATCAATGTATAAGTATTATTATGTATTTGCCAATTATTTCTGCCAACTCAAGTGACTCTGCTTGTCCTACATACGTATATATAGACGTGATAATAATGTGATTCTGATAATGCTAAATGCCGATTGAATCTCATATGGTACCCTGGGGCTAATGTTGTGTAGCACAGGTATAAGCGGAAAAATACTATAAAAAATTTAGTATGACTTTGTCTTTGTTTTTTTTTTCCAATTTTGGATAGTGGCGAAAGATTAGAACACTCAAAGAATAAAATGAACATCTAACTGACGTTCTAGACTTCCCCTGCTTTCCAAAAAAAGGTATTAAGCTAGGTGTAAATAGTTTTTTTTTTTTAGTGTTGGTAAATTGGTTTGGCTAAGAGCCAGGCCTGAGTTGAATCTGGGTCAGGGTTGAGTGACTCAGGGAGTCTAGCTTACTCAGCAAGCAGCATCTCTGCTGCATCCCCCTGTTTTCTAGAACTTTGGAGAAGCTTCCAGATGCAGTGGCTGGAGGCTAAGAGGAGCTTCATAAATAGTCATGAGTCATGGCAACAAGGGAAGTTAGGTGAAAGACGGAGATGGAGTGCTTAGGAGGCTGTCGGTGGCCCTTGAGGCCCCCCCCTTCCTAGTCTGGCGGGGGGGGGGGTGATCTTAGACCTGGGGCTCAGGGGCTGGAAGCATCCCCCACAACACATGGAGAAACCCCTTCTTGGAGGCACGGGAGCAAGGAAAGGACAGTGGGAGCAAGTCAGCACGTCTGGGAGAACTACTGAATGCTCAGTCTGGAAGGACTGTGGAAAGGGTCTATAGAAAGGGGCAGCTACATCCAGGTGGGTTTGCAGTGCCTGAAGAGGTGGTGCTGGGATCAGTAGTATCAGGGATGTTTGCTGGACATTGACTTATTTTGCCACACACAAAGGGGCCTTGGGTTCCTGCCTATAACAGGCTTTTGCTCTAAATCTGAGTGCTATGTCGGATTAAACAGTGTGCCAGTGGAGTACTGCCAGCAAATGAGTGCTGGAGGAAGCAGAGAAGTGTATATACAGTAGACTGTATATAGGAAAAGTTGTCTCTGGAATTGTTCTGAAGTCAAGTGGGCATCCCATTATTCCCAATCACCATCCAAGTTCTAATTACTCAAATAAATAACAAAAACAAAGTACTGGACTGTTCTCTCTGACTGAGAGTGCCTGTGGAAACTTGGAGTGCCTGGCTCCTTAGGGGTGTGCTACACAGCCCTTCCCCACTCTATCCAAAACTAGGAAAAAAGCTTTCTTAAACACCATTTTTGAACCGCACTGCAGAAAACACACATGGGTGGTGTGCACCCTTAAATGTTTTATCTAGCTGTAATTGGATGGAAAGGGCAGATCATAGGCAAATTGCACAGTGCCAATATGAGTGGGTGTGTGTTTGGTGATCATTATGCTAGTCAATCACAGTGATCACAAAGGTAAACTTTGGAAAGGTGCTTTTGAGTCATCCCCGTTCCTCCCACAAAGGAGAAAGTTAAGAAAGGAGAATTGAAGGAAGGATAAGGTCACCAAACCAGTAATGACACCCTATTGACTAAATCCACATTTAACCACACTCTAAAATCATGCCCTCTTTGAAATAATAAACCATATGTAAGCTTTAGTGGTGGAAGAAGACAGGAGGCAGAGCAGACACCCATTGAGCTCTTCTAATAATGGGTCTGAAGACTGTTGGGGGTAGGGAGAGACCAGGCGGCATTGCAGCACATCATCACCATTAAGCTGTGGCATATCAGCAACACAATGACAGCCAAGGGAAGGTGGAGACCAGGAGAAGCTGTGGCATATCAGCAACACGCTGCCAGCCAGGGGAAGGTGGAGACCAGGTGGAGCTGTGGCATATCAGCAACATGCTGCCAGCCAATGGAAGGTGTAGACCTGGTGGAGCTGTGGCTAGGGTTGCCACCTATCCAGGATTCACTAAGACAGTCTGGGTTTTGAATCACGTGTCCGGGTTTCAGTCCACCTGAAACCGGGACTCATTATTCAGACAGGAACGTGTCTCGAAACAGGGCTTGACAGGAGGGTCAGGGGGAACTATATGCGCCGCATTACTATTCTCTTTGGAGTGCCCAAAGGTGTCCTAGGTCTGTTACAATCCTATAATGCATACTAGAAAAATAAATTTACCGTGTTTACTAAAGTGTTCGGGTTTGGCTTGAAAAAAAAGTGGCAACCCTAGCTGTGGCATATTAGCAACACACTGCCAGCCAGGGGACGATGGAGAAGAGGTGGAGCTGTTGCATATCACCAACACTGCCAGTCAGCCAACACTCTTACACCAGAGACACAGTCAGGGACACTTTTTATCTGAAGACAAAGGAGGTAGGCCACAGCAGCAGCAGTTCTAATAAATGGATTGTGGGAAAAATTTTTAACACTTTCAACCCCCCCCTCCACAATCCATCTTTTACTTAGTGTGAGATGCACATCTCATCCCCATCCTGTCTCTGTATGTGAGTTGTATTTTAATGCATTCACCACTCTTATCTTGAACAGTAACCCCCTCATCTCCATCCTCACACTGTATGTGACCTGTACACCTTCACCTCCTCTCTCTGTGTATGATCTAAACTTTAATATACCTTGTGCGCCATGACCAAACTTCTTGTTTTAGCCACCTCAATACCAGGATGTTTCTTCATTTAAAAAAAAATTGTTCCAAAAAAATATGATTACATTTGGAGCATTTACTTTTTTTTTTTTTTTTTTTTTTTTTAAAGGGGTCATTTTAGGGGTGTTTGCACTGTACTGACAATTATATTTGATATATTTTATATATTACATTATATTTTATATTTACAGAAAGTAAGGAGAAATGTTTTTTTTTCAAAACTTATAGTATTTTTTTCTTTATACAGTAAAAAATCTAAAATCTCAATCATAATGAAATACCATCAAAAGAAGGCTCTATCTGCCTCAAAAAATGATATCAAATTAGTTTGAGTACTGGATGGAATGGCAGCAGAAGTTGGTCAATTTTTTTTCTTATTTGAGGGCCGAGGGTACATACTGCCCCTCATTCCATCATCTTTTTTTCAAATCCATTTCCTGTAAGAAGACTTCAGTTGTATAATGCTAACAGCGTCACCCCAAGCCCAATATATGTGAATCCCATTGGCTTCTCTCACTACTACGTGTGCCACTCCCCTAGAGGAGCATTTCCCTTTCCATGTATTTACTGACATAACAGACTCTGATGAAACAATGAATTCAGTCAACTGGCCAAGAGATGCCTTGAAAACATGTATAGAAAGAAAACATTTTTATTCAAGGTTTGCAAAATATACAAATAACACATGTGCAGAGTGGAGGTCAGCACCTCCTCCCAGAACGACATACCTATGAGTCCATGAAATATGTAATACAGGGAGCAGAACAGATTACATAAAAGAATACATAACATGACATGTTTGACGAGAATTAAACTATTAAAGGCTTGGTCTTTATATTTTTAAAATAACAAACATGTCATACTCACCTTCTCTGTGCAGTGGTTTTGCACAGAGCAGCCCCAACCCTCCTCTACTCAGGTCTCCTGCTGCCACTCCTGGCCCCTCTCTCCTTCCCAGTGCCCCCAGAGCAAGCAGCTTACAATGGGAGCACCCAAGCAGGTGCGCTCTCGAGCCATGACTCTGGGTGTCCATTCACACACAGAGCTGTGGCTCAGGCCCGCCCACTCTCTCTCCTCATTGGCTCACTGGCTGCGATTGACAGCAGTGGGAGCCAGTGACTCCTGCTGCTGCCCCAGCCAGAGTGAGAGTCCCTGGAGAGCTGACGCTGTCGTGTACATCGCTGGATCGTGATGGGCCTTAGGTAAGTTTGGGGGGCTGGGGCACTGCTGAACAGAGAAGGTTTTTTACCTTCATGCATAGAGCCTTTAGAACCACTTTAAGAATACAATGTGGCAACACCATCATGATCGGGGGTAGCCCAGAAGGAGGAAGAACATCCACATTCCCAACAGAAACAGTTGGGGAATTAGACCGACAGTAGAGAGGCAGAGGAGAGGGGGTTGGGGACTCATCCGAGGCGGGTCTGAAACTTAGACTTGCTTTAGTCAGTTTCAGTAACAGAAGAAGCAGAAGGTGGGGAAAGAGCAGAGGTAGAGAATGCAATCCCGGTGCTCCAAGTATTAGTAAAGTTGGTATATCTGTCATGTAGCCTTGCAATCATTTCTTCTATTCTCATTATGATATACTGTATATTTTAACAATACAGTCTTCTGATTCCCTTGATAACCAACAAAGCAATGTTGGTGACCAATTCGCTCATCACTTTTTCCTATTATTTGAGGTGTAAAAGACTCTGATGCTTAGACCAACCAAGCCTGACAGATTTTACTAAATTCAGAGGAACATCCTCTGATATTTTAGTTTAAACAATAGCATAATTATATCTATAAATAAATGTTCTGAGAGCATAAAATAGCAGGCATCAAAGGCATAATTATTATATTAAGGAGTCTGTTTGCTTGGAAAAAGTAGGAAATTGAACAGTGCAGCCGCCTATGTAACAAATTTAATCCGAGCACTTTTGGAGTGAGCGGGGCACCAAACTCACTGCATACTTTTAAGGTGCTTTTAATTTTTATGTGAGTAGATTCATGTTTTTAATAAACTTCTATAATTTTACAATATTACACTATGTGGTCCTATATTTCCTATTGGAAGCTTTTACCTGGTGTAATACAGAATTGCCGGGGAAATTACAGAGAGGATTCAGTGGCTGCAGAGCTGAGATCTGTGTTTATATAATGAATCACATTGAGTTGCCTTACTTGAGAAACTTGGGCAATTAAATTTATTGAGTGTTTCCCCAGCAATACACTTGAAGGGTAAGGTATAACAGATAACTGAGATCTAAGTTTGCATGTTTTAATAATGTGAGGCAAGAATACGGGGCATACAATTTTTGCATTTGCGGTAAGATAGAGATAAGAAGAAGGAAAGGAAAGGAACGGGAAGGAACGGAAAGGAAAGGAAAGGAAAGGAAAGCAAAGGAAAGCAAAGGAAAGCAAAGGAAAGCAAAGCAAAGCAAAGGAAAGACAGAATGTCTGGGGTGGGGTTGATTGGGTAGTAGAGGAGTATGAAGGCTAGAAGGCCTCATTGAGTCAAAAATGGATCAGAAGAGTCACAGATCACATGGGACTACTTAAAGAAACTTACAAGAAATACTAATGCTCATCTAGTACCAGATCTCAAGTGCATAATGTTTAGTAAAATGAGGTAATAGAATTAAGTAACAAGGTAAGGTAGCGCTAAAGGGTTAGTTGTGAATGCTTACTTATACATTTAGAGCTGTTCAGATTTAGTAACCAGGATTTCCACATACTTTGAAATTTAAAGTGTGTAAAGTGGATTTTCGTGAACATATACTCTAGATCAGCCTTTTTCAACCTGGGTGCCCTGGGGTACCTTCAGGTTTCTTCAGGGGTGCCTTGGCAAAATGCCTAAAGAGTGCCCAAAATTTGTATACAAGCCAGCAGGTGGACCAAGCATGCTTTTTAATTACACAAAGTCATAGGTTTTCATTGTACATACAATTACAACCCTCCAGCTGTCAGTGTCCTAACAACTCATTACGTTATAAGGAGGATGTCGGGTGCCTGCGCGGCATCTTTGTTTACCCCTCTTCTGTCCTTCTCCATCAGCAATGGGGTCACATTTACTGAGTGAGGGAGAGAAACATTGCAAAACTAGGTAATAGCAGTGTGCAAAAGTGTATATGCTTTGGAAGAATGTCACGTTGGGTGTCCTGCATGTGTAAGTGTTGCTATGTTACGTTAAACTATTCATTTCATATTTTACATTTTCGAATGGGGTGCCTCAAGATTGTACATCATTTTTAAGGGTGCCTTGACTGACAAAAGGTTGACAAACACTGCTCTAGATAAGCATGGTCATTTAGGATTTGAATAGCTGAGTATAGTGTGGGAGATTCCTTATTCCTCCGTTTTCTGGCAATAGAGAGCCTTGCAGCAATTAAAACGTGAGTAATGATGGTGTGAGGTTAAGAAGGCCAAGTTTTAATACCTACACCTAGGGGTACTAGCTTGGGATCTGGTGTACGTGAAGTTTTATTTGGCAGTAGAAGGAATATTGCCAACCAAAAGTCCATAAGTAAATGGCAGTTCCACCTCATGTGCCAGTGAGCCAAAGGCTCTGCAATGTATTTACTTGGATTTTTATTTGATCAGATGCTAGCACTGGTCTGATACATTGCACATTTACTAAAACTGGAGAGTGCAAAATCTGGTGCAGTTCTGCATGGAAACCAAATCAGCTTCCAGGTTTTCTTATCAAAGTTTAATTGAAGTTAAAAGCTGATTGGCTATCATGCATAGCTACACCAGATCCTGAGTGCACCAGCTTTAGTAAATCTCCCTCAGTGTGTTTATAAGCATGGTATTCAATTAGGATTAGCCTAAAGTCAGCCAAAGACGTCCTGCTGAACTGGCCGGATTTTGGTCCATCTATGGGCAGGTTGGTTGTACTGAAGTCGATCTATCTATGTTTGATCACTGTTGGTGGCTAAAGCCACCGGCAGTGATCATTGTATTCTGATCGCTGGAAAACCTCTACAGTATCTGTCAGAATACAATAGCACAGCAAGAGGGCTTTCCCCATCAACACTGACTGGAGTTGATTTACTAAAACTGAAGAGTGAAAAATCTGGTGCAGCTGTGCATTGTAGCCAATCAGCTTCTAAAGGCCCGTACACACGTACCGATCGTCGGCATACAAACGTCGGTGGACGAAGGATCTGCCGATTGTACGCGTGTTAGTATGGTGCCTCCGACAGATGTCTGCGCACAATCCGCGGACAAAAGTCTTTCGTGCAAACATGAAAATATTTGTATGCCGACACCAGAACGGACGATTGTTCGCCTGTCAGTACACAATTCGGCCGACAGACCGCAGATTTGCAAGACTGGGCATGCTCAGAAAATAGAAAACACAGGGAAAGTTAACCATTACATGACATCACTTCTGCAGTCGGCGGACAAAATTCTTGTGCTGTCCTTGTGCTGTCTTTGCACTTTTCAGCAGACACCGACATCCCGGGGAGAAAAGAGGAACATTTGTAAGCCGACCATCGGTACGTGTGTACGGGGCTTTACTCTAGCTTGTTCAATTAAGCTATGACAATAAAAGCTAAAAGCTGATTGGTTTCTGTGCAGAGCTACTGTAGATTTAGCACTTTCCAGTATTAAAAAAAAAAAACTGCCCCACTATGTTGATGGGAAATCAAGCTATTTTTTTCTCTTCAACCTGTGGTTGAAGGAAAGAAAATTGCATAATGGATGACCTACCTAAGTATCTTTATCTGCATAGATTTTGGAAGACTGAGAGCTTAGCAATTAGCAGCCACACAATTGCTCAATTCTCCATTTTAGAGCTGACGTGGGACAGCAGCAGCATGACACAAATGGAGGTGAATATGTATGTTTTTTTTTTTTTTTTAAGTCTATATTTCTTCTTTAATGACCTACTGAGAGATGGCAGCCAGCACTTGAACAAATGTTAAGGTTAATGATAATGTTAAAACCTATTAAAATATAAACCACATAGAAAGCCTATTGTGTTAAAGCGGAACTGTCTTTACATGGTTCTCGGCGCTCTTTCCATAATATGCAAAGAGGCACCACAGTCAGATACAATTAAGTAAAAAATAAAAAGTACAGTTAATTAAAAAAAAGGATAGCAGGAAGGGAAAGTTGTTTTATGGCAGAAGAAATATCTTTTTCCAGCCATAAAGTTTACCCGCTACTAATCTTTTGTTGATTAACTTTAGTTCCGCTTTAAAGCTGATATACTTGCATTGAGACAGAGGAATAGTAAGCCACAATCACTGTTGGGAGCAGTAAGAACAGACAATAAAATAAGCACAACCAAAAAGTGCTGCGCCAGACCATAAATATTCAAAGTGCTATAGATATCAAAAAATAAAAATGAAACCCATGTGAGTAGTGATAATAAAAGTCCAGAAAGTCACAAGTGTGTCTAATAATCTGCACCTCCGTGAATGTGTTCTTCAATTCACCATAACCAGAAAATTAAATCCTCTGACCTCACCTTCTGGCCCAAGAATCACCAAGGGTCAGATACAGCTGTGCCCCTCAGGGGTTAACGGATGGTTGGAGAGATCACACTAGGGAAAATGGCAAATGTTCACAAGAATAATCCCAGGCATAGAAGAAATAAACACAAACGAGATCTAATGCTCTCTGATGGATAATCTCAATAGTTTATTAAGGTAAATAACACTTACAAAACTGGCACTAAATATTGCATGTAAGGCGCATTTCCGCAAATGATCCGGAGAGGAGGTGACGTTAGGCAAACAGCCTCCACCCCCTATACGTCTTACGTCGGCGTGTTCAGCGTTGACTTCTTCGGTAGGGGTGCTGACCCTTGGTGATTCTTGGGTCAGATGGTGAGGTGAGAGGCTTTCATTTTCTGGTGATAGTGAATTGAAGAGCACATTCACGGAGGTGCAGATTATTGGACACACTTGTGACTTTTGTGACTTTAATTATCACTACTCACATGGGTTTCATTTTTTTTTTTTTTTTTATATCTATAGCACTTTGAATATTTATGGTCTGGAGCAGCACTTTTTGGTTTTGCTTATTTTATTGTGAAGTGGGAACGCAGTCGGTGTTAGCAGCCGGACACTGAGATTGATTGATATTTGCTTGATATTATTTTTTTATTGCATAATTTATATATTTTTTTATAATATATATTTTTTATTGCATCATTGTATCACTATTATATTCATCACTTTGCACTGGTTTGCACAGTTTATTGCGCTGATAGCTTTCTACACTAAGAACAGACAGCCTGTATGCTTTAGGTGCTATTTCTGTTGCAATATGACGCACTACTTAACAGCAAAATCTGCCCTAAGAGTAAAGAGTGAGCATAGCTGAGTTACAGAACATTCTATCCACATTTGTAATGCTCCCTGGTTTAAAAAAAAAAAAAAAAAAAAACGATGAGAAAGCTTGCAAAATGGTCTAAATATGGACCCTGATGTAGAAGGTCAATTCAAAATCATCTTGCTACTCTTGATGATGTCACAAAGAACACTAATGATAAGGTTCATAATTGGTTAGACTGAAACTGTCACTAAAACAAGTTGAATCTATTTACACATAAACTTTTAAGATTTAGAATATATCCACAGCCATTTTTATTTGTTTTGGGTAAAGCAGCAAATGGTTAGAAACGTTGTCAAATCTGCTGTTCCTACCAGGCTTACAAACACTCAAATTTCATTGGTGGCTGGACAAAGGTCTTTATCGCACCGGACATTTCCTTGATCTAAAAGGGGTTCATCCCTCCTTATATTTTGTACAAGATTTAGAGATGCCCCCATCTGAGAGTTTGCACTTACAACAAATTCAACATTATTTACATTCTCTGTGACGACTGAGTCCCAATTTAACAGTACAAACGATGTAGGAAAATAGGTGCATGCAGAGGGCCCTCCAGTGGTGATGCATCTCGATGTTGTACAAATTTGTTACTCCACCGTCGAAACTCTCCTATCATATTACATGGGGAAAAGAACCTGGGCATGGCCCCTGAGGGGGAGGACTGGTGGGCCTGGAACATTTGCGTCCATAAGGGCATCATGCCATAGAGGAGGCAGGATACGAGGTAAATGCTAGGTAGTACACAGTGCCAGAACGCCTTGTTAAAATGTACCCAGGTGCTTCGTCCTCCTGCTTCCAGGGTTGTAGCCAGGTGGGGATGGCCTTTCACAATTGATGGACCTGTCCTGAAGTCAGACACTTTTGGATACGGGTCCAATCCTTAATACTATCTGTGACCATGGTCAACATTACTAAAGTTACTTGGATTAATAAACGAGCCAGTGGATAATATCCTAAGACACGCTATAGCTTTGGCTTTGAAAAGTCCAGTGATAGACTTGGCCTTGATGAAGCGCACGTTGACCTAGATTATGCTGAAAAGATTGTGAATGTCCTTTGGGAAAAAAAAAATCATTATATAACAAGAGGTAAATGTATGTCCCAAAAATGATTAAATCTCTATAACATAGAGAGATACCATCATACTATTGATAGCAATATTGGTATAGCTGGCTACTCACCTGGGGTAATACCTGCCACTGTAGGCACCACTGGGGCCCTAATACAATTTGGATATTTGGGTCGCAGGCTAGTGAATTGCGTGCTACAAACATCTTTATTGGCACTGTGAGATTTACTTTGTTCTCTTTGGTGAAGTGCTCAGTTGCTTGGTTAATTACCTCTTCCCCCAGGGGGATTTATGTGACCATTTTATTGATACATAAATACGTGGCCTTGCGATTATCCCCTGTGTCCACCTTAGGGGATTACACTCGGGTTCCCCTTCTGTTGCTGCAATATCTGACTGCTGGTTTACTCTGGATGGTAGTAATTAGGGATGATCGAACGGTTCGGGTCCACCATCGGTTCGACCTGAACATTGGGTGTTCGAGGTTCGGCCGAATTTAGAACTTTTTGCCCAAAAAGTTCGGAATTCGGCAACCAGAACCGCCCAAAATGCAATGCTTCAGGAAATGGGCTTTAAAAGCCCGTGATTGGACCAGAACCATTAGCAAAAGCCAACTGAGTGGGCAGGAGAATGCTAGGAATGTGATTGGAGTGACTAGGGGGTCCCTAGACCAATCATTAGTGAATACGCCCCCCAGTATATAAGATCGCCCCCGCCATATTCCTAGCATTGTTATACTGGACATGGAAGAGAATGGAAGCAGTTCTGTTAATTTTACTTTAAAAGTGTCATTTAGCTATTTTTATTGTGAGGAAAGGGATATCTAGTGTAGTTAGAGTGCTCCTTTACACTTAAGTTAGCTTCAAAAATTTAGTTTCTGTAGGGAAAGTGTTAAGTGTAAGGGGACCGTAGTGTAGTGTAGGGTTAACTGGCAGTGACTGCTATGGCAGGGTGACAAAACCCTTCCATAGCAGGGTGACCGCTATAGAGAAATGATCATTTCTCTGAATAGCTTCGTAACTGGAATATGGCTTCTCACCAGCCAAGCATTTTTTATGCTGCAGGGGCTGCCACTGCCAGTGCTTTTTTGAGGACATGTTTGATGTCAGACATGACATCTGAACATGTGTATAGGGGGTATATATAGACATATATGTCTGAATATATACCCCTAGACATATCTAGGTGTGATAGTAGCAGAAATAAATGCTTGCGCTAATGAAATCATTTACAGTAATATATTTCTGCTACTATCACACCTATATATGTCTAGGGGTATATATTCAGACATATATGTGTATATATACCCCCTATACACATGTTCAGATGTTTTGCCTGCCTCAAAAGAACCCAAAAAAATGCCAAAAGAACGCTAGCGTCAAAAAAAATGCCCAGGTGTGTTTTTGCTGGCATTTTTTGGGGGGTTTTGGAGGCAGGCAAAACATCTGAACTTGTGCACAGTACCACTATACACAAGTTCAGATGTTTTTCCTGACTGCAAAGATCCCAAAAAAATGCCTTCTATTAAACCGGCAAGGTGTTACAGGAGCGAAGCAAACCCCCTGTCAGAAAGTTTTCTAATACAAACAATCTTTTTTTTTCTGGTTCTGGACATGCTACAGAGCTGAAACTTCACATGTACACCTTTTAGACCCCCCAGATCTGAAATCCAAAGTAAAAATCAAAAAATCTCTTTTTTTTTTAAATCTTTTCAATAATTGGCTTTTTTTATCAAAAATGACAATTTTTTTTTTTTTTTGGTGGCTTGGTCATGGCGGTGTGAGGATGCTTCATCTTGGCGCTCCCGCTCTCCCGCTGCCCCTGTCGGCGTTTACCTGCTGATTTTAGCTGCTATGAGCGTCCGAAAGAAAAGGAAGACTAAACCTCCTTCTGTCCTGTCCTCCAGGGCTTCCGCGGTGACCCCAATCCGCTCGTTTTTCCCGGATTCCCCGAGCTCCGCTCCGCGGGCTCTCCAGCTCACGCCGCGTGGTGCCCTTGGACCTGTGGCGGGCTCCACACCCGACCGGAGCCTCTCACCACTGACGATGTCGGGTCCTGCAGCTGCTCCGAGCCCTCCTGCCGCACAGCACGATCCACCAGCAGTACAGATGGGGGACATCTGGGCTCTTCTCCGCACCCTGCCAACGAAGTCGGACATGGAAGCTATGGTTGCCCAGGTAGCCGAACAACACCGCAGGGACTTTCAGCACCTCAGTGGAGAGGTGGCGGCATTGGATGGCAGGGTTACCTCGGGTGAATCGGTGGTGCAAGATCTACAAGCCAGAATTGCTCTATTAGAGCAGACCCAGATGTCCCATAGTGACGCCCTGGCCGTCCATCAGCTGCGGATGGAGGACATTGAGAACCGGAGCCGCCGTAACAACTTGCGGCTCCGGGGCATCCCTGAGGCGACTGGACCTGAAGACCTTGCCGTGACTGTCAGCGTGATCCTCTCCCGACTCCTCCCGCCAGATCCTGCACCGGCCCTGGAATTTGACAGGATCCACAGGGCCCTGGGTGCCCGCCCGACGGACCCGGATAGGCCCCGGGACGTTATCTGTCGCCTGCATCGGTATTCCATGAAGGAGCGGATTATCAGGGAGGCCTGGGTCAAAGGACCGATTGACTTTGATGGAGCCCGAATCCAGGTTTATCCGGATGTGGCTCGGGGGACCCTACAGCGCAGAGCGATGCTGAAACCTCTGCTGGCACAACTACAATCTCCGGAGATCACCTACCGCTGGGGATTCCCCCTGCTGCTAACGGTCCGGAAGCGTGGTTCTTCCTTTGTGCTTCGCAAACGCGCGGATCTCCCGGCCCTTTGTGACTTTCTGGGCATAGCTCACATGGATCTCCCAGATTGGATGGCCTGGCTTCCAGATCGTGACCCTCGTCAGGGATCCAGGGGCTCGGGTCCTCAGCTGCCTCGTAGACAACGCCGGGCATCCAGGGGACCGCTGCGGGGAGCACGGGGTCCGGAGATCGCAGCTCCCGAAACGTGAGGGTCCCGATTAGGCGGTTCGTGAGTATGGCCTCCCCTCCGAGATCTGGCCCATTCTTTTTTTAATTTTTATTTTTCTCCTTCTTGTCCTGCCATCGCCTGGACCTGTGGACATACTGGCCCCTTACCTGTATCCCTTGTTCCCTCTGGATATGCCTCGATGCCCTGCATCCCCCTGGCTGCTTGAGCTCTAGGATGCCGACCTTCCCTGTGCCTGGTGGTCTCCTTCTTTTTTGCTCCCGGATCCCCTTCACTGACCCTGTGCATAGGAGCTCCCCCCTGCCCCCTTGGCCACTGGACGCATTGCATCGCTTTGACTCTGGGGCTCCCACATGCATGCCGCCCCCAACCACTAGTGCTTCCACCTGCTCCCTGTATGACTCGGCTTGCTAGCAGGGTTGTTGCTACCTGCAAACGGCGGAGGACCTGATCGCTCGTAAGGGAGTAGAAGACTGTGTTGTGAATCTTGCTTTTTTTATCTTTTATTTTATCTAACCGGGGTACTATGGCAGTATTTGTATAGAGATATTCTGCTGCCTCATGCTATCGGAGGTGCCGGCGGGGGTTAGCCTTTCCTCCCCTCCTTGTACATGATTGCCGTATTTTGGCGCGTCTTGGGGGGGTGGAGCTGGGTCCCCCTGAGCCCCTCCCCGCTGGCTTCCTTGTCGGGGTGTGAGCGGGGGGGTCGGGGGTGGATCCCGCTTCCGCCATTGCTGGTGCGGACCCCTCCCGGAGATTGCCGGTGACGTAAATGGTGGCCGGCCGTGCCGGTCCCTCACAGATCAGTCCTGCACGCCTCCTGTGCCCCCCCCCCGGCTGGTCATATTATGTACGATATCTACTGTTGCAGTTTCAGTGGTGGAGGTTGTTCAGTGTTCGGCATTTATACTGGCTGTTTAAGGGGAACCGATGCTGCTAAGCTCTCCCTCCCCCCCTCCTCTCCCCCCCTCCCCCCCCTTCTACCCCCTCCCCCCTTGTTTCCCCCTCCCCCCTTTTCCCCCTCCTCTCCCCCCCCCTTTGGGTTTTTTTTTTTTTTTGGGCCATATCCCTAGTCTGCTCCTTAAGTGCTCCAGGTTGGGTCCTGGGGGGGACCTCTTGAGGATGGGGCCCTCGGGGCCGCCTGGGTACGGATGGGAACACCTTCCATAAGGCCTACCCCGCGGCCCGCCCTTTCTAGATTCCTAGTCATTTAGATCTCGTGGTATTGCCATGTATATTGATCGCACATGACTGTTATTGCTATGTGATTTATGTTTTTTTTTTTTTTTTTTCATGTTTCCAGCTGTTTCGGACGTTTCATACTCATTTGTTTCTTTTTACAAGCCGATTTGGGGAGGGCGGGGAGCGGTCGCCTTCCTCCTCTTGTGGTGACCTTCCTCGTACCCCCTATAGGGTTATCCCCCGGGATCCCCCACACTCCACTCGGTTATTGGGTGGTGGGTCTGGAACCCCGGGTGAATTGAGCCTTGCTCTCGCTGTGCCGTTAGCACTGTAGCTTTTCAGTTCCTTCTACTTCCCCCTTCCCCTCTTTCTATCCTACCTCCTTGTTTCCTCTTCTCTCTTTTCTTTCTCTTTCTTCCTTTTCCTCTCTCCCCTTACCCCTCCCTCTCCAACTTGCCTCCCCCCCTCCTTCTCCTTCCCTCCTTGTCCCCCCCTCTCCCGGTCGGATGGAGATGGCCTCCCCCCGGGCTGATCCGATTCGTTTGGTCTCGCTCAACGTCAAGGGGCTCAACACTCAGGAGAAGCGTACCATTGTTTTGACTGACCTTCGCCGCTTGCAGGCCCATGTAGCCTTTCTGCAGGAGACCCATTTCAGACCCGCCAAGCTCCCTCGGTTGGGGGGGAGACACTTCCCAGCGGTCTACCATAGCTGTTCTCCTGACTCCAGATCTAGAGGGGTCAGCATACTGATCAGCAGCCGAACTTCTTGGACATTCTTGGATTCCTGGAGTGATGAGATGGGCCGGGCCTTATTTGTAAAGGGTCGCCTGGGCACGGGGGTAGTCACCTTGGTTAATCTCTACCTCCCTAACGCCGAGCAGGTGTCGTGCCTTGAATCCCTTTTTTCCGCACTACACGACTTTGCTGAGGGCCAGGTCCTCCTTAATTTTGTCATGGATCCGATATTGGACGCCTCTAGGGGGGCTTCCCACATCTCTTACGCGGCATTGAAACATCTGAAGAGGAGCTTTCATGCCTTTCACCTGGTGGACGTCTGGAGGGTGCTCCATCCGACCTCCAGGGACTACACCTTCTATTCGTCCCCACATGATTCCTACTCGCGCATTGACTATTTTCTTCTACCACAAGCTATGTTGGGCCGTGTGATTTCATCGTCTATCGGCTCCATCACAGTCTCTGACCGTGCGCCGGTGGTTCTTGACTTAGACCTGCGAACCCCGGAAGCTCGCCAATGGCAATGGCGGATTAATGATGGTCTCCTCCAGGATCCTCAACTCTTGGAGGAGCTCCGAGTGGAATTAGGAAGGTTCTTTGTAGCTAATGCCCTTCCGGAAAGCCCTCCTTTGATGGTTTGGGAGGCTCGTAAGAGCTACATGCGAGGGGTCCTGATCAAACTTGGGACTCAACGCAAACGGGAAAGAACCCGCCAGGTGGAGGACCTGGTGCGACGCATTGCTACCTTGGAAGCTGCACACAAGCGCTCGCTGGCAAAGTCTGCTCTACAGGAGCTGACTGTGCTTCGGGAGCAATTGCGCTCCCTGGCCCTTTTTAGAGCGAAGGCATCGTTGGCAAAATGCAAACGTGTTTTTTACGAACATGGCGACAAGTGCGGTAGGATCCTTGCTCGTGCGTTACGTCAACAAAGAGCGTTGACTTTTATTCCGGAGATTCTCGCGGCGCCCCATCAGAAGGTGCAGGCCACGGAGCAAATCACAGAGGCCTTTCGACGGTATTATGCCTCTTTATACAATCTGACCCCGGACGCGTCTTCGCCCACCCGGGTGGGACTCCGTTCTGAGATCCAGGAGTACATCCAGACCTCTGGTCTTCCTAGCCTCTCCGCAGAGGACCTGGAACGACTGGAGGAGCCGCTTCACCTTGATGAGCTCTTGGGAGCCATTGCGGGGTCTCAGAGTGGGAAGGCACCGGGACCTGATGGTTACTCTCTGGCGTATTATAAATGCTTTGCCGATATTCTGGCCCCACATTTCCTTGCTGCCTACAATGCTACGGGCTCGGAAGCGGAGTTTCCGGCTGACTCGCTCCGCGCACATATCACGGTGATAGCGAAGGAGGGCAAGGATCCTCTCCTTTGCCTGAGCTATAGGCCCATCTCGCTCCTTAATGTGGACCTGAAACTTTTCACCAAGATTTTGGCGTCCCGTTTAGCTCCGTTGCTCCCGCAATTGGTCCAGGATGATCAGGTGGGCTTTGTGCCTTCCCGAGAGGCTCGGGATAACACCACAAAGGCTCTAAACATCCTACATATTGCGTGTACCCGGAAGACCCCCATGCTACTTCTCTCGACGGACGCCGAAAAGGCGTTCGATCGGGTGAACTGGGACTTTCTTCTGGAAACTATGAGACACATTGGACTCGGGGAGCGCATGATGTCTTGGATCGGCGCGATTTACTCCCGGCCGTCGGCGTGTGTCAAGGTCAACGGCAGGCTCTCTAGTCCTTTGGATATCTCCATTGGAACGCGACAGGGCTGCCCCCTGTCCCCTCTGATATTCGTCCTGACTCTTGAGCCTTTTCTGCGCATGGTAAGAGCTAACGTTGATATAGGTGGTATTGAGGTATCGCCCTCGCTCACCCCGAAGGTGGCGGCTTACGCCGACGACCTTCTTTTCTTTCTCTCTAAGCCGCTCCTCTCCCTACCTAATCTCCTCCGAGAATTCCGTGCCTATGAGGCGCTATCCTCGTACAAAATCAATTACCAGAAGTCGGAGGCCTTGCCAGTCTCCATGCCCCCATCCTCGCTACGCCCTCTCCAGAGAGATTTCCCTTTTAAGTGGAGTTCTTCTCACATCAAGTACCTGGGGGTATTTCTTCCTAACTCCCCTGACCGTGTCTTCGACTTCAACTTTCCACCTCTCCTTGCGCGTATCCGAAAAGACCTGGATGATTGGCAAAGGGGTATGTTCTCTTGGTTTGGGCGTTGTAACATCATAAAAATGAACGTTATGCCCCGTTTGCTTTACGTGCTGCAAGCCCTGCCAATTTATATCCCACAGGCCTTCCTCCTTAAGATTAATGAAGCCTTTCGTAGATTTCTTTGGCTCCGAAGTCCCCCCGTCTGGCGTTGCGGGTTCTTCGCATGCCCAAGCTGAGTGGTGGCATGGCCTTTCCAGACGCAACGATGTATTACGCATCCTGCCATTTTGCTCGGGTCTTGGATTGGCATGTACACGGCTCTCTGAAACAATGGGTGCGCATTGAACGGGGCATTGGAGACTCCCCACCGGAATCCCTATTCTGGGGCATTTCCGCATTGCCTAGATGGGCTATGGACCACCCGACCATAGGGGCCACGCTGGGGCTGGGACGTAGGATGATCAGGGATGGCGTTATGGCAACTCTGCCTTCCCCTCTGTTTCCGGTGCTCGACAATCGGGATTTCACCCCGGGCCTGACAGACCAGGGGTTCCGAAATCTGAGGACCAAGGGCCTTTATCAGGCCAGACATTTCATTCGCCGCGGACAGTGGGTCCCTAGGCAGGTTCTCTTCTCGGACAGCACCTTTTCTGCCTTGTCCTTCTGGCACAAGATACAGCTAGCCCATTTTCTGGGCTCCCTGCCACCGGCAGCCTCCTTTACGCGGCGTCTCACTCCCTTTGAGGAACTCTGTTTGTCGGCCTCTCCATTGCGCCACACGATCTCTTCGCTGTATAAGCTCCTGACGGGCCCGGAGCCCGCCTTCAGACCCCTATTCTTAACCCATTGGGAAAAAGACTTGGGGCTCTCTTTGTCCGACCATCAGGTGGAACGTATTTTCTTCTTTACCTACAAGACCTCTGCGTGCTCCAAATATCAGGAATCCAGATACAAGCTCCTGACCCGGTGGTACTTCACCCCGGCCAGGATACACAGGATGTTCCCCTCGTGCTCAGACCTTTGCTGGCGCTGTGGGGAAGAGGTGGGATCCCTTCTCCACATCTTCTGGTCCTGCAGCCGCCTCCGCCTCTTCTGGGCGGAGGTGCTGCGCATCTCGCAGAAGTTCACGGACCATCCCCTCACTCTGGATCCCGCGCTCTTCCTCCTCCACCACAATGGCTTTCCGCGCTCATCTTACCGGAAGTCGATTCTGCCGCTCCTACTCACGGCCGCCAAGAGCTGCATTCCTCTTCTCTGGAAACAGTCTCAGCCCCCCACAGTGGCGATGTGGTTGAGAAAAGTAGCAAATATTAATGAAATGGAAGACCTGGTGGCGACTGAACGGGGGTCGCGGGAAAAGTTCCTCAAGCGATGGTACTACTGGCATGAGTTTAGCTTCTCCGCTGAATACAAAGATTTGATCGCTTAACGGGTCTGCGGCGTTGGGGTTGGTCATCTCCCCCCTCTCCTGTCTTTCCTCCTTACCCTCCCCTCTTGCACCCCTGTTTATCCCTCCCCCCTACTGCCTTCTCCTCCCCTCTCCTCTCTCCTCTTTCTGCTCTTCCCCCTTCTGGAAAACTACCCCCCCCCCCTGGGCATTTGGCATTTATACTCTTCCTATGTGGTGATGGCTGCGGAGTGCCTGGGATGTCAGATTGGTTCCTCATCTCCTTACCAGACCGGCCATTTGAGAGATGCCGGTGGAGGGGAGGCCCTGCCTGGCTGACCTACGCACCATAGCCCACTTCCCTTTTTTTGAACTTCCATTTACTATTTTAGCGGTTTAGGAGCATGAGGTTTCACTCGTGTTCTTTTTATTTTTTGCTTGTTCCCTGACCCGCTACATTTCCATTTATGGTTATTGAACGTTTACCAATATGCTCTGTTGTGCGGTATTATATTGTATGCCCTTTTTCCTTTCTCAATAAACATTGAATTTACAAAAAAAAAATGACAATTTTTAAGAACTTTTTTTGTGTGATTTTGTGTCTGGGGGTCTAAAAGGTGTACCTGTGAAGTTTCAGCTCTGTAGCATGTCCAGAACCAGAAAAAAAAAGATCATATAGGTGTTAAAGTTAAAGGAGGGTCCCGACCCACATCCCTGTTCTACTGAAAATGTATCTTTTTTTTTCATGGTTCTGGACATGCTACAGAGCTGAAACTTCACATGCACACCTTTTAGACCCCTCAGATACTAAATCCAAAGTAAAAATCAAAAAATCTCTCTCTTTTTTTTTTTTTTTTTCAATAATTGGCTTTTTTATCAAAAATGACAATTTTTGATAACTTTTTTTGTGTGATTTTGTGTCTGGGGGGTCTAAAAGGTGTACCTGTGAAGTTTCAGCTCTGCAGCATGTCCAAAACCAGAAAAAAAGATCATATAGGTGTTAAAGTTAAAGGAGGGTCCCGACCCACATCCCTGTTCTACTGGGTTCTGGACATGCTACAGAGCTGAAACTTCACATGTACACCTTTTAGACCCCCCCCCCCCCCCCAGATACTAAATCCAAAGTAAAAATCAAAAAATCTCTCTTTTTTTTTTTTTTTTTTCAATAATTGGCTTTTTTATCAAAAATGACAATTTTTAAGAACTTTTTTTGTGTGATTATTAGTTAATGGGGCATGACCCAGAACCCTAGGCACTTTTTAGGGGCATTTATTGGGTTTTAGGGCTTCAAAATTGTGTTTTTTGATTACCAAAGTTCGGGTCCCATGGATTTCAATGGGGTTCTGAAATCCGAACCGAACTTTTGGAAAATTCGGGTGTTCTGGTCGAACCGAACTTTTCAAAAGTTCGATCATCCTTCGTAGTAATTAACTCCTCCTGAGGAAGCAGTTACAACCGTGAAACATGTAGGGGATTGGTTATACATCAATAATTAATTACACCCTGTGTCTTTAAGACTCACATGTGGATACTTCACTAACAGCAAATATCTACGCAATATAATGTTGTTGCAAGCATTGTTTGTTCTATGTGTATGGATATAAGTCATGTACAAATAAAATGAAAAACTTTTTTTATAGAAGTTTGTCTTACTTTCTTGGGTACCAAGATAGTCAATTTCCCATATGCTGAGGGTTCAGTGGGGGCAACCCCTTGCTATACCAAAATTATTAGACAAGATATGGAACCCCTGGCTTTCTTACTTACAGGTGCTGGATACCTTGAGGTGATCTTTTGGTGCGATGATGATGGATTCCTTGATGGGCACACCCCTGATTTCCCCTTTTCGTCCCCTTTTTTTCTTTCTATCTCTCTTCCTTTTGTCATTTTCTATTTCTCAAAGTGTTTGAGAAACTGCTTTTGGGACATACGCCCAGACACTAGGTTTTCTTGTTTGCCTTTCATATGTGATACAATGTAGTTTAGAAACTGTTTAAGTTAATTGAATCTACAGATATCAGCACCATCAAAGGGACTGCACTGGAATTGAGGTCTAGAGATCGTTCGTAAGTTTATCATTTATCCTTAAGTCAGGCTAGTCCCCTATGTTTATCTTGCTGTTAGTATATATTCTGGATTCTAACTTGACTCTGTATCATTGTTCATTTGCTCTTGATGTTATTGTTACTGTAGGTTTCTATTACCTCCCGACAGCTTAGCATTGTACAAACAAATTGTTTTGCTTTCCTTTGTTTCCATTGAAAATGAATAAAAGCGAGTAAATAACAGAAACTTTGTCAATTGTAATAATAATTTACATCTTTATTTGTCATGGTGACCATTGTTACCAAGACTGAAAGTGTGACAAAATCTAGAATTTTGAGTGGTCACCAGAACAGGAGATGAAGAAAATCTTTAAATGTGAATGATGCATTGACAACTGTGTAAGAGGGGAGGGATTTCCTTTTGGTTTCTGCAACTGGCCATACACCAAAAGAGTTTTGTTCAATTTTTTCTTTTTTCTTTTGGAATGTTCATTTATTTTTTAATGGTTAGTGGGTTCAAATTATTTTTCATTTTCGATTGTAGTGATGAGAAAATTTGAAGGAGCACAATAGAAAGTATTTCTCAAACAAATGAAATTCTAAGTGCCGGTTCACACTGTTCCAACTTGTCAGGCGACTTGGACAAGTCGTGCTCCATTCTGTGCAATTGGAACCGTTCTAATAGGAGCGACTCAAGTCGCTCCGACTTAGAAAAAGGTTCCTGCACTACTTTTGGCCGAAGTCGGAGCGACTTGCATTGACTTCCATTATGAGAAGTCGGTGTAACTGTGAATGTGGTTTTGTTTACAAAATTTATACATATTGTAATAAAATTGCTTTATTATGTCTGGGATTCTATTCAAATAGTAGGTCTGAAAGACATTTTGAGGGCTTTAAAACAAGCTTTAGATATACTGTATATAGACCCCACCTTTTTGGGAGATCTGTTGATGAGTGTTTCTTATCAATAAAGCCTTACATGGTTAAATCTTTTTATATAAGGGTAGTATGAAAAGTTCACGGCCGTCATGAAAGAAGTGACCACACTGAAACTTTATCAATGCACCAAACCACTCTTTCAGAAAATGGCACATTTACGCTATACGGGCACAGTTTTCATGTACTCTTTGCAAACACATCGCCCCCTTCCCCCAGTCCCCCAACCCTCCCCTGTAGTCAAGCTTAAAATGGAGAAAGTGGAAGAAGAAGGCTAAAGTGTTCCATCAGTGGGCAAAGTGAGGGCAATGGTCTTCTGAGATTGTGAGGGTGTGCACTGTGCAGCAGTCTGTTGCCATCACTTTGCCTGCTGATGGAACACTCTAATCCTTCTTCTATGCCTTCCCCTAGTAAAAGCAACTCCCTCACAGTACACAAGCACTGGCTAGGAACACATTTAATCATTTGATCACCCCTGATGTTAACCCCTTTCTAGCCAGTGTCATTAGTAAAGTGACAGTGCATATTTTTAGCACTGATCACTGTAATAATGCCACTGTTTCCGAAAAAGTGTCCAAATAGTCCACAGCAATATCGCAGTCCCGCTAAAAGATGCTGATCGCTACCATTACTAGTGAAAAAAAAATAATCTCATAGTTTGTACACTATATAACGTTTGCACAAACCAATCAATTTACGCTTTTTGGGATTTTTTTTAACAAAAATATGTAGCAAAATACATATTGCCTAAGTTGATGAAGAGATTAGATTTTTTTTTTTGTTTTTTTATTGGATATGTTATATAGCAGAAAGTAAAAAAAAAGTTATATATATATATATATATATATATATATATATATATATATATATATATATATATATATATATATATATATATTTTTTATTTTTTATTTTTTTTTTTTCAAAATTGTCAGCTTTTTTTTGTTTATAGCGCAAGAAATTAAAATGCAGAAGTGATCAAATAACACCAAAAGAAAGCTCTTATTGTGGGAAAAAAAGGACATAAGTTTTATTTGGGTACAGTGTTGCATGACTACGCAATTGTCAGTTAAAGTAATGCAGTGCTGTATCGCAAAAAATGACCTGGTCAGGAATTTCCTTGTGGTTAAAGAACAGAAGCCTGAAAAAAAAAAATAATTTAGCCACCGGATGTAATGACCGGCAATCTGCAATATATTACGTTTTTTTGTTTTTGGGTTTAGATGCACATTAAACTCGTTTCCCCCACCTTTGTTTGGTCTTATGGTGGCAAAGCCCTGACTACAGCCCTGAGCATCCTATGGAAAATACTGAGAACCCTTGTTCTTTGATGCAGACATCATTATCATGATGTAACCTTTGTGCTTATCATTTACAACAATAATGTATTTGGCAGGAAGATTACAGCAGCAAAGTAATACAGATATAAATTTACGACACAGAGATCAAGAGTTGCCAGTGTGGATCAAAGCATGACAGCGCTTATGAGAGGCTGCTGCCGCCATCTTACTCGTTTATTTATATCTATGTATGGGAGCTGGCGTCACACAGTGTGAATATACAGTACATCATTAAAAGTAAATGCAGACCCAATGATTTAACTGAGAATGGAGTTACAATTTTTAGCCAGGCACAGTAACAACTCTGGGAAAGCCTGCAAACTAGCAAGCCTGCTACTGGAAAACGTTCAGTTTTCTAGATCAGTGTTTCTCAACTCCGGTTCTCAGGGCACACTAACAGGCCAGGTTTGCAAGAAAACTGAAATACATCCCAGGTGATATAATTTGCTGCTCAGTGATTGTAGTATTCTAGTCTGCATCTCCTCAAAGTAATACTTAAAATCTGGCCTGTTAGTGTGCCCCGAGGACCGGAGTTGAGAAACACTGTTCTAGATTACTGGCTGCTTCCATGGGGTTCTATGTATAATAATGCATTTAAGCTGTGACTACTTAACAAGGGTGTGCAAGATCCCCATGATTAAATTCTGAGGGGCGGAGCGAAACACGCTGGTGGCGTGGCCTGGCCAGAGTTCAGGCTGAGGTTTACACTTATCTTAGGGACAGCACAGATGTGCGGAGCAGGGAGTCCTTTCTTAACCTTCACTGTGCAAGAAGAAGATAGAAAACTAGACTAACATGTAGGGGCATTTAGAGGTAAGAAAAAAAAAAACACCCCTAGGGGCAGCAGAAAAAAACTCCAGTGTGCATGAGGCCTAAGTGTCTAATCACCCATGGGTGACTTAGAAATTGTGTGGCCAGGAGGAGAGGAGTGCATGAGGCCTTAATAGTGGTCTATGAGGTTTGAAGTCAGGAAAGACAAATTTAAGAGGTGATTTCTGAATTGGTTGTATTTGGTTACTGCACTTTACACCCTGAAGAGGGCATTTACATAATTACCATAACAAATTAAAGAGTCTCAGAGGTGTACTGTTGTGGTTTTTTTAAGTGTTTTGTGATGCTCAGAAGACACATCCTTAATACCAACTTTTTTATCTACATCTATATTTCCAGATGACAATTCAACAGCTAGCATATTATTGAACTGAATGGAATTATGCTTTGATAGATACCAAATGCAATATAAATCTGATGCATATTGTGCTCCAGTCATCTGCTAAATATTGCTTTTTTATAGGTATCTATTTTTTAATTTGTAGTTTTAAATACAATAGGGACACAGTAATCACCATGTTCGGAAAACCAACGAAAAAATTGGCTATCGGAAGCCAATAAATTAATTTAAATAGCATGTGACACACAAATGCACACCATACATACAACACACATATAGGCACTTACACACTTGACTCTGCCTGCTGAATATTTTAGCATAAGCATGTTTGGTGTCAAACTGATTGGCATGTTCTCATGCTACCCTGTAATCACTTTTTATAAATGTATCTTTAATAATATAATATATTATTATGGAATAAGCATAGAGCTCTGCTTTGCTCATTTAATAAATAACCCCAGACCAGAATGTCTATTTGCTTCTAGATGGTCTTACAGAAGGGCTGCATTCAAGTTTACAACAATCATTTATGACCAGGCTCATTAACAGAATTGTTTATTCGCTCTATTCATCTACTTTGCGTCAATGCAATATCACTTCCCCATTCTTGCCATGCAGTTTGAGGTTAGTCAGACCTCACCACTCTGACATGAAAAATTAACAAAGCATGACTTTCTATAGTGTGTATTTTCATCAATTCAAAGCACTGACTGTGATTTCTGCTGGCAGTCTCATTCCGCTGCTATCTTTATTAGTCATTTCTGACAGGCTGCGCCAAAACCAAGATATGGAAGTGGGTGGGGGAAGGGAGCTCCAGTACACAGCCTGTGATTGACAGCCTCAGCTGTGCCTGTTTCCCTATGGGATTTGTAAAGGGGGTGTGTTCCTTTCCTCCCCTCAAGTCTCAGATTACACTCAGCTCTACTCTCTGAGCTAAAGTGCGGGACATGCGATATACACTCTCTACCTCTGGAAGCTAAGAAACGCTGTGTAAACTTTGGACTTTAAATGAATGTAGAGAAAATATTGCTGCAGATAAAGAGGCACAACTTATGTAGGAGGATTTGATTAATATCTGTGTTTTATCTGAGGCTAGTCACTTCAGTGGATATATGTAAGAGTTTATAACTACTTTACCTCTTGACAATACAACCATCTGCAAATGACAGAAACAATGTACATTTCAATATAAAATGTAAATAAATATAGACCACAGCAGATACGTGACCACCAGAAAACATAAGCTGAAACATTTCTCATTGAGCACATGTGATGCTTCAATAGCCTGTAGAAGCATATTGGAACAGTATGGATATGTGATAAGTCTTATTTTATTGTGACTCTGATCTAGTTCTTCCATTAATACAAAACATGGTATAATATAGTCAAAGGAAATACAAATGTACATTAAATAGTGCTTTATTTGTCTTTATATAGTGCTAATTGAGCATTTATACAGATAGCAGCAAGGACATAATACAAAAGGAAAAAAAGTAAATCAGGTACAAAAGACAACAAGACTTTTTGCTTGACACTACATGACATGGAAAAAAGTACAAGTACATCTGGATTTTACCACACCAGGAAAGAAAAAATGGTCAGAAAAAGATTTATTTTAGCTTATCTCAGAGTTCCATTTGTTCATGGGCAACACGTGAGACTTTTGCACCTATTAGAATCCAGTCAGTTACTGTATACAGTTTAAAGAGTGCTTATAATGATCATAGTCCACATTTATAAATGCTGATAAATCTGATGTGATGACTGGTACATGCCAGGTCCACTATAAATTGACGTTGATAGATTTCATCATCCATTAGCTGGTAAAGCCTAACTGAAGCCTCAGACGTTTATATCCCTTTATAGTCCCATAACCCTTCATGTTATGCTTTGTAACTTTTTTTTTTTTTTTGCCTTAAAATAAGTTTGTTTTTCAGTGAAATTGCAGCCTCCAGTCCTCACACTGCAGTGCCACATTCTGACAGAGCTGAGTAACAGCCACACCCCTCATCACAGTTGTCCTCTCACAGACTTGCAGTAAAAAAAGGGATGTGTTGGACCAGCATTGTTATTGCTATTATTATACAGGATTTATATAGTGAGGATTAAAAGATTCAGTTGTTAGGGGAAAGCAGGAGGCTTTCTTGAAGAGATACGTTTTCAGGGATCACCTAAAAGTTGGTAGTGTAGGGGATAGCTGGATAGATTGGAGTAGAGAGTTCCAGAGGACGGGAGAGGCTTTGGAGAAGTGCTGGAGATGAGCATGGGTATAGAAAACCAGGGAGCTGGAGGGTAGGAGGTCTTAGGAGGAGCAGAGAAGATGGGTTTGGTAATATATTGAGTTATTTTACCAAGAGCTGAGGAACTAAATCTAACTGATGCCTATTGAACCACACATTCATATTAGACACCATGCCGGAAAGCTGTAACAGAAAAGTGAAGGTAAGACTCAGAAATTGGAGGTGTCTACCTGACTGCTTGTATATTCCTGTGCCTTCAGTTGGGCTTTAAGTAGTGTTGAGATCTCCCCTATGAGACTCTAGCTGCAGCTTGATGACAATGACACCGCTTGCCTTACCATGCATAGGTATAACGAGAATTCAGCATATTCTGGTTGACAGCTCAGCTTTACAAAATGCCAAACACAGTCTGACTGCCATTGTAGGAAGCAGTATCAAGGCTCTTTGGAGGAAGAAATGTGGGTTGTCTGAGTAATCTGTGATCAAACACCGCAAAGTTCAACCAAAATGAATCATTTGGTTAATGGTTGGTTAATTTTTCACAAAGAGGTACATATATTTGACTATAGACATGTCAATAAATTAGAGACATTAGAGAACTGCTTTGTCTCTATTAACCTACTTACCATTTATACAACAAATTTGAAACAGTAATATATCCATACATTGTGGAGGCTGACATTTTGTGGTTTTTAAAAATATCCATGAAAATGAGGTCATTCAGTTAGGCAGGATATAGGGGTCAATTCATTAAAGTTTACAGCATGAGTTATTTACCACAAAGTTCTTAGTGAATTGCACATTTGAAAACAATTTACTGCATGCGTTATTTTACCACATTTTTTCAGTCGATATTTAACTCTGTGAATTGACCCCACAGAGATACTTTGTGACTCTTCTCTCAGCCACCTATGCCCCTGATACTCACAAAAGTTCCTATTAAAAAAATAAGAACCTGTACATTTATTAAATGTATGTATCATTGCACTTTAAAGAGAAAAGGATCACACAGTTTTTAAAGCGGTTGTATCCTCAAAAAAAAAAAAAAAACATTAAAAAAAAACATATCCTGCAGGACAAAGGCATAATGAGCTAGTATGCATCGCAAAACAAGCTCATTATGAAATACTTACCTTAGAATGAAGCTCCGACACGGTCGCCCGGACAACGCTGAGGCAGCTGACATCTTCCCTTGGCGTCTCTTCCGGGTTCGGCGGCTCCGGTGCTGTGAGTGACCGGAGCCACAATGACGTCACTTTCCGGCAAGGAGCTCTTAAGGTCACCGGACCTTCAGAGCGCATGCGCCGCTGGTGTCAGGGTGAATATCTCCTAAACCGTGCAGGTTTAGGAGATATTAGTTTTACCTACAGGTAAGCCTTATTATAGGCTTACCTGTAGGTAAAAGTTAAAAAGCGGAGTATACTACCACTTTAAGAACAGTAGATGTCTTGGTGATATAAGTGATTAAATAGAACAGTGTTTCTCAACCTTTTTTCAGTTTCGGACCCCTTTAAAATTCTGCACAATCTCGAGGCACCCCATTCTAAAATGTAAAAAAACAAAACTAAAAGGAAACTAATAGTTTTACATTATAGCAGCAATATCCATACACATAAGCCATCCAAAGTTAAAAGTGATTTATTCCACCACTATTGCATACTGGTACTGACTAGTGTTCTAGCGTTTCTTTTCTCCCTTAGTTTCTCTTCTTCTACTTGCTAATGTTACCCCAGTGCTGATGAAGAGGGGGAGAGGAGGAGTAAACATAAATTCTATGTAATTTTCCTTCTAAACCAGTGATGTCATTGGTTGTCAGGATGCCAGTGGCTTGACCAGCATGGTGCCCAGGATTGTAATGCTGCAATGTAAAAACCTGTTTCAATTTGTTGCAATTTTTAGGCATTTTGCCAAGGCACCCCTGAAGAACCATGGCACCCTGGTTAAAAAATGCTGAAATGGAATGTTGTATTAGTTTTACATAAATAATTGTTAATGATTCTTTAGCATTCTGTATCACTGGATAACCATGATTACATTAAGGGTCCATAAACAAGGCTTTTGTTTTCATCAGAACTTGTTTTTCTCCCTATACTGTAAAAGTCAAATAGAATGCAAACACAGCTCATAACAGGTTGGTGGCCAGCTTCCTCCAGTGTAGGTCACAAAGATGCACCTGTCAATGAACTTTGAATGATCTCAAAAGTGCCTTAAGCTGAACCCAAACGCAACTGGAATCAACCTGGAAGAAAGCTGCATTCTTCCACTGACAGGTCCAAATCCCATCATCACGAACCCTAGAGGACCTTATTCTCAAATTGTGATTTTATTTATCTATGATTCTTAAGCTGGATACACACTATACCATTCTATTTAGATTTTTTCCTTTAGATTTACCAAAACCATATAATATGAGGTCAGACCTAAACACTTTCAATTTGTATGCAATCAGGCAGGCCCTTGCACTACATAGTTGAAAGTAAATCTAATGGAAATCTACCAACAAAAGTTGTATAGTGTGTATCCAGCTTAAGAACCCACAATTATTCAACCCTCTTCTGGCAAAATGAGTTGCACTAAGTGAAATGGGGAATACTCAAAGCTGGATTGACCATTGGACACAGAAGGCACGTACCTATGGGCTGTGGCAAAGGTTTCTGTAATATTATTATTAGCTCTTTTTTTTCATCATCTGTAGTAACAGTATATTCATCTCAAAACAATTTACATTTTATCACTGTATTCTAAGCCAGGTCAGGGCTTAAAAAACAATATCCTTTGTAAAAGAAATTATTCTAACAGAGGACTATTACTTAAAGTGCATTTCCACTTTTGCAGCCAAATTGGGATATCACCAACTTTATACTACTCTTACTCTTCGATTTTCCCTCCTACAGTGCCTTGCAAAAGTATTCGGCCCCCTTGAACTTTGCGAACTTTTGCCACATTTCAGGCTTCAAACATAAAGATATAAAACTGTAATTTTTTGTGAAGAATCAACAACAAGTGGGACACGATCATGAAGTGGAATGAAATTCATTGGATATTTTAAACTTTGTTAACAAATAAAAAACTGAAAAATTGGGCGTGCAAAATTATTCAGCCCCTTTACTTTCAGTGCAGCAAACTCTCTCCAGAAGTTCAGTGAGGATCTCTGAATGATCCAATGTTGACCTAAATGACTAATGATGATAAATAGAATCCACCTGTGTGTAATCAAGTTTCCGTATAAATGTACCTGCACTGTGATAGTCTCAGAGGTCCATTTAAAGTGCAGAGAGCATCATGAAGAACAAGGAACACACCAGGCAGGTCCGAGATACTGTTGTGGAGAAGTTTATAGCCGGATTTGGATACAAAAAGATTTCCCAAGCTTTAAACATCCCAAGGAGCACTGTGCAAGCGATAATATTGAAATGAAAGGAGTAACAGACCACTGCAAATCTACGAAGACCTGGCCGTCCATCTAAACTTTCAGCTCATACAAGGAGAAGACTGATCAGAGATGCAGCCAAGAGGCCCATGATCACTCTGGATGAACTGCAGAGATCTACAGATGAGGTGGGAGACTCTGTCCATAGGACAACAATCAGTCGTATGGCCTTTATGGAAGAGTGGCAAGAAGAAAGCCATTTCTTAAAGATATCCATAAAAAGTGTCATTTAAAGTTTGCCACAAGCCACCTGGGAGACACACCAAACATGTGGAAGAAGGTGCTCTGGTCAGATGAAACCAAAATCAAACTTTTTGGCAACAATGCAAAACGTTATGTTTGGCGTAAAAGCAACACAGCTCATCACCCTGAACACACCATCCCCACTGTCAAACATGGTGGTGGCAGCATCATGGTTTGGGCCTGATTTTCTTCAGCAGGAACAGGGAAGATGGTTAAAATTGATGGGAAGATGGATGGAGCCAAATACAGGACCATTCTGGAAGAAAACCTGATGGAGTCTGCAAAAGACCTGAGACTGAGACGGAGATTTGTCTTCCAACAAGACAATGATCCAAAACATAAAGCAAAATCTACAATGGAAGGGTTCACAAATAAACATATCCAGGTGTTAGAATGGCCAAGTCAAAGTCCAGACCTGAATCCAATCGAGAATCTGTGGAAAGAACTGAAAACTGCTGTTCACAAACGCTCTCCATCCAACCTCACTGAGCTTGAGCTGTTTTGCAAGGAGGAATGGGCAAAAATTTCATTCTCTTGATGTGCAAAACTGATAGAGACATACCCCAAGCGACTTACAGCTATAATCGCAGCAAAAGATGGCGCTACAAAGTATTAACTTAAGGGGGCTGAATAATTTTGCACGTCCAATTTTTCAGTTTTTTATTTGTTAAAAAGTTTTAAATATCCAATAAATTTCATTCCACTTCATGATTGTGTCCCACTTGTTGTTGATTCTTCACAAAAAATTACAGTTTTATATCTTTATGTTTGAAGCCTGAAATGTGGCAAAAGGTCGCAAAGTTCAAGGGGGCCGAATACTTTCGCAAGGCACTGTATGTGATGTTAAGAAGGGGGCTGGGAAACTGTGTTCACCATAACTAACCGGGTCTGTACTGAGCTGGCATATCCTCATTATCAGTTGTAAACTACATGTGCACCCTGTCTGTTCTAACAAAGGCTCAAAGATCTCAAGCCTTGGGTTGTGCATTGTATGTTAATGCAATAAAAAAATGTACTGTCCCTCAGTTTGTCCCTTAATTGCATAGCTTTTACACACAATAGAAGCTGCTATGTAAAAACCTGCTCTAAAGGAATAGAAAGGTAAATATATATATTTTTTAATATCTTTCATACGCAGTGTGAATAGAAACACATAACAAACATATATGGGTGGTTTCTCAAAGCTGACTGCAAAGGTGGAAATATTCTATTAGGTGCTGAAAGTGGGGCGCCTACTGACTCCAGTGATAAAAATCAGCCCACTCTAAAAAAAATACATATAGTTCTTACCATGTAGCCCTGTCAATAAGTTCTATTGACTTCAGTAGCACATTGTTCCAAACAATCATACACTGAATGTGATATTTAAGCCTAACTCCAGACACATTTTTCTTCTTTAGTTTTGGATATAGTAAGAATTCAAATTTCTCTTAAACTTCTATTCCTGTCTGTGACCCCTTTGGGAAGATTTTTTTTCTATTCTCCCCGTCCCATGTGATCACCTACAAGGAGAAGCAGATGCCTGCAGGATAGCATGGCACACACCTTTAAAACAATGTAATTTCTAACCCTTTTGATAGTCTAATGAAATTGTGCTTTTACTTGTGTCTGTGTCTTCACAGGAAATGAGGGGAAATCTCCCCAACAGGTACACAGACAGCAGTAAAAGCTTAGCAGAAGTTTGAACTTTTCCCCTTTTCATCTACAGCAAATTTAAAGTTCCAGCTTACATTTGGCATTAGCAAACAAGCAAAACAAGTAACTAAAGTGATAAATATGCCAACAGAACATGTACTGTACATGCCATTTTGGTGCAGATCCAGCAATAAACTGAGACAAAATGTCCTACGCTAAGCACAGGCAAATCCATTCATGCAAGCAACTGCATAATGTTCAAGTGTTTTCATGAGAAAATATCACCATAAAAGCCTGTGTTGGATCTTTTGACACAAGGCACATGGGTCCATGGTTCAAAACACAGACAGAGGTTGGAATTAGGAAGAGGAAGTGCTTTGCCCAGGACATTGGGCCTCATCCCTCCCAACCACTACTATCCAGGGCTGGATTTAAACTTACTTCCCCCCTAGGTTTGCTACCCGAGGTGCCAAGACTGACAGGGGTGGCAGCTAGCCACCCAGGGGACTCACAAATTATGCCTGACACAAGAAAAACACAGGTGTATTTTAAACATTTAACATCCTACCTGCAAATTCCATCCCACCTTCACCTCTCAGATAATCACAGATCTTCCACCCAGCCTGGCAACACGGACAACTTGCTGTAGCTTGCTGCTCAGTCATCATGCTGCACCAGATGTTGCCTAGTCACATTCCTTGGTAGCCATCATACCGAAGGCTCAAGGCCTGAGAAACCACTGCCAACATTTCCAAATTAAGCTAAAATTTCTCCAAAAAAAGGAGTTCTGACTTTTAAAAGAACCTTCAACTGAACCTTTTTGCTTTCATCATATGTTATCTAGAATGATCTTTTTTTTATAATAAATTGATTGTCCTTTTCATTTTACAAATAGCAGCTGATATGTTGAAGGTGAAGGTGTATCATGCTTTTGCATGATTACCATTCCCAATGCCCACCTCATTAAACAAAATAAATAAATAAATTAGCAATGTAATCTGTTAAATTGTTATTTTGACAATAGACATAGACAGAAAATATACATTTAAACTGCAGTATTTTCACTCAGTTCATAGCACACTACTGTACATGAGGTTGCAATATATCACTAGATAGACTTAGGTTTACTTATACAGAGTTGCATATATGCATTATGTAAACCATGACACAAATATGCTACACAAACATTTCTTTTACAAAAATTTGCTTTTTGTACTCAGGACTACCAGAAATGGAAGAGAAACAGAGATTAATAACCTGCTTCTTTGTATACAGTACCACAGAAGAATACAGAGATCCACTACACAGTGCATTAGACATGTTTCTATAGTTACAGCTGTAACGCACAGGTGAGCTTAGCACAACATTGTTGATAGCAGAAATGGTTGAACTGGATTGGTATGCAGCTAAATCTAGACTAACGCTCAGCAAAAAAAAAAAAAAAAAGAAGTAACGCAACATAGTAAAGCAGAAGCAAATTCACATCTTCTAAACAAAGTATTTTCATTTCAGCTTGATGCAATACTTAAAAAATGAACTGCAATATCTCCTAAACTGCAGCTTCTGATCTCTATTGATAGGTAGGGTTTCTATATGCACAACAGGCATTGGGAAGGAAATACCAACCTACATGTTTTTACATGGCAAGCATATATTCTATCATGTGTGACACAACATTCTTTGGAAGACTTGGATCAAACCCAGCTTAAACCAGTTAAGCCAAGCTGTTTCATATTGGAAAGTGACTGATTACACAGTAACAAATCTGTAGTCAAAAATAGGCTTTGATGTGGCGCGTGTACTATTTTTATTCTCAAGTTGCAACGAAAAGCAGAAACATAATAAAGTACTTAAAGAGGAACTTCACTTCCCTCTATATATTATTTTTCTGACCCCCCCCCCCCCCTCCCTTACCCTGGCTGCTGGGTTGTCCCCTATAAAAATAATCACATGCCCAATGAAGCCAACGCTGTCTGTTGTAACTTGCTGCTCTGCCTCTGCATGGTGGGTCCCGTGCCACCATCTCTTTTGTGTTTTTGTAGTTACCCCTCTGATGATGAATCATTGGGATGCTGAAGTGTGCTAGAGATTGCCCTGCAAGATGAGAGTTCAGGTGGTGGTGGGGAGGAGAACGGGGGTGGTTGGGAGGAGTGGGGGGTGGTGGTGGGGAGGGGGGGTTGTCATTCTCACACATGCAAGAAAGTCAAAACCCAGTGCAGTAATGGGTCCCACAAAAAAAAGAATTTTAGAAAAAGAATTGTCTTACTGTGTATCAGGAGGTTGGGAGGGCAGGGGAGGGAGTATGTAAAGTGCTCAAAAAGGTCCACGTTAAGGTATAAATAAAAACAGCACCTATTATAAGGGTTGGAACTGCTGTCAAGTCTTTATTACTGTCTGTGTCCCCCATAAAGGAGATTCACCCTCTCTATTTGCCCTGATCACCAATGATACCGGGAATCAAAGTAAAGGTAATTCCAAAATTTTGAATTGCCACCAGAACAGGAATAGAGGTAAACTATTCCATTGGAGGCAGTTGTTCACATGACAACTGTCTAAGAGGGGATTTCCCTCACATTGGAAAGATATCCTTGAAATCTTCCCCATAGCTGGCACCAATAAAACTGACAGTGGTTTTAACCCTCCCCTACTATATCCAAAATTAAAAAAAAAGCTCTAGGCTTTAAACATACTTTAAACATTTTTGTCACTTTGAATTGCCAAGTATCTTGAGTATTTGTGAATTTCCCAGAAGTTATCACTTGATCAAAATAGCTGATGGGCTTTACAGTGTTTTGTAGAATGTGGGGTAAAGCAATACTGTAATTTTGGCAATCCAGTCTTACCTGACTTCTGTTAAAGTGTAACTAAACTAGAAAAAAAAAATTGTATTATAATGCAGCTTACCAGTCCCTATATGTAGTTTCTTTTGATCTGCCAGGAAGTAACAAGGACCCTGCTTTTCTTGCAAGATCAACGGGTATTGAAATGTCTGTCCTTGCTGAAAATGCTTTTACCCTAAAAAAGGAAAACAAATGCAGCCACTATATGTAAGAACTGCCAAGTTGCAATATATCACATTTTAGTTTTGGGGTTTAGATATGCTTTAACTGTTTTAGAATTAAAGTGTATGTAGAACCTGTCTTGTTAAACTGCTTTAGGGTCTTGGCCACTGTGCTGCAGCTCAGTTTCAGGGTCTTGCCAATCTTCTTATAGCCTAGGCCATCTTTATGTAGAGCAGCAATTATTTTTTTCAGATCCTCAGAGAGTTCTTTGTCATGAGGTCCCATGTTAAATTTCCAGTGACCAGTATGAGAGTGAGAGCGATAACACCAAATTTAACACACCTTCTCCCCATTCACACCTGAGACCTTGTAACACTAACGAGTCACATGACACTGGGGAGGGAAAATGGCTATCTGGTCCCAATTTGGACATTTTCACTTAGGGGTGTACTCACTTTTGCTGCCAGCAGTTTAGACATTAATGGCTGTGTGTTGAGTTATTTTGAGGGGACAGCAAATTTACACTGTTATACAAGCTGTACACTCACTACTTTACATTGTAGCAAAGTGTCATTTCTTCAGTGTTGTCACATGAAAAGATACAATAAAATATTTACAAAAATGTGAGGAGGGGTGTACCCACTTTTGTGAGGTACTGAAGTTGTCACCAGAACAGGGGCTTCCATGAGAAGATTTAGGTTCACCTCCTGTACTTGTGTTAACTGTAGAATTTTGGATTTACCATCACTCCATCTCACTGATAATGGTCACCATGACAGCTGGAGAGGGGTTCTAAATCTTTCTTACACTGTCCATAACTGTACTTTACAGTAAATAAAAAGGATTTACATATTCTGAACAAGTACTTTAAAACAAACCTTACTCACCTCTGCAGCTATGGGGATTGTAGAGAAATTCATACACACAGTAGGTGCTTGAAAGCTGTTGGAAAACAACTGACTCACAATTTGTCTTTGTTGTGATCTTTGAGGATTTTTGAGAAATAATTACTTCATTAGGGTTCACACTGGTGCAATGTGGAAAACCCTGCTAATCCCGCATTGCACTTGAATCGCCGGCAGTTCACTCTGCCCTCTGCGAACCACTGAGGGTGTCAATACAAAGTTAACGACACCCCCAGATCATTTTGCAGATCGCAGTGCGGACAAAAAAAGCGTCCTGCACTAGTTTGGTTTGAATGCGATGCAAATTCAGCCATACAGTTTGTATGGCTGAATTTGCATTGCAGACATCACAATGCAATGCGGTGCGAGTCACATGCGATGTCTGACATCGCACCAGTGTGAACCAGCCCTAATACATGCAACTAAAGAAGGTAGTGATGATTTGTTTAAAAACTCTTGCAAGAATATGTAAATATTTAACTGTGCAATGGTGCACTGTGGGTTGCACTTTTAGAACCTAACACCCTAATTAAACTTGTTGAACGCAGACCACTTTGCAGCTGCCCGACTTTTCCAGTATTCATACTACTAGTGCAGGAAATGTATATTCATAGTATGTCCTACCTTGAAATGAAGATCCTAGTCTATTTGGGTTTTAAACTAGTTGTTAAGGCAGAAGATTGTTTTACCTTACTGCACTGTATGCAGTAAGGTAAAAAAAAAAAAAAAAAAAAAAACCCTCTGCATTCAGCACCCCCGTAGCCCCCAAACTGATCCTGATCCATGGATGTGCACAAGAGCCAAGACTCTCTCAGCTCTCTTGTTTCTCATTGGCTCACATACAGCAGCAGGAGCCATTGGCTCTCGCTGCTGTCAATTAGAGTCAGTGACGAGGAAGCAGGCAGTGGGGTGGAAACCCGCTCTGTGTATCTTATGAATACACAGAGATCGGGGCTCCGGAGTGAGCAGGCATTAGTGCCCAGATAGCAAGCGGCTTGTTATTGGAGCACTCCGCAGGAGGGTGCAGCCAGGAGCACCAATGGAAGACCCGAGAAGAGGAAGATCAGGAATGCTCTATGCAAAACCATCACACAGAGCAGGTAGGTATAACATGTTTGTTATTTTAATGAAATAAAAAAAGGAGCTTTACAATCACTTTAACATGATTTAAAGCAGATCTTATTTGTGGTATACAGATATAGATTTTCAATCATGGCAGATAGACCTGGGCCTAGTTTAAGTATTTTTTTAATTACTGCAGTCACAGAGGTTCTTGTACATTATTTTTAGTTTGTACAGCACAAATAAGAATAGGAATTCTTGGTAAATAAAGGTCTCTGCTACCCAGTATTTGACACTCGGATATAATAGGAATGCCCATACACAGATTGGGTCATTCATAGTAAATCTACAGAATATGAATCCACATTTGTCAGTTTACAGTATTTGGTTATTGTCCTGTAGATATTTATATGCAAATGTGGTCAAAACCTTAAAAGTGATGGTTGAGTGGGCAAATATTTGCTTACACACTTGAAAGTTTTAGTTCCTTTACCAGTAGTTTGTTTTGAGATCATGCAGTAGGCAGATAACATATTTGCACTATTATTCAAACATTTAAAATTGCATTGCAGTTGCTCTCAAAGTGTACATCTAAATCAATTTCCAAAAGGGATCATACATCTTCATTATCTGGTGAATTGTTGTCCTAACCTGGCGTGTGAATTACTGTAAAGGGCAATCAAACTTGTGGGATGTATAATGTAATATATAAGATTACTACATTGTTATCCTCACGTGAACCATATTTTATTGTCCTTGGAGTGCTCTATATAAAGTATTGACTTTCTCAACAGACATCCAAATTGGTTGGAGCCGACCATACATGGATATGACATGTACATGTTGTATTTCTATAGGTTAACTCCCACTGCTTAGCATGAACTTCCATGGTACTGACAAATAATGCATTACATTGAATGTCTACATCTCCCAAAACTGATTTGCGTAGGTTTGGGTAGGTGAATTTGTTTTTCCACAACCACAGTAGAGTAGTGTAGATGTTCATTTTGAGATGCTTAAGCTGAAAAGTCCACAATTATCTCTTCATTTCACCACAGAGTACACTTTGAAATAAACTATATGCATGATCTAATTTTCATATTTCATTTAATTTCTTATTAATCTTAAAATTCGATTTTTGCTATGAGGTCATTGCTACGTCTCAGAATGCATTGGTTACATTTGTGTGGATTGTCTGATCTTCCTAATTAAATTTAGCTGAAAAAAAGATACCACTATACATCAATCATTTCCATTTCTTGGAAAAGCAAGGCAGAGCATAGCTAAAAAAGATTGGGCCAGATAAGGACAAAGCCTTTATTCTTCCCTAGTCTGGTTCTCACAATGTATGACCATGTCTAGTAAGCCTTTGACGTGTATTTTGCGCAACAAGAATACATAATTTGCCATATTTTTTAAAATTTTTGTTCTAAATTGAACACATCATCCAAAGAAAATTTCCTGCAATTTTTATCACCCAAAAAGAATTCATCCTTTGACTAGTTTACAGTTGTTTCTGATTGGTTCTTCTAAACATGGTCTGTAAGCTCCCTGCAATACATGTAGCAAAAAAGTATGAACTATACAGTCTCTAAACCCTTTTTCATATGAGCTTTATAGTTTGCTGAGCATTACCTGAGCCACCAAACCATACTCTCCCTCCTTTATAGCAAGCATGACGTTCCCAGGTGGGGAGAAACACATCAAGGGAGGAGTATGGATGGGTGGCTTGTGTAATGCTTAACAAACATTAAAGCTCTTTGAAATTAGAAAAAAAATAATAAATCAGCAGCAGTTTGCTACTTCATTTTAATTTCATATTATATTAAACTAAAGCTGTCACAAACCTTAGCAATTCCAATGAGAATATCATCAGTATATGCCTTCTTTATATCATATGCTCAAGTCTGAAATGCCAAGGTTTGTGATAGTGGTGATTTTAAGATTTTTTTTATCCTCCGCACAACATCAATTTCCATCTATCAATGCTGCTTATATCATTGGTTTTTCTGTGATTTTAGGAGCCCCATGCTGGTTTGACCGCAGTCTAATATATTTCACATAAACTATTAAAGTGCCCTTAAAGTGCATCTAAACCCAAGAAAAGTCCTGGCCACCTTTGTTTTTTTTTTCAAGTTTTTTCCCCCTTATTTCAATCTGTGATCCTGCTAGTAACACTCTTTCTGTAATAGGGTGACAACGCTCACTCACTGTCCAGTATCTATGGGGGAGCAGCGTTGTGGACTGGAAGTGAGTTTGGACTACAGAACTCCTTCCCTTTTCTAATCCCAATACCACAAGAGAAAGGTGTTCTCTAGTCTACAGAGCTAACTGGGAATATTGTTGAGTGATAACAATAAAGCAAAGGTAGGCTGCACAGGCATTAGAGTCGATTTTTTGCAGGATAAACTGGTCATTTTTGCATTTATCAAACAGTTATAACAAAACACTTCTATTGGTACCTTTAACAGACCAAAAGGGAAAAAATAAGTGAAGTTCAGGGTTTACATACACTTTATCTACAAGAACAGTTTGAATAAAGTTTCTGCTAGTATTATACACATGTACTTGTGTAATAGTTTCTGTTTTTCATCGAACTTGAAATGCTTATTTAATCCAGATTATCTGAATAGCTTAATATACCTGCTTATGCAAGCAGCCATGTTGATATTATGAAGACTGAAAGCTAACTATAGCCTCATATATAGAATTCTGGTTACCTTGGGAGATCTTATCTTATAAAGAAAGCATGACTTCAAGTGTTTTCATTTCGAAAAAGCTTCCGAAATGTGTACTTATGAATGTATAAATAATAACCTATTTTTATATAAGGTAATCTTTGTTTTAAGTGTACTCCTTGCCAGTTTGCTCTTGTCCTAATGTGCATTCACAGCTGGGAGAAACAGCCTTACATAGTCACTTTTCAGATGACCCTGAAGCCTTTCCAATTATTAAGAAATTTAACATTCATTTAATTACATTTCTCACATGCCGTACAACCACTTTCTACCCTTCAGACCAGCCATTGTTTTTACACACAATGAACATTTCAAGTCAACCTAAATTATAACATTTTTGGCTTGTTTGTTGAAATATTTGCCTATTAGACATAACAATCAGATATGACATATGCGGTAATTAAATATGTGCGCCTGAACATGTTGATTGAATTAATGTGATGGAATTAAGGATGGAATTCAAGCATTAGCTATGGTAATCAACAAGTAAAGATACATGTGTTTTGCAACGTTGGCAGGATCAGGAATCTTCTACGTTGCTCCCACCTCTTTAGAAACCCAGAATTTCCTCTGTCCACTGATCTGCAAGGATGAAAACATCCAATGGAGCCACAGGTTGATTCAAAATAGCCAGATGATGATGATGAGATATTATTGTTGGCAGTGAAGACGCTTAATTGTCAGAAGCAGTAATATCTGGGTCACCTCTGTTCTTCTTGCCATAGTGCAAGATTGTTCTTGAGATGGGCCAAGTGATCAACAAGTCTCTGAAACCACATGTAGAACTAGCATGGACTCTTCTGCGTGTGGCTGAGTAGGTCATTGTAGATTTGAGATCGGAGAAACCTTGGGTAGGAATCCCTTTCCATTAGACTGCGTACTCTCAACTGGGCCAGATCAAAACACGACAATGTTGGGTGCTGCAGATTTCGCTTAGTCATTTCTCGAGTTGGGAAATCAATATTCACCTTTTGAAAAGCAAAGTTTAAACATAGTGAGTGTACAAGGTGAGGGTTGGATATATTTCTAAAACATATATGTAATAGAGTATTGTATTGTGTGGTCATTATTAATGAATCAAGGTAAGTTTAAGTGATATCCCTTTTGGCTAACTTAAGTTAAAAAAGATGCAAGCTTTTGGAATGCCTTAGCTCACTTATTTTGGCTTTATATGGTTACTCAATTGTTTATTTTAGATGTCTTAGTATAATTAAGCAACCATTTTTCATACATAAAGCAGAAATGAATCCCCCTTGGTACATTTATACCTAGTACACATGGGGTGAATGTCAGGTGGCTTCAGATGGTTCAATAGAAAGCAGCCGACATTCGGCCCGTGTGTACTGGAGTCGGTACGACAGAAAGGGCATGACTGAAAAAGGTCTGCCGATCTGCTCCAAAAAACTAATCTGAGTCAATGGCTCAGAGCACTGACCAGAGTGTTCTGGCAGGGGGCCGCACCCCTGTCCGAACATGAGAACAGCAGTATGCTGTACTAACATTGGATACTTAATACTGGGGCTTCTCATTAGGCTGTCAGTTTTTTTTTCATTCAGCCCTGCTGGGTTGAACTGAAAAAAAAAAATAAAAACCTTCTAGTGTGTATGAGGCTTTTGGCTAAGATCCTTAATTTTGAGCAGATTGTTTCCTACAGACCACACAGAACTGCACAGAAGTTGAACTCCAGACATGCCTGCAAAAACAAAAGTTGTTTTGAGAATTACCTATATTGAGAAGTTTGGAGAAAATGTATCACTGCTAATAATATTGCTGTTTTTAGCTGCTCCTTCTTTTCATTTTCTTGCTGGTTGCTACCATGGGTATCCTTTGCAGCAGGTGATTGGTTTCCTACGTGCTTTAGGTTGCTCAGTACTCTCGCCTTACAGGGAATGCCAAAATGCAGGCCCCTCCACTACCTCACTCTTTAAATGTCATACTGGGTAATGGCAAAGGGAGTACACTGCTCCCCTGCCAATAAAGACACTGTCCAAATCACTTCCTCAAACTCTCCCAAGGACTAGCTCCAATTATAGCTGTATGTGGCTCAAAGGCGCTGTATTTTCATTGCACAATGCACATGCCTATATCACCAGGATAAGATGTAGGATGTCCCGAAGCACACTTCCACTAAATGTAGACCATAAGGGGTTGATTTACTAAAGGCAAAAAGACTGTGCACTTTGCAAAGTGCAGTTTCGCTCTGCAAGTGCAGCTGCTCCAGAGCTTAGTAAATGAGCAGAAGCTCTGCTGACTTCCATTATCCAATCATGTGCAAGCAAAAATGCTGTTTTTGTTTTGTTTATTTTCCTTGCACGCAATTGGGTACTCTTTGCAAGGTAAAGCCTTACCTCATTTACTAAACTCTGGAGCAACTGCACTTGCAGAGGGCACCTGCACTTTTCAAAGTGCATAGTCTCTTTGTCTTTAATAAATCTACCCCTAGGAGAGAGGAAGGAGAGGCTGCTAATTATGTCACAGTAGAGAAAGTTAGTAATATAAGCACTCTGCATTAAAAAAAAAAAAAAAAATCCATTCTCACAGTTCGAAATATCTTAGGGGGGATAGGAGGTTCAGGCACACTGGTAATAATTAGCTTAAGATCTGCAGGGTTCTCTAATGATTTTTCAAAACCGACCAAATAAAGTTGAGAATTGCAGTTGAGAAAGACAGGCAGTGAGAGCTCTACTTGTAATCATACAGATTGTTGACATCACTATATCATTATGGATTTTCTGATTTACAGTTGCAACAGAAAAACTTTATCCTAACAGGACTTACTTTATAAATGTAAGATTTATGTGGAGAAGCAAAGAGGACTGCTAGTCAACATGACTATTCTACTTGGGATCCAAGAATTAGTTTGTACTCCTTTCTATTCAAGTGAGATAACTTCACCAGTGAGTAACAAAACTGTTATGTTCTATGAAGTAGAGTAGGGAATGAATGGAACCTTTGTCAAGTTTTCATTGCTGTCTGTGTCCCTACTGCGAAGACTCATCCTCTTTTTTTGCCCTGGTGACCATTATCCCATAGAGTGTAGAAGGATTAGATTGGATAGAGCGGGAGAGGAGATTCCCCCTTTCTATTTGTTCTGTTTACCATTATCATTGAAAGATAAAGTAAAACAAAATCAAAATTTTGGGTTGTTCCCAGAAAAGTAATAGAGGGGACATCTTGAAATGGGGACAGTAGTTCTCGTGACCTGGGGGTCCCCAAGGAATTCCCTTAATTTGCAGGGAATTCCTCTCACTTCCTGTTTGGCTTTGGGATTGGGCTTTTGGCTTTGGGATGGGAAGTGAAGGGAAAATCTCTGCAATGGGACACAGATGGTGGAAAAAAATCTTATAAATGGATAAGAGAGGATTTTAGGCATTCCTTATTCGATCCAAAACCAAAAGAATACAGTTTAGGGTAGAGATACACTTTGGCCTATAAATTTCCTATTTATACAAAACTAGTTGCATCTGTCATTTTGTGACAACCTAAATTCACACTTAAACGGTGAAGTGATATAAACCTGCGCTCACAATAAATTAAATAAAAGAAAAGAAAAATTGCAGCTGCTGCTTCACTAAGTAAAAAAACTTAGAAAATCTATATAGAATAAAATTAAACACAGCGCTAGCATAAACAATGTACCATGTGTCTTCAAGAATATCAATAATAAATATATAGTGGGCACAATATAAATGATACAATATAACACATATTGTGATGTGAAAAAGTCCAAAATTGAATCAATAAAGTGCATAGTGCTCCAGTGTAAAATAGGAAATCATAAGTGCTCCAGGTGATCGTGACCCCTCCAGGTACCCCACTCACCAGAACAACTCGACCCTGGGAAGCCTATAATCAATGGAATGTAATGATGCACCAGGACTTCTCCTATAGTATGCCAGGTAATAAAAAAATGGTTCTTGCCAAGGATGGTCCGAGATTCCTCCACAAACCCAATATCAGAAAGAAAAAGCCACGGATAGTGAAGGACGCACTTGCGGTACGGCACTCTTGGAATCGTCACTTCCGGTTAACTTCCTGGATCGACCATAGGACGCACGCCATAGCGGCGCTCGCAGGATTTCTGTATTGATATACACTGCGATCCTACTTCTGATGTTTGTGAGTATGTTTTTTTGGGTTTAAAAATAAAAATACCATAAAATACTTCACTATCCATGGCTTTTTCTTTCTGATATTGGGTTAGTGGAGGAATCTCGGACCATCCATGGAAAGAACCATTTTTTTTATTACCTGGCATACTATAGGAGAAGTCCTGGTGCATCATTACATTCCATTGATTATAGGCTTTCCTGACCCTTCCCATGGTCGAGTTGTTCTGGTGAGTGGGGTACCTGGAGGGGTCACGATCACCTGGAGCACTTGTGATTTCCTATTTTACACTGGAGCACTATGCACTTTATTGACTAAATTTTGGACTTTTTCACATCACAATATGTGTTATATTGAATCATTTATATTGTGCACACTATATATTTATTATTGATATTCTTGAAGACACATGGTACATTGTTTATGCTAGCGCTGTGTTTAATTTTATTCTATATAGATTTACACTTACTTTTCCCTACTTTCTCCCCCCTTTCTCACATTTGGATATATTTTTATTTTTTTTTCCAAAAAGCTTTATTGAACCAGGTACACATTAGAAAAAGGTACAACAGTTGGATCACCGAGAATGTTGATCGGAATGACCCAACTGTTGTATATTTTTTTAACCTTATAGTATTTTTTTTGCTGTGATGCAGCACTTGCGTTTCTCACACACAGAACTAAAGTCTGAGCAGGTACTTTCAGCACATTTGCTTAGATGCCAGAGCAACAAAGAACGTGGTGCCAGGTGACAGAGCCAAATCTAGAGGAGACTGAATTTCCTGTTTAAAGTGGGCCTGAACTCAAACAGTAAAAATGTGATATCTATAAGGAACATCTAGAAATGTAATTGTGCCCAGGTAGTACCCAGAAAAATCTACCCTTGGTTTTGAATTCCTCCTAACAACACTGTATTTCATGACATGTGACTTTGACTAATCACTCTTCTCTGGTTCTGAAACTATTAGCAGAGCAGAATATCAACAAGGATCATCTAGGGCACACTGGGGTTGATATACTAAAACTGGAGAGTGCTAAATCAGGTGCTGCTGTGCATGGTAGCCAATCAGCTTCAAACTTCACCTTGTTAACCGCTTCTGGACCGGAAGGATTTGCCCCCTTAACAACCAGGCCATTTTTTGTGATTCGGCATTGCGTTACTTTAACTGACAACTGTGCGGTCCTGCAACGCTGTACTCAAATAAAATTAATGTCCTTTTTTCCCCCCACAAACAGGGCTTTCTTTTGGTGGCGTTTGATCACCTCTGCGTTTTTTTGATTATGCGCTATAAACAAAAAAAGAGCGACAATTTTGAAAAAAAAAAAGCAGTATTTTTCACTTTCTGCTATATAACATCCCCAATTAAAAACATTTTTAAATCTAAATTTTTTATCATTTTTGGCCAATTTGTATTTTGCCACATATTTTTGGTAAAAAAAATCCCAATAAGTGTATTTTAATTTATTTGCGCAAATATTATCGCGTCTACAAACTAGGGGAAAGATTTATGTCATTTTTATTTATTTATTTATTTTTACTAGTAATGGCGTCAATCTGTGATTTTTAGCGGGACTGCGACATTGCAGCGGACAGATCAGACCCCTAACTGACATTTTTTACACTTTTGGGGGGGACCAGTGACATTACTACAGTAATCAGTGCTAAAAATATGCACTGTTACTGTAATAATGACACTGGCAGGGAAGGGGTGAACACCAGGGGCGATCAAAGGGTGAAATATGTACCTATGGGGTGATTCTAACTGTGTGGGGGGCAGACTTGGTGGATGGAAACAGGGCTCCTGTGTTCCGAAATAACAGGAACACAGGAGCCCTGTTTCAATCAGTGACAGATGAGCGGAGTGCCATGTTTACAACGGCACACCGCCTTCTGTCAGTCCCTGCAGCGATCGCTGGGTTCCTGGCAGCCATCACAGCCGCTGGACCAGTTGCTTAGCTACAGGGCTAGAGAGCGGGTGCGTGCACCCGAGAACTGCATCCCCGTGAGCCGGCGTTCCCATACGGTGGTTTGCGCAGAAGAGCCAGCCTGCCGCAGTATATCTGCGGGGGCTGGTCTTTAAGTGGTTAAAGGAGTTGTAAAGTCTGAAGGTTTTTTATCTTAATGCATTCTCTGCATTAAGATAAAAAGCCTTCTGTGTGTAGCAGCCCCCCCCCAGTCCCCCCTAATACTTACCTGAGCCCCATCTCTCTCCAGCGATGTCCACAAGTCCCTCAGCTGTTTGGGACTCTCCTTCCTGATTGGCTGAGACACAGCCATGGCACCATTGGCTCCAGCGGCTGTCAATCAAAGTCAGTTACCCAATCAGGAGAGAGAGGGGAACGGGTGCCCCCATAACAAGCTGCTTGCTGTGGTGGCACACTACAGGAGGGAGGGGCCAAGATAGCAAAGTGAATAGTGAAGAGGGGGATCCGGGCTGCTCTGTGCAAAACCAACTGCACAGAGCGGGTAAGTATTACATGTTTGTTATTTAAAAAAAACGAGACTTTACAATCACTTTGGGTTAGGCTTTGACAAAGAAAACTGGAAGCTGATTGGTTTTACAGAGCTGCACCAGTTTTTGCACTGTCCAATTTTAGTAAATCAACCAACCTCTGACTTAGAGTCTCAGAAGGTTTGGAATGAGATTTCACCACTCTGTGGCTTATTTTTCTCCTTGCTAAGGAGGAAGCTGTAATTGAAGGGCTACAGCACAAAAATGTTCCTGCTTCTACTTCGTGTAATCTGTGGACCCCTGCCTCCTCTTAGGCCTGGTTCACACCTATGCAGATTGCAGTTTGCATATTCCAGGTGCATTTTGAGTTTTTTTCATACATGTTTTAGGTCCATTGAAGTCTTTGGAATCAAAAACCAGATAGAAGTCCTGGTCTTTTGCACAGATGTAAATGTGACCCATTGGAAACCATGTTAAATGGACTGTAGTGTGTTTCTGTAAAACTGAAAATGCACTAAAAAAAATGCATAGGTCTGAACCAGGCCTTACTGCTTCATAAATATTCCCCACAGAGGCGTCTGTGGAATCTTCAGTGCCCCTGTGCAAGAAACCATGATGGGGGCCTTCCCTTCAAGCCTGGGGCTCTTCCCATTGATCCTGGGACCCTTACTCTCGTTGCAGGGCCCTTTATTACAATCCCACAGCGGGACCCTTTCACAAGTTCTGCAGTGGACCCCCAAGTTCTGCAGGGGGCCTCCCCACATTGGTGGAATGCCAGGGCCTGGTCGCAAGTGTGACCACTGGTGTCAGTAGTTTTTATTATTTGGTATTTTAATTGTATTATTTTTTATCAATTCATTTTTTTTTTACAATGTCACTGACCATTTAGAAAAGGAAGGAGCTGGTAAATTACATATTTACAGACCCCTTACTGGTTCTCTATTGTGACAGATCCCCTGCAGCAGCCGGCAGGAGAAGTAAAGGAGCACAGTGGGGGGGGGCAGCTCAGTAGGGTGCTGGGGGCCAGGGGAGCACACAGGGGGCCAGAGACAGCAGAACACAAGAGAACTGGATAGGAGGAGTGGCGGGGGCTGCATAGAGAGGAACCAATCTCCTCCATTTTCCTCCTGCAGTTACAGGAGGAAAAGGGAGGACAGTGATTTCTCTACATGCTGCCCCCCGCCGCCCCTCCTATCCAGGTGTACAGGGGAGCCGCACAGGCCCCCCTGGAGCGTGGAGCCTGGTTGCAATTGCAACCCCTGTAGTTACGCCCCTATTGATTCCCCAGTTATCAAATCACCAGTCATTAGAGGGGCTGCTCTGACATGAGGCCCTACTCCTCTACCAAGATACAGTAGGTCAGTAAATGGGGTGTGGGAGAGGGGGGGTACAGGAAGACCGCAGGCAATACTGATAACTAGTCGTTTACCATCTGCTTGCATTTTGTGTGCACAGATTAAGCTGTTTTTGTTTCTTAGTCTGTGTGCATAAACGGCAGCGGAATCTATAATCAGCTTTACATGACTTATTTATAATTTTACTATGCTTGTTCAGAAAATTAGAGCATCAGTTTGAATAGCATAGGAAGTGATGCATATTGATTCAGCACATCAAGTAGCTTAACTAATCCACCAATACATATTCAGATGGTATTTTCTCCTCCAGCATCAAAACCTCAGCATAGTTTTTTTGGTGGTTAATCTTTGAGTCTGAAGAATAATTCCCAGGCCGGTATAAAACTTTCAGCATCTATAAATTAAGGAAGTGAGTTGAAAGCTTATGATTTATGATTCATGTGGGTTCAAAAGAATGAACTATACTTTGCCTGAATCACCGCTAGAGGTATAGCAGAAATAAAGGCATCTTCTGACCTTATGGAAGAAAAACGTTGCTCGGGAATTATTTTTATCAGCGTGCGTAGTCTCTATATAATTCTATATTTGTCTGTGGGAGTTTTGTGCAAATAGGGGAAGACAAAGTAAGACAAAGCTAATGACATGCAAAGTCACAATCTAAGTGATGTCAGATGAGTGGAAAGTGGAAGGACATGAAGTGCAACGTGTAGATAACAAATTTGTATTGAGGGAAATAGGCTTTCGTTATGGTTGCTGTTGACTCTTGCTTCTAAAAATGCTAGCTGTCTGGCTATCACATTGATGGCTCCAAAACTTTATCAGTCACTGAATCAGAACATATATGCAGATTAGGGGTCTCGTTGACTTAGAAGGACTGAAGATAGGGGCAACTACTAGCAATTTCAGCCTACAAATCACTCTCAGTACAGCAGCAAACCTGTATTACCATTGGCAATTCAAACTAAACATATGAAAAAATACATAAGCAGAGATTACTAATAGTAAAATCCACATATTAACAATATCTGTAGATCCAAACACATAGGCTGCGAAAATCGCATACGAATCTTAACCTTCCCTTGTTAAATTAAAGCGCAAGCCATCCTCTTCTGCTTCCTAAGGGTCCTTCCACACAGGCTTTCCAATCAGGTCCCCCTGGGACCTGATCGGACCCTCCAGTCTCCCCTACAGAGCGATGGATGTCAGCAGATATCCAATCCAATCCTGCCAGCAAAATCCAGACGGATGGTGGTCCTATTTTCTATCTGTCTGGCAGATCGGATAGGATCAGATGAAAATGGACAGGCGGTCTATTTCCCCCCGATTTCCCCATAGAGTTGAACAGGACTGTGTCCATGTCCGCTCTGCACAGCGGACAGGACCTGTTATCCGCCTGCTCAGCGTGGATCTGCGGAGCAATCCCCTGCTGAGCAAGCAGAGTCCGCAAGAGGGAGGCGCCCGTTGAAAAGGGGCTAAGTCTACCTACTGGTCAGTAAAGCTGCCTATCACATTAAAGGGTCAACAGAAACTCAGGAGGTGAAAGGGGGTGGAACCAAGCTCAAGTTCCTTTTTTTATGTTTTAGATCAGCCATACATAGGCTGAACATTATAAAATGAGTAGATTCCTCTATCTTTGCTAAACAGCTTGGATATAAGAATCTCCACTACTAGCTATTGTATTCAGGTACTCACGGCATCCGGCTGATAATTTCCACCTGGCACAGTCAATTTCTTACATTGACTTTTGTCAAGTCCAGTGGTGCTAACAGGGAATTTCCAAAGGAATCTGTTGAAAATTGAGACATCTATGGCCAGCTTTAGTTGCATAATAATATTAGGATTATCTAATGTAATCATTGTCTATGATTTCCCATGTAAACTTGTGTACTACAATGACTTGTGTACTCTGCTACTAAAAAATAAAAGGATATGACATATCTAAATTCAGTGACCTGTGTAATATCACTGGGTGTGAGTTCTTTGTTCAAATGTTTCTGTAGTCAAATGCTTTGAATAAAGTTGGAAAGGGATAGAATCCTTTTCAGGATTACCCTGCTGTCTGTGTCCCTGCCGGGTGGCCTTTTCCATTTGTCTGGGTGAAAGTGATAAGAAATACAAATTTCACAGCTGTCAACAAAACAGAAGCTAGGGAGGAATCTTCCAAAAAAGGGGATTTTTGTTCTGGTGACAACTTTCTAAGAGGTAATTTCCCTTAACTTTGGAGAGATTTCTTCTCACTTCCTGTAGCTTTTCACAGTGTCTGTGTTTTGAAATGTATTCCACAGCAGTAATTAGAGGTCTGCTGAGCTTTTGGAAACGCTGTCATGGAAAACTGTTCTTATAAACAGTACAAATGGATGAATCTACTGCTGCAACCATTGTATCCTGACAACCGGCAATCAAAATAGGCGAACATTGCCTGCATCTGTGTGATAAACAGAATGTGCTTTGACTGACACTTTTCCACCACACTCCATTGATTTTTCAATCACAGGGTGTTGAGTGTTGCCAACAGTAACACACATTGATCAAATTTCTTAAAAGAACTGGCCGAAAACCACTCAGTGTATGCCCCCCTTAATTGTTAACATACTACCTTAGACACAGACTCAGGGAGAGAGCCTATCAGCTGCTGCGGGAGATTGCCCCGCTCTCCTCAATGACACTGTACAGTATTCGAGCAGCCACCCACCTTGCTCTCGATCATGCTTTCCAGTTGGCAGGAGGAGGAGAGCCAATAAGCGCATGACTGCAGGAACAGCAAAGGACTCTGGGAAATGTATTCCCTAGCACCAGCAGCCCCATTGTGATCCCTAGGGGGCAGAACTACCCACCCCTAGCATGCTCACTCTTGAGGGGAGAAGAAGAAACCACAAGGCTGCCTGGGAGCTACTCACTCACCGTGAGGCAAGGGGAAGACTGGACAGGAGTGAGGTGGCTGCTGCTTCTCGGTCGGTGTGACTGTCCTGCCACAGCTCCAAGAGTCATTTGATTGTGAACATCCCACCAGAGAGGGACCCCCAGGTGCATCTCCAGGCGTTCCTGAAAGCATGAGGGGTTCCAGTGATTAGGTAGCCAGTAGGGCAACCTGAAGAATCTGTCCCAGGACATCTTTACCTTTGGGCCTACTGGCGAAGGATTGGTGAGGGGGCACTTGCCCAATCTTCCATAAGCCAGAAAGCTGCATACAGCCCCAATATTGTTTCTTTGCTTTACCTAATTAAGAGAACCTGTGATACTCTTACACTGCTGAGCAGTGATAGTATATGCCTTGCTTACCTGGATACTGCCAACACAATTTGCATCACCTCTGCCTACCAGGACACCCCTGAATACACCTTGTTTACTTTGCTAAAAGGACATCCCCACAAGGCTAACTAAAGACATAAGGGCCCTATCTACACCCGCCAGGACTCTAGTCGCTATATGACTTAAGGGTTAATTCAGTGCACCGAATCGGTGGGGTTGAGAGGCAGAGAACAGAGCCAAATATACTCAAGCGGCTCCTGCAGGGGTAGTGCTACTTAGATATAAATACAGTATATATATATAAATATATATATATATATACATATATATATATATATATATATACATACATGCATACACAGGCAATAGGATGATTTGAATATATGCTGTATATACAGTATCTCACAAAAGTGAGTACACCCCTCACATTTTTGTAAATATTGTATTATATCTTTTCCTGTGACAAAACTGAATAAATGACACTTTGCTACAATGTAAAGTAGTGAGTGCACAGCTTGTACGACAGTGTCAATTTGCTGCCCCCCCCCCCCCAAAATAACTCAACACACAGCCATTAATGTTTAAACCTCTGGCAACAAAAGTGAGTACACCCCTTAGTGGAAATGTCCAAATTGGGCCCAAAGTGTAAATATTTTGTGTGGCCACCATTATTTTCCAGCACTGCCTTAACCCTCTTGGGCCTGAAGTTCACCAGAGCTTCACAGGTTGCTACTGGAGTCCTCTTTCACTCCTCCATGATAACATCACAAAGCTGGTGGATGTTAGAGACCTTGCGCTCCTCCACCTTCTGTTTGAGGATGCTCCACAGATGCTCAATAGGATTTAGGTCTGGAGACATGCTTGGCCAGTCTGTAACCTTTACCGTCAGCTTCTTTATCAAGGTAGTGGTCATCTTGGAGGCATATTTGGGGTCATTATCATGTTGGAATACTGCCCTGCAGCCCAGTCTTCAAAGGGAAGGGATCATGCTCTTCTTCAGTATGTCATTCTACATGTTGGCATTCATGGTTCCCTCAATGAACTGTAGCTCCCCAGTGCTGGCAGCACTCATGCAGCCCCAGACAATGACACTCCCACTGCCATGCTTGACTGTAGGCAAGACACACTTTGTACTGCTCACCTGGTTGCCACCACAGACGCTTGATACCATTTGAAGCAAATAAGCTTATCTTGGTCTCATCAGACCACAGGACATGGTTCCATATATATTTCCTTAGTCTGCTTGTCTTCAGCAAACTGTTTGCGAGCTTTCTTGTGCATCATCTTTAGAAGATGCTACCTTCTGGGACGACAGCCATGCAGACCAATTTGATGCAGTGTGCTGCGTATGGTCTGAGCACTGACAGGCTGACCCCCCACCCCTTCAACCTCTGCAGCAATGCTGGCAGCACTCATACGTCTATTTCCCAAAGACAACCTCTGGATATTACGCTGAGCACGTGCACTCAACCTCTTTGGTCGACCATGGCGAGGCCTGTTCTGAGTGGAACCTGTCCTGTTAAACCGCTGTATGGTCTTGGCCACTGTGCCGCAGCTCGGTTTCAGGGTCTTGGCAATCTTCTTATAGCCTAGGCCATTTTTATGTAGAGCAACAATTATTTTCTTCAGATCCTCAGAGAGTCCTTTGCCATGTAACACCTTGAGACCTTGTAACACTAACGAGTCACGTGACACCGGAGAGGGAAAATGGCTAATTGGGCACAATTTGGACATTTTTACTTAAGGGTGTACTCACTTTTGTTGCCAGCGGTTTAGACATTAATGGCTGTGTGCTGAGTTGCTTTGAGGGGACAGCAAATTTACACTGTTATACAAGCTGTACACTAACTACTTTACATTGTAGCAAAGTGTCATTTCTTCAGTGTTGTCACATGAGAAGATATAATAAAATATTTACAAAAATGTGAGGGGTGTACTCACTTTTGTGAGATACTGTATATACAGTATATATTCAGAGCAGTCTTTCTCATCCAGGGCTTCTTGGGTCCCTAGGGTTCCACCAAAGGCTGCTAGGGGTTCCTTGAGCTGTAACTAACTGACTTCCTATTTGATGGTGCCTGTATAGTTTCGGGCCAGTGCCACTTGGCAGAGCCGACAGCATGACATCTGAGATCTTTTTACCTGTCTGTAAGGGTGATAATCGAACCATTCTTCCAACTGACCACCAATGTAAGAGCCAATTTTCCCTAGTGACTGTCAATGAATTGGTTTTAGCAGGGGTTCCCTGAGACCTGGAGATATGTTTTAATTTGAGAAAGGCTAATCCAATGTATGACAAACATTCTTCAATGTGCCCTGAACTTTTGCTCTGAGATTGTATTGTATCTTGTCTATCATCTCTAAACTCCAATAGTAACATAATTATTCCTTTCACAGTTTCAGTTGATGTTGGGTATTTTGAGAAGCTGTTATTTTTAAAGAAATGATTGTTTACCTGTACTAATGGCTATATGCTAAGAGAGTGCCCCAGAATGGGTGAAAGAGACCAAGAACATGAAAGACAGCAAACACAGAAATATAGGAGTTTCGAATCTGCCTCTTTTTTAAAAAAAAAAAACAGTTTTGTCTGAGTATAGATCTATGTTTGTCCAAAGCATGTTCAAATTCACAACTGTTTACTGACTTACTACCTCTGCTGGAAATCTGTTCCAAGTATCAACTACTAGAAAATAATACTTTCTAAGATTAGTTTTGAAGTTACTGCTGTAAGTTTAAGGTCATGCCTCATTGTTCTTGATGTTAGCTACTGCCCTCCTGAACCATATTTATAGGTTTCAATCATGTCTCACCTTACCCATCTTTCTTGAGACATATTAAGTTATATTTTCAGCACCTGCAGTCTCTCCTAACATAGTTTGTGCCTAATGGGCCATACACACAATAAGATTTTCTGAAGACTTTTTCCTTTAGACTTACCAAAACCAGATAATATGAGGTCAAACCTAAACAGTTTCAATTTGTATGCAATCTGGCAGGCCCTTGCACTACATAGAAAAGGTAAATCTGAAGGAAATTTACCAACAAAAGTTGGATAGTGTGTATCCAGCTTAAGTCTAGTCATACAACCTGGAATATTCCCCCATCCAGGTGAATGGAGGAATGTCCCCTGTCGGCTATTTTGTTTAGGCACCCATATCAGTGACTGATCTGCAGTTATATATAGACGCCCTGCAAAACTGCTATAACAGGAAAGTGGAGTTAAGACTATGAATATAGGGGTTGTTAGCACAGTGGCTGTCTGGCTACATATCTTTTTTCAATTAACACAGTTGGGTTACAAGGAAAATGATGAGGTATTGATACTAACTGTTCTCATGTTAGGGATTACTGGAGTTTAAAAGATCCTTACTTGGGGTGCTCATTAACACTAATTTTAATAAGGTGCTACACACATAAGTTAAAGTGGAGTTCCGCCTCCCCCTCCAAAAATTAAAAGTCAGCAGTTACACATACTGTACACATACTGTAGCTGCTGACTTTTAATATTAGGACACTTACCTGTCCTGGAGTCCAGTGATGTCGGCACCGCAGCCGATGTTTCCCTCGGCTGTCGGGTGCTTCCGCCACCATTGCCAGTAAGGGAACTCGGCAGTGAAGCCTTACGGCTTCTCAGGCGGATCCCTACTGCGCATGTGCGAAGCGCGCTGCGCATTTCTACTGGCTTGGCGGTGGAGGAGGGAGAAGGGGGCCGAGCTTCCGAGGGACGGCGCCGCGGCGCCATATCCCGGAAGTGGGGAAGGGTACCTGTCAAAAAAAGGTACCCGTTTCCCCCTCCCCCTTGAAAGGTGCCAAATGTGGCACCGGAGGGGGGAGGAAACAAGAGAGCGGAAGTTCCACTTTTGGGTGGAACTCTGCTTTAAGAACATTGCTCTGAAGTACTCAGTGAGATCTGAGCATTTCACAGACACACATCTTTTGGATAAAGATGGCAGACCCTTTGACTAAAGGATCTCTGAATTTGGTAGGGTATATGCATGCTTGCCATCCCAGTAGCGGCTGGTTCTTTTTTCTGTATATAATCCTTTTAATTACTATATACTGCAGTAGACTTTTTCTCTCGGTAATTAGATCCTTGAAATGACAGATTTATTGTGGTATAAGTGAATAGTGAATATTTCTTCAACTTACTTCTCTAGGAGCCTGAACGTCAATGAATTCTTGGAAGATATGACGAGCCTTTGCTGGCAGTTTGTTCACGGAACGGGTTTTCCTGTATTCTTCACAGGCCATCCAGAACTCCAAATTCTCCTCACTGAATTCTGACTGCAGGAAGGCACGGAATGCAGAGCGGCCATCTAGGGTAAAAAGTTTCTGATCAAACTTAACACTACTTCATTTAACTAAACAGCAATGTACAAACCCTAATATTAATAAAGCTGATGTTTAGATGTGGCAACGTTTACATAGTTTGTCCAGCTTTCCTTTTTTGCTGTTCAAAATTCCTTTTTGCTGATTTAATTTCATTGTCCTGTATAAGTCATATGAATTAATTGAAGATCCTTAATTACCTAAGGACTCTATTTTGTGGCTGACCCAACATGCATGATCCAACCACTGAAAAAACGTTCAACAAGTTCGTGAAAATCGAAGAGCTAATACACATCTCCCATGACAGACTACAACATTTTACACTTATAGTATCGTGGCTTGCTGACTATACATTAAAGCAACCCTAGCATATTCCTAGATAATGCCCCAACTCCCATCCAAGTAACCTAAACAGGGCCCTATGTAAAGGCCCCCCTTCATACCTGAGCTTTGCAAAGCCTGCACCTTCTGACATACACCAACTAACTACCTTTTTCTCTTCCAATTACTAGTTTACACTCCTCATTTTTTACCTTTTTTTCCATTTCACTACCCCTACTCCCCTTCCTCTTCTCCTTCTCCCTACCCTTGTACACGTTCACCCACTACACTTCCAAATCTACCTCATCTCTCCTATTCATTCATCCATACCTATTGTACCGCCTATATTATCCCTAAGTTGCAATATGCATCTAAACTTAGATTTCAAGCAATTTGAAGGACTGTCAACAGATCAATATACCAGATATGCATATTTCAATGAAAAGCTCTTACTAGACAGCTGAAGGCCACCTGCTCAATATTTATGTCCACTACTCCTTCATGCACCATATCCGCATACACCCTAGTCTCAAATATGTCACTTTCGCACACCACTAATATTGTAGGAGTAAGTGCTTCAATTAACCACCCTAACCCACTTTTGCACTATTTCTATTTAATTTAATTCATTTTTAATAGGGTTCAAACAATGAACAGTACGAAAATACAAAAAACATAAGATTATAAGAGGAAAAACATTCCACAAAAACTACAAAGGCGTATAAATTTTGGCAAGCTTATGTACAATAACATTAAATCCAGCAATATAGCAAATATGGCATGCATTAAGCTATAGTATAAAACCAGGGAATGATAAGACAGCATAGTGCATATTGGGTCGGTAGGTACAAACAACTCATATCAGTATGTTAAAACATTACATAGTGTAAATCACTTCTGCAAGGCATGAAATATGGCAGTAGTTTCGAATAGGGAGAATGGCCATATATATAGTAAACCACAGACAAGATAGTAAACATTATAGCACAATAGGTGGCTAGTAGTGGTACAACCTATGTGACTTCTATCATTTCCAAGTTACAGTAAAAGACTTTCATTTATCATTCTTTTCTGCATAGAGGTGTTTCAAACCACAAACATGGTTAAGATCCTCAATTATTTATGAAATACTAGGCATGTGGAGAGATTTCCAATTTCTTGCAATGTTGAGTTTGGACGAGAGTAAATTATAAATGATAAGCGTTCTAGTTTCTTTAGGGATAGATTCTATATTGATGTGCAAAAGTGCCATAGCTATATCTGGAGAGATGGGAGCAGGCATAAATTCTGAGATTAACTTATAAGTTTGGTTCCAGAAGTATTTGACCGAGGGGCAGAACCAAAGAATGTGTATTAGTGATCCAAGCAAGCTACATTAACGCCAGCAGGCAAGAGTAGTATTTGGATACATCTTAGAAAGTTTATAGGGAGTGAAATACCCTCTATAAATAGTTTTATGAAATAGTAACCAATGATCTGCACATAGTGTGTGACCTTAGAGGTTGTTCTAATATCTTTTTGCCAGACAGTGTTGGAGAATGAAAGCCCTAAATCTCTTTCCCATTTGAGAATGGTTGATGTTTTAATAAAGTCATGAGATGTACTAAGATTTAAAATAAAGCCATACTCTGCCTATGTGGTCCAGTTGTATCAAAAAATGGAAGAGAGATGCTGGTAAAATAAATTCTGTAGGAAGTTCCTAGTTTTAAGGAGGTGCCATATTTAGATATAATGATAATATTAAGTTGATGGGAGTTTATATTTATGTATCAGGTCTGAAAAAGGTACAAGAGATTTATTCTGTCTGTAATATGGCTAATCCCAACTTTTTCTCAGGAAACTAAATTAAGGTATAAGTCATAAACACCGGCAGATACGTTAGTCAAAGAGGTTTAGTAATAACAGTCCGGTTTGCTTGTTGAATGTTAGTAAGGATTCAAATAGCAGATAAAGTTGCCTGGATGGCTGGATAAGGGGAGTCGGGGAGTAGGTCCCCTACAGTGGCACAAATAATGAAACACACCATTTCTATTAATTTTATTTTAATTTAATTTTATCACTCTGCATATTCAATACATGCTGACATCTAACATTGTGTTGTTGTTACTGCCATGTACCACTTGTATCTCCTACTTATAAACAAATGTATTTTCATGGAAGAAAAAAAGGTTGGCCAGCAAAATACTCCAGCCAATTAATTCTTACCCCAAGCAGCCAAGCAGCAGTTGAGCTGTGGTTATAGACATGCAAACGTTCCTTGATCTAGCCATAGGTGGCCAGATTAAAGTTGAAGTTTAATTGGCTAAAATTTTGCCTTCCCTGGTTTGTTCCTCCCTGTGCTTGTCTATTAAATTTTGGTAGATCCTGAATGATGAGAGTGGAAAGCAAGGTGCTGTAGGGTGTCCTTAAAAGGAGTTAGGCAAATATCAAAATGCCTTGATGGATGTCAGTCTGAAGTAGTGGGCATTCCTAGGTAGGCTGCATTTGCATGCAGAATGCCCTAGATTGTGCCCATATACAGATGCTGCTGAGTCTCCATTGAAAAGAATAAAGGAACTAAAAACCTATTTATAAAAGAAGTGCACCAGAGACATTAAAGTGATTGTAAAGTTTTTTTTTTTTTTAATAACAAACATGTTATAGTTAATTGTTTTGCACAGAGCAGCCCAATCCTCTTCTTCTCGGGTCCCCTGGGGGCGCTCCTGGCTCCTTACCCTTGTCCGTTATCATCTGATCTCCCATAGAGGAGAGCAGGAATCTGACAGGTCTGTCTCTGCAAAGTAGGCGGAGACGGACCTGTCATCCACCTGCTCAGCGGGAATCAGTCCGCCGGGCAGGAATCCTTTGTGAAAGGACCCTAAAGCTAGGGAGAAAAGGACTAGATGAGGCTGGACGATAGAAGATGATGCTGAATGACAGGAAATGAGGGGGACTTTATCTGATTTCCTGCATTTTCACAATCGTGCATAAAAAAAACCTTAAACCCTCTCCAAGAAAGTACAAGCTGTTATATCACCTGATGGGTATTACTAGGTACAGCTAGAACGTCAGCCATATTCATTACAGATGTAACATGATGTAGTTATTTTATGACAATTCACAGCTATGGTTTGTTTTAGGTACAGCTACCTCAGCTAGTGTTTGTTTTAGATATGTCGGCCAGAACACATTAGGAATATTCGTTACAATACACAGATATAATAAAAGACAGGTTTATGTCAGTAGTAGGATATAACCACCCCTGCTACCTAATAAATCATATAGCTATACCTTAAGTCAGATTCATTGTGATATACAGCTAATATATCAGTCATATAAATTACAATACACAGCAGTTTCCAGATAAGAGCATCCCATCAGATATAGTAAAAGGACAAGAAATGCTTTCCTGAATGGGTAAGTTTGGTGAGCGGAGCTGATTGTTAGAGTGTAGGCAGTGCATGGCGAGGAACAGAGGCAGCAGAGGGGACACTGGTGGGGCAGGAGAACTGTCTGTAATGTTGGAGCTATGAGTTGGTCCGAGCATGAGTTTGGGCCGAACATTTGCTTGTTCGGCTGTTCACTGAACCCCCAAATTTGCAGGGTGTTTGCCGGGTCTTTGACTCAACGAAAACACCCTGCAATGTGCTGAGCGCTGCACAGTGCATTCTGTGCCCTGATTGGGCAAAGATTTGCCCAATCAGGGTGCAGTGTAAGCTGGTTGTTAAGAAACAGAACCGGGAAGCTGGCCGCCGCATCCTTAACAGCCGATGAGTCATCAGCTGTCAATGGGTTTCCCGCTGACAGCTGAAAAAAAAAAAGTGCCGGTAAAAAAAATTAAGAACATTTTTTAAAAAATACCTGGCATGTGGTCCCCCCTAAAATTCATACCAGACCCTTATCCGAGCATGCAGGTCGGCAGGTCAGGAATGGATAAGGGGGGAGGATGAGCAAGAGCTTTGATGGGGACAATGGCATCTTCTCGACAACCCAGGGCTGTGGTTTTCAGGGTTTGAGGGTGGGGGGCTTATCAGAATCTGGAAGCCCCCTTTAACAAGGGGGCCCCCAGATCCCGGCTCCCCATATGTGAATGGGTATCAAGTACATCATACACAATCACCAAAAAAGTGTAAAAAAGTAAGAAACACAGAAACCCCGAAGGGCCTGGTATGGACTGGGGGGGGGACCCCATGCTGTTTTTTCTACATTTTTTATTAGCCGGGAGGCGGCAATTGTAACCACGAGTCATTTTAAATGGGATTTTTTTTTATTTATAAAGCATATTCTGTATATGCTACAAATGCGCCACTTTACAGCCACATTAAGGGGACCCCCCGGTTGCACTTTAACCACTTTAAGACCGGAAGGATTTGCCCCCTTAATGACCAGGCCCTATTTTGCGATTCGGCACTGTGTTACTTTTTAACAGACAATTGCGCGGTCGTGTGATGCTGTACCCAAATAAAATTGATGTCCTTTTTCCCCACAAATAGAGCTTTCTTTTGGTGGTATTTGATCACCTGTGCGATTTTTATTTCTTGTGCTATAAACAAAAAAAGAGCGACAATTTAGAAAAAAAAAACTATATTTTTCACATTCTACTATATGACCTTCTCAAAAAAGAAAACATTAAAAAATCAAACTTTTTTAACATTTTAGGCCAATTTGTTTTCTGCTACATATTTTTGGTAAATAAACTCGCAATAAGCGTATTTAATTGGTTTGCGCAAAAGTTATCGCGTCTACTAACTACGGGAAAGATTGCTGTCATTTTTATTGTTTTTTTGTTTTTTTTACTAGTAATGGCGGGGATCTTCAATTTTTTGCAGGACTGCGACATTGCGGTGGACAGATCGGACGCCGGACTGACATTTTTGACACTTTTGGGGGTACCAGTGACATTACTACAGTAATCAATGCTAAAAATATGTTACTGTAATAAAGACACTGGCAAGGAAGGGGTTAACCCTATGGGTGATCATTTGGTGAAATGTGAGCCTAGGGGAGTGATTCTAACTGTGGGGGGGGCGTGGCTTGTGAAATGATCATAGAGACATGTGATCCTATATAGAAGGATCACATGAGCTCTGTGGTCATTTCAGGGAGAAGAGCGGTCGGCTGTGTTTACAACAGCCGACGGTCCTTCTCTCTCAGCAGGAAGCAATCGCGGGTGTCAGGCGGCAGTCGGAGGCGCCTGACCCGTGCATCGGCTTCCCCGCTGCCGAGTGGGGGTGGGAGTGCGCCGGCAGCGGTGTGCGCTTGCCCTCTAGCTTCCCGCGCGCGACCAACGTAGACTTATGTTGGTTTGCGCAGGAAAGCCACCCTGTCACAGTAAATAGGCGGCGGGTGGTCGGGAAGTGGTTAAGCATCATTAAAAATCACTGCTCCTGAAAAAAAATTATCATTTAAAAAAAAAAAAATGATTGATACATGTCCCCCAGGGCAGTACCCAGACCCCCATACCCCTTTTATGGCCCTCAAAATGGGCACTTTTGATTTTTCCTGATCGGCTCCTATGGACTTCAATGGGGTTCACCGTTAAGGTTAGAATATTTACCCTTTTCGGGAGTTCTGCTGTGAACTGAACAGGGGGGTGTTCGGCCCATCCCTGCTGTCAACAGGGGGTGAGTGATGAAGGAGAAATGTGCTGTGTGTGGGGTTTGGGTGAAGTGATTGTGATGGGGCGAGGCTGAGGTGCCTGGGAAAGTGGTGTAGCTGGAAAGGTTAGATAGAAGAACGATATGGACAAGGAAAAGATAATCTCCAGTGATCCAACAATTTACAAATGATTGGATCCGACAGAACCGCTACACATGTACCCTGGCCATCCCTTCTCAGGGGAGTAGATAAAGGTCATCTTTAGGGATAAGACACCAATTAAGTCAAACTTGATTTCACAGTGCAGTTACCAATTTAGTAGGGCTTTCTTTATAAATAAAGCCATGTCATACTCTGATGCTGTGTAACATGATTAGTTGATTGAACAAACCCCCCCCCCCCCCCCCAAAAAAAAGAAAAAAACAAATGTCACTGACAAAGCTTTATCAAATATCAACAAAGCTACGTGATCCCATTGTCATAATGTTCTGTATAGGGAAGGCCCTTTCTTGGTTGGAGCTACCCAATAAAACTAGCCCATTCTATAAAGATATGCAGCAAAGTCTTAAATAAATTCCAGTTGTATAAATGTATTATATATATATATATATATATATATATATATATATATATATAGGTACTTTGGTATACTCACATTTATGAGACAGGAGTAGATCAAACGACCGAGCCCATCGCCTGGCTTCCTCCACGGTCAGTCGTCTGTGGGAGCGAAAGATATACATAATCCTTGGTTTGTTGGTTCTAGAACACAGGGAACATTAATAGGGCTGAACTGTCTACTGGACACAAAAACATAAGTAAAACAATGATTTCATACTCTGGAGTGGATCAATGGTAAGTCTCTGGCCCAAAGGTTCATAATGTGAACCAAATCTATATACCATCTCATTGGTAATAACTATCATAGGCATTCATAATTATAAAACATAACAACTTGTCAGTGTAATTCAGTCTTCAGAAGGACATTCCTAATAGGGCGCATATATGGAATATAATCTTAAATCAGTGGCAGAGCTGGACTTACCAGGGGTCATCAGCCTCGTTCTGTTTCCAGCAACACCCAGACATTCTTTTTGTGAGCTTCCCCTGTACCAACCAGTGTGTGTTTGCACAGATAACGTCAGAGCCGCACTAAGGCTGGCCAAAGACGGTTTAAACCTTTGCCAGTTCAGCAGAAACCGGCCAAGAGCCTAACCATGGTAAACGAATGACGTTAAGCGCCAAAAGTACCTGCGCTTGTTGGATAAAGTGCAAACGTGCTGTATAAATAAGTAATGTATATGTGCTAGTGAGTAAGTGAATTATTTGTTAGGAATCAATAATAGTGTAAAATGTGCACAGTGTAATGGTGTAAACCAATAATCTAGGGAGCTGCAACTCAATCGTAAAAAACGTGTAATGAATATATGATACACACAAGGTGTACTAAGCTGCGCTCACCTTTAAACGTGCAAATATGTGGTATATTAAAATTATCTTGTAAAGTGCATAGTAACAAATCAACAACTGTATAAATGGTCAACTGTATAAATAAATAAATGCATAAAAAAATATAAAAAAATATGCATAAAAAAATATATAATTAAAGTGCATCAATGGAGTGAGACAAAAAAGTTCAAAGTGATAAGTCCCAATATGCGGATGTATCAATAAAGATATATCTCCAAGGAAAAAGACTCTTCACATGGTAAAACCTTGAACCCTTCACCATCTAGGCACCACTGTGTGAGTGTGCTTACCAGAAAGCACAGACCCCTTAATTACAGGGGGTCAATGCAAGCAGGATCAGTCAACACGACCAGAATCCGGGTATATAAGACCAAGCCCTCTGAAGTGGTCCCCTTCACAGCCTCCTGTACACCACAGAACTCCACACTCCTCCTCCTTATGCTCCTCAGCAGTATGAAAACAAAGGAATGACCAGGATAGTGAAGTACGTATAGACAGTTTAATGTAAAATAAGGTGGACACACTTACATCAGGGTCATAAAAACAGGCATATAGAACTTGAGATCCAAGATTGGACACAGGATGACACCCACCGGAACCAAAACAACCCATTCAACCTCTATCCCTCCGGAAAGACCCGCCCGGATGTGTGTAGCGAGGGCGGAGTGAGACACCGCCGGATAGATGCCCGCTCTCCTTCCGGTTCAGCGGGTGAAGTCCGTTGCGTCACTTCCGGGACAGCCCTCTGAGTGTTTTGGCCGTCTTTCCGGAGGGATAGAGGTTGAATGGGTTGTTTTGGTTCCGGTGGGTGTCATCTATTTGCATTATACGCTCGGGACAATTTGACTGGCTAAGAGCTGATGACCATGCATATGTTTTGAAGAGGCTGATTGGCCAAGAGATAATTAGCATGCCTTTTTATAATGATACCAAGGTGATTGTGGTCACATGACCCTTGAAAACGACGGCCATACGAGCCGACGAAACCGGTCGGGAATATTGGGATACGATCACCCTGCTATCACTGCCATTTTTGAGACTGTCTGGAGAGGACCAGTGAACGCGGAAGCGGTTACCATCCTGTGTCCAATCTTGGATCTCAAGTTCTATATGCCTGTTTTTATGACCCTGATGTAAGTGTGTCCACCTTATTTTACATTAAACTGTCTATACGTACTTCACTATCCTGGTCATTCCTTTGTTTTCATACTGCTGAGGAGCATAAGGAGGAGGAGTGTGGAGTTCTGTGGTGTACAGGAGGCTGTGAAGGGGACCACTTCAGAGGGCTTGGTCTTATATACCCGGATTCTGGTCGTGTTGACTGATCCTGCTTGCATTGACCCCCTGTAATTAAGGGGTCTGTGCTTTCTGGTAAGCACACTCACACAGTGGTGCCTAGATGGTGAAGGGTTCAAGGTTTTACCATGTGAAGAGTCTTTTTCCTTGGAGATATATCTTTATTGATACATCCGCATATTGGGACTTATCACTTTGAACTTTTTTGTCTCACTCCATTGATGCACTTTAATTATATATTTTTTTATGCATATTTTTTTATATTTTTTTATGCATTTATTTATTTATACAGTTGACCATTTATACAGTTGTTGATTTGTTACTATGCACTTTACAAGATAATTTTTAAATACCACATATTTGCACGTTTAAAGGTGAGCGCAGCTTAGTACACCTTGTGTGTATCATATATTCAAGAGCCTAACCATGTATGGGGGCCGGCTGAATGTACCAAGTTGATCAACTTGGGTACAACCAGCCTCCCAGATTTTACATAGGATTATCCCTACCGGCTGGTATAGCCACCAGCAAAAAACACTGGGAAACCATCTCTGCCAGGAGAATACATTGGCTCAGTGGGAGGGATTCCCCTATCAACACCGTTGGGGTAATCGGTGGTTGCAGGACAGAAATTTGCTCCGTGTATGGCCTGCCTTAAACTTTACTTGGATGACATTTCGTTTGGTAATGCACTTTGTACCATAAACAACTGCTATATTCTAATTCACCATTCTCTTTCACCTACCCTGTTTCCCTGAAAATAAGCCCTACCCCGAAAATAAGACCTAGCATGATTTTCAGGGATGGTTGCAATATAAGCCCTACCCTGAAAATAAGCCCTAGTAAAATCCTTAATCTCAGCCCCTCCCTCTGCAGTATTCGGAGAGGGAAAGTAGATCTCCGGAGGGTCACGTGAGTGCCCAGCGGCGCTGTAGATAAGGTATTTTCAACAATAAAGTTACAAAAAGGTGCCACACTGCACATTACATAATCTTTTTACAAAATCGATTACATAATTTTGCAATGACTTTATCCAAAGTTTATTTTTGGGATTAAATAATGTCTTAATGCTGACTCCTAAGCTGACAGGGAGAGAGGGGGAGAGAACTTTTATTTAAACATTCTATTGTTTTATTCCAGGTCTTTAGAACATAGAGAGGGGTAAATGACACCGCACAAGCACTGTGCTGTCTATCATGCTTTAAAGCATGGGTGTCCAACCTTTTGGCTTCTCTGGGCCACATTGAGTGTAGAGAAATTTTCTTGGGCCGCATATAAAATATATACTATAGTTAAGGTATATAAGTAATAAAATGCCGCCATGTCCTTCCCGCGCCGCCGAACCCCCCCCCCCCCAGCACTAATTTTAACACAACTAGAGGATGATCAAATGAAATGGAATCAGTATACAGAGGTTTACTTCTTCTGAGAGATATTAAAGGAACACTCTAACCACCATGACCACTTCAGTGATTTGAAGAAGTGGTCATGGTGGTAGGAGTCAGAAACACTGCACATGCTCACCTCCCCTGACTCCCCTCCGAGGCAGCCTCTGCCTACCGTTAGTTGTAAGCTGCTGTGGCCATGCCCCTGACCCAACTTCCTTCCTCCCCAGCAAAAAAAAATTGTCAGGGGGCAGTGGGCCGCATTGCCTGGGGTTCCGGGCCGCATGTGGCCCCCGGGCTGCAGGTTGGACATGCCTGCTTTAAAGGATCAGGATATTTATTAATTTACTTTAGGGTTAAAATCACTTTAAGATCGACATTGTACATACCGTAAATAAGACATCCCCTGAAAATAAGCCCTAGTGTGTTTTTTGTAGCCAAAATTAATATAAGACCCGGTCTTATTTTCGGGGAAACACGGTACCTCCTGTCAGCATTAATTTACTCCCCTATCAGTTGAACATCATTGCTCAGGACCAGCTTACTGATAATAGCATATGTGTGCAATGTGTGTTGTAGCCTCCACCAGGGAAGCACATTTTGGAGACAGTTGCCACACAAAAATAGGAAGTGCCTGAACAAGAACCTTCATGGCAGGATCACCTATAAAAATGCTGTAGATTTTAAAAAAAAGGAAGTATTTTGAAAGTATTAAATAAGAAGTATGGTGGATGCTGCACCTGTCCCCCACCACTTCTAACACTGAGGGCTGAGCGATTAAACACTGCCAAGCTCTTGATTCTCAGGGCTCCCTGAGCAGAGAGCTGGTGGCTCTCCGCTCTGCCCCCTCTCACTGGAGGGCTGGGCTGTGGAGGGACAGGAGCAGCCACCTGGGTGTCGGTCCAGGCATGAGGAAGGTGCCAGTCCAGGCATGTGGGCGGATCCGGACTTCATTGTCAAAATCTTGCCTGAGCCTGGACTCAGGCATCAGCCCACTATCTGCTAAAAACGGGTCACAGGAGTGCAGAACGAACTGCACTTCTGTGACCCACAGGAGAAGTACAGCCAAACAAGCCTTGGCTGTACTTCTCGTCTAATGTGAGATTTTAGTGGTTGAGTTTAGATTGGCTTTAATAAACCTGACATTTTAAATTATGCAGCCCTTCATCATGAGCAAGGAAAAAGAGATTTTAAAGCAGAGCGTACATGTTGGCTGCTGGCAGAAATAAAATCTACATGTCTGACAAAGCTCTAATGCAGTTTTTCTCAACCATTTATCAGTCGCAGCACCCTTTAAAAGTATGCAAAATCGTAAGTTACCTAAATGGAAATGTCACTGAGCTGAGCCTGGAACAAGGCACACAATGCCTTGATGAAATTAAATCCACATCTGAAGTCCTGCAAATACAAAACACAAAGAAAGGGTGCACCAGCCTAGCGCATTATCCAGGGATAGGGTTGACGCGTTTCGAGGCCGTGCCTCTTCCTCAGAGCCTCAAGGTGAAGAAGCACGGTCTCGAAACGCATCAGCCCTCCGTCTTCATGAGACATTGGACTTTTCAAACGATGCTGCTCAATTGAATTGATATGCTGGATTACTACGCATGTTTGTGAGTAGTTGATTTTAAATTTATGTTATTAAAAGCCTGCTGAGGATATAGGCTGGTGTGCCCTTTCTTTGTGTTTGTATTTGCACTCCTGGTCACAGTTCCTTCAACCCAGAGCCCCGAGGTCATACAGACCCACCATTATGTCAGAGTCCCCCATCAGACTAGAGATCTTTCATCATGTCAGAGGTCCTCCCATCACATTAGTGATGTGTCTTCATGTCAGATTTACCCCTTCAGAGGGCCCCCATCGTAGAGTGCCCCCCTCTCATCAGGGACTGCCATCACACCAGAGGTCCCTGTTCATCTCAGAGTTCCCCTTACACTAGGGAGCTTCCATATCATCAGAGGCCCCATATACATGAGTCCCTCCATCATATCAGAGTCCCTTATCACATCAGAGTCCCCTCCATCATCACAAATCCCCCAATTACACAGCCCCCTGATCCTAGAGCCCCCAGTCACACAGTCCCCCCAAAACAGAGATCCCCAATCATACAGTAACCAATCATACATCACACACAGAGCTCCCCATTCACACATGTCCCTCCATCACACAGCCCCCAAGTCTTATAGTCAACTCATTACAGAGCCCCCCCCCCCCCCCAATCACACAGTTCCCTGTTCACATCAGAGCACTATTTTTTGGCTCCAGCAGCGTGGTAGAGGGCAGGAGCTGGAGCAGGTTTTCTGTCTTCCCCTAAATGCAGGGGGTAACCCTGCATGCAGTTGCACAGTCATGCATTGCTATGGTGCATGTGAGCCTGCAGCCATAACCATAGCAACAAATAGTGCTGTGTTTCCTGGCCCTAGAGCACATTGGTTGATATGGTGTTGGCGTCCAACCTACCCGTACCATGGCAACTCAGGATGCTGGTCCAGGGCAAACTGGGTCCTGTACTTGCAACACCCCAGGGAAACCCAAATAACACCCCAGTGTACGGTGGCACTGCTCTAATATCTATGGAGAGACTTAGTGATTGCACATTTCACAAAGAAATCTGTTATTCACATAATGCACCCAACATATGATTAAAGGACAGAGCAGAGAAATTCATTCTCACAACAAAACAAGAGGCAATCTGCCACCAATGACACTTCTGCCTTAAAAATTAACCTTTCTATACCCCAAACATGTAAACATAGTGATACCATCATGGTCTGCCTCATAAGCTGTTTTGGACATTTTAGTAATTTTTTCTTTAAAATATAGAGGCCAATGCTGGCCATACAGAAAGCGATTTTGAGCCATTTCCAATGAAATGGCCAAAATTCACTCTGTGAGTGGCCCTTTTGGTGGATAATTGTTGACTGAACAGCAAAGCCCATCCTTTATATCAGACTTCCCCGTTCACACCAAAGACTTGATGGTTACACAGGGCTCCTTCTCTTTGCTCCCAATGGTAAATGGAGAGGTGGGAAAGGTAGGTATAACCGGTTTTGGGGGGGGGGGGGGAGGTTGGGGGGCAGCAGTAACACAAATCTATCGTTTTGCCCTGGAAAAGGTTCACTTTAAGTTGTAGTCTTAGTGGCCTTTCTATCAAATTGGATCCAATGTGCCTATTGCTCTTACTTCTTTGTAATGTTTTCTGTTGCTTGGTGCAAATACAGTGAAAAAAACATTGCATTGTACCATATTGTGCGTAGCCCACATTATGAGTCATCCACTGACAGATGTGCCTGTGAAACTACAGTATTAGCACATTAAGCTGAAGGTTAAATGATGTGAAAAGCTTAATGATCTGCACTATCCCAGGAGTAATGTAATACACACTCAAAACATATAATTAATGAAACCCAGATTACTGAAAAAATTTCATTTGAGAGTTTAGGGAATCATATCAAACCTTCATATGCATTTTAATGAACAACTACAGTAATAAAATGTTATTATTATTTTATAGAGATATGTGTAATGCATGAAAATGTCACTAAGACTTATCCTCAACAGTGCCGGATGCAGAGAAACAGGCATTTAACGCTTGGCCAGCCAGCACTCAACCTTGGCTTGGAACACTAACCTCACCAATTGAAGAAATCAACATCAGTCAATAAAATAGTGCAAGTTTAATGTTGCAATGAAAGTGGACCTAATCTTACAGATATGTTATTTTGCCAAGTACATGATGACAGTACCCCCCACTACCCTTACAATGCCCTCATCTGTTTTTCCGTCAGTGCCATTTTTGGTCTGGCATCACCAAGGGTCAGTATCTACTTCCTGGACTTAGATGCCAGCTTAGGCCGGCCATAGATGGCTCAAACCTCAGTCGGTTCTGCAGGAACCAGCTGCAATTTAAACCATTAATGGGCAGGCTTAATGTACCAAGTTTATTGATCGAGAGAAGACAATTGCTCGTCAGGAGGGAATGGTTGCAGGAAAGAAATTCACACCGTCTGTGGCCTGCCTTAGAGATGACACAGTTATGTAAATCCCCATAGAAATTGAAGCACCACACTACTAAGAGGTCCAGATACAATTGTATTGTTATTAAAGTCAGGGATATAATCCAAAAGGTAGCCAACATGTTTCGAAAGTCAAAGAACACCCACCTTCATCAGGACATGATTGACAAAAATGTGAACAGACCAGAAGTGAACTGAACCTTGGGAGGCCAAAACCAGTTGCTGATAAGACCTGTACTAGCAATCACACTGGAAGAAATACCATTAAAAGTCCAGTTCAATTCTAGGGGGGGGGGGTGGTTCTTGGACCCTTGAAACATGTTGGACACTCTTTTGATTGTCCCCCTGACTTTTATTGGAATAAAGTTGTACCTGGACCTCTTAGCAATGAGGTGTGTCTTCAAATTCACTTTGCGTTACATTATATTACAAGTCAAGGAGACTGTGGAGATACTCTGGGATATACAGGCTGCCTGCCCAGAAACCAGATCATTTACATCTATGTCAGTACTTTTAAGTTGGTGATACCAGAGCGATAACCTTACAGGTCTATGTTATGTTTCCACTTTCATCCGATACAGGAACACATACGGCATTCGTAATGAAAGCTTCAATGCAATCTTCCTCTCCTACTTTGCAGAACGGCTGGGCAAGATAAGCATCCAATAGTGTAGTACTGTAAAACTATTTATTTGTCATAAGCCAAAACTACTTACAGAACACCTTCCTGTTAAGGCTCAGGCAAAGCGTGGGTGACGTCAGCACAAACTCCACCCCGCCCGACGTACGTTTCGTCTAAACAGACATTATCAAGGGGATCAGTTGAACTATTGGAGGCTTATCTTTCCTTGCCGAGCCGTTCTGTGGAGTAGGAGAAGAAGATTGCAATGAGGCTTCCATTACGAGTGCCATATGTGTTCCTATATCGGATGATCCAGGCTCAAGACCCATGCAGCTTAATGGCATGTCTGACCTCCTATAATTTGGTGTCTAACAATTTGGTAAGAGGCTATATGTGCAGGTAGTGGGCTTATTATAACACTTTTTTAGGGCTTATCCAGAATATGATGGACACCTTATTATTCACAGAGGAATAACTCTACTCACTTTTTCACTTGCTGATTGTGTGGACTTTTTTTTGTGTTTGGTATTTTTATAACACTTGTAGCGGATATTTATTAAACGCGACTATTTATGGACAATATTTATCAGTTGGTATAATTACTTATTTGCAGGGCTTTTTTATCAGAGAATAGGTGCAGGAACTCCCCCTTTCTGAGTCAATTCTTGTCTTGGCCCCCTACCCATCTCCGAGAACCGTTTCTTGATTACACCCCCCACTAACCTCTCAGTGCTGCCCCTTCTAGAGAATACAGAGCCAAGTATCATTTTGTGGTGCTAAGTAATTTGTATGGAATTTGGTAATGATAACAAGAAAAGTGGTTAAAAAAATCCCCTGCATCCAGCAGAAATATTCCCCTCCCCGGCAACCACAGACCTCCTAGCACTCAGCATCAATAGACCCCTCCCTCAACAGCAGATCATATCTAGCAACAATTGACCCCCCCAGGCAACATAAGCCCCTCCCTCCAGCAAACCAGCAACAATAAACTAGCATGCAAAAATAGATTTCCTCCAGCAACAATAGATCCCCCATCAGCCAGCATCAATAGACCCGCCAGCACACCCCAGCACCCCTTGCTATTACATACAGTACCACTGAGTACTGCAGGTGCCCGGAACTGCGCTCCCATGTGTTCCCGCTGAAAAAAAGCCCTGTTTGTATTCAGACACCACAACTATTTCAGGTTTATATATATTTCATGCATATTGTATTTTATGTTTTTGAGAGCATCTGTGACAGGGTTAGTAATAATTTTATTTTTTTTTTATATTTGGGAAATCGCTGAGCACAGTTTTTATTTGCTTAAAATGACTTGTAAAGTTGAAAAAAATCTCTCAGTTGAGCCAATGCAAAGATGCAAAGCTTTTTCAAATCGAAGTGAGTACACACCCTTCCGCCCAACAATGGCAGCTTGTGGAGGCTCAGCCCATTTATATCATGTACAACAATATTCCAGATCAGGCATAATGCTTCTAAACTTTTTTACATTATTTTTTTCATTTTTTTTTTGTAAAAAAAAAAAAACAGGTTTGGAATATAATTCTGTAACCTTTAAAAATAATAAAATAATATTACATAGTTACATAGTTACATAGTAGGTGAGGTTGAATAAAGACAATAGTCCATCTAGTTCAACCTGTGTAGGTGTGTGTGGCTGTAATCATCTCACATACCCCTGAATGTTCTGATCCTTGAGATGTAAGTCTAAGAGTCTTTTGACTCTTGATTACTAAATGCTTAAAATGTAACTCTCTGTTTTGAAAATTTCTCTATTCAGTAATGATCCAAAATTAAGTATTTCATTGTAAGAATTAGATGATTTGCCTAGCATGAGATAGCATGTTAAGAAATTTGTGAATCACAGTGGAAACCTGTATTGCTGTACATTAATAAAGAAAACCAAGAAATACCGCGCTAATAACCTTAACAGAAAATCATAAATGAGCAGCCAGCACAGCAGAGGACAGTCTGTATACAAAAATAAAAACAACATGTGCGGCGCTAATATAACACTAGTGAATGAAAAAATGTGCATAAAATCACAAATAAACAATAAATAGTTGATAATAAATATCAATGACTGTTATTGCCACAAAAATATAGTGTAACTATATATAGTATCTGAAGGGGAATGACAGGACCTCTTTCTAGTTGCTGGCAACCATTTTCTAGCTTGACCTGTGTAACACCATTTTCTTTCTTACAACTGTGACTTGTAATGACTTGTTTCAGTTAAGGTTACTTTAAGTCTTTAGTTAAACATGAACAATGACCTAAGTAAATCACCCGATATGTTCTGACACTTCAAGATACAGATACATCCCCACTTCCTTTGTACCTAACACATTCTGCTTCCTTTTATTCTAAGTTGAGCTATAGGGTCTAGACAAGGCGTATTTTGCAATTTCTAACGAACATTCTGTATTAACCCATTGTTCAACTTTTGTGAGAACTTGACTCTTCCTGAGAGTATCCACTCCCCCTCCCAACTGTATTTCCTGTTCAATACTGTGTATAATAGTTACCCCGCTTTGCAAATAAAGTTAAGAATGTTTTAGACTGAGCAGTGGTTGCACGTGTCTTCTTTAACAGGATAAAACATTCTCCAGAGCTCTGCTTTATTTTGCATAGAACAGACTAGATTTAGCCAATAAGTCAGGGACTTATGATATACATATACATTTAAGGTATCTAGGGTGAATATTAAGAGAAATCACCAACAGATTGGGGGCTCGTCCGGGATGGAGAGAGAGCGGCCATCACGGGTCCAAGGATTCACCGGTCTGGGTAAGGAGATATTTTATTTTATCTGTTTGCCTGTCCGGTGGGACTTGGCCGTTTGGCCCTGGTTCCGTTCTTTGAGCCATAGACACCAAACGCTCAGGGAGCGTGTTGGATAATAGAGCAGCTCTGGGAGACGCTCTGGATCTTTACATATATATATATATAGAAGCTTCAGGGAAGCTTGAATACTAATATATATATAGAGAGGCTTCAGGGAAGCCAGAATAATATTTTTCAGGAAAAGATATTATATGTTAGGTTGTTGAACCTGAATACGTTCCGGGAACGTATCGAGACAGTGTCTCTGGGAGACACAGGATTTGTCATTTATAAGGAAAGACAATATCCGGGGCTTCTGGGAAGCCCAGGGGATTTTTTCTCGAGAAGAATCCCGTTCCTCTGGGAGGGACAAATAAAACGTCTCTGGGAGGCGTTGAAGCTGTCTTCAACAAAGACAGTATTTTTTATTTGGGTTTCAGGGAAGCCCAGGGGGTTTTAGGAAAACCCCGTTCCTTTAGTGAATAATAAATAGATGTCAGTCTGTTCTGTTTAGAAAACAAAACTACCCCTTTTCTTGCTTATATCTTTCTATCGCATAGAACTGTAAGATTTAGAGTATAAGATAATTTGTTTGTGTGACCTAACAAAAGCTTATTTAGTAAGTAGATAAGTTCGTTCATCACGTGATTATTTTGTTATTTCATTTTGTTATGCCATTTGAAAATATTGTCATATTGTATTGGAGTATTATATTGCTGGTTTGACATATATGGAAACTGTATCTATAATTATATATGACTTGTAAAAATTGCGCCTGCTGACTGTTAATATAACACACTGTTCTGATAGCGACAGTTTCATTATTACTGTAAAAATTGACTGACCGATCGTGGGTTATCAGACAAATCAAGATGAATGTTTATTATGTGTATTGTTTGTTTGTCTATAATGGTGGGAAAGCCTTCTTGATAGCCACTATACCTGGGAGTATAAGGTGTAATATACATACACCAAATGGCTTTTCAGGAGGGTTTTTAACCATAAAGAGGGTCTAAGGACCCAGATACATTTAAGGTATCTAGGGTGAATATTAAGAGAAATCACCAACAAACGTTTTTAAAACGTTCTTAACAAAAATCTGGCCAGAGGTTCCCTTCTTTCAATAGAGGGTACCCCTAAAATATCATTCAAGAACTATAATCAGATAAAAAGTTAATCTGATTTGAAACTTTTGGCTCTGTGCCAACAGGGTCCAATGGTCACACTAATTGCGGTAACTCTTTCTGTCCAAAAATAAATTCCATAGCTATAACAGGAATATGACATTTGAACGGTTTCTTGGCAAGTAGCCAATTTTCAAAATTTTGCAGGAAGGCTCCCCTTCATATAGGGGGTCATTTGCAAAATATAATTTTTCATTATCTATAATTCTATAAAAAATAACTTCAAAATATCCTGCCGACAGCAGCCATTTTTTAATTTTTTTTTTTTTTTTAGTAAAATAGTGTTTTTATTCATTATTACTAAGCTCATACAAGATGGGCACAAATGTATAAATGGCAAAACTTCTAAAAAAATCTATAAAAATAATTGCATATGTATGGGAATGCTGAGACCGTTCATTTGCAGAAGTGACCTCCCCCCCTCTTTTCCCCTCGTGTAAGGAAATGTACTAGTTTTAAATGGGCTACTGATATTAAAGGTTGTGTTACACCACAACATAATATATAGGCAGCCATAGAGGGAGCAGAGGATGTTTTTGTAGTTAATTTCCTGCTCCAAGCCAAAAGATCACACATTATTGAAGCTACAAACACATACTACAGAACAAGTTTTAAGGACTTAGGTGATGTTTTAGAAAAAGTTGAGAATCGCCTTTTTCTAAAAGAGGGGAGCTCTTGTGTGTATCCCCGCAGCTAGCACCCCACTGTTTATTGCCTAGTATTATGGAATAGGACACAGGGGGTGGGAAAGAACATATGAAGTATTACTGACAGTTTAGTGCAAGCATATGTTGCTAGATGCATCACCTGTATTAGGAACAAACAATCCAAACATGAGCATCTCCAATACCCATCAAACCCATTCACACATCTACAAATAGATTTCACATATAGGCCCAAAGCAGGGAAGAAATAAGAGTTCTTTTTAGTCAAATAGTGGACGTGTTCAGCAGATGAGTGGAAGCTTTTAGGACCACAAAAAGGGAGATGACCACACGGTGGCACACATTCTCAATCAGGAGATTATTCCTGGATGGGGGTGCCTGCCTTGAATTAGGCTTAATTATACTCCAGCTTTCATATCAAAAATATGCCAGGAACTAGTTAAAATCTTGAAAATAGATTATTATCCGCAGAGTTCAGGTATAATGGAAAGAATGAATAGCGCAAATAAAGACGAATTGAGAAAAGAGTAATTGAAACTTAAGAATCAAGTGGAATGGAACGAAAAGTTGCTCGCACCTTTTCTTTTCTTTTTACAGGAAAATACCCATCCCTTCAGAGAAGGAGACGTAGTGGTGATGAAGCTGCTGCCCAAAGGAAAGAAACAAAAGGATTTCGCCTACGGCCCAGAGACCACTGTGGTAGCAGTTACCAGGACCGCTGTCTTGACCAAACACAGCCCTACTTGGATCCATGCCACTAGAGTGAAGTTGGTGCAGACAGGACCTGAGCCAGAGGATCCAGAAGCAAGCAAGAAGGTACTAACGGGGGCAGACCGCCCTGACCTTGAACAGGAGGATCCAGAAGCAAGAGAGGTACTAACGGGGGCAGATTGCCCTGACCTTGAACAGGAGAGTCAAGAAAAGGGGGTACTGACAGGGGCAAACCGCCCAGACCCTGTAGAAAATGACTTTTCCAGTTGCACCGGACTCAGCCAAGCTATGGCTGCTGATAATCCTGATTCCATTTTCAGTGTTTTCCCTTGTATGGACTGTTACTAACTGCATCTATCACCCTGAAGATTTGGGTGTCATGAGAAGTATATGCGGACCATACCCTGCAAATGAGACACATAATAGAATAAAGAGAGAATTGAGTATTGAGCATAATGTAGATGAGAATCCACCCACTTTTCATAGTGAAATGTTATTAACAAAATTTAAATATGCTTATGCAAGGAAGTCAGGTTTTGAGAAATGTTGGATATGTAGCAAACTCCATCCAGAAACAGCCCGCATCCCTCTTATTGCTGTCCCTTTGAATATTACCCAGTTTCTTAAAGAGACCTCTGCTACTTTAACTAATGTGCCAAGTAATAATAATATCACCTTGCCAGTAGATGGTAGAAGCCATTTCCCAGACTGGTGTTTCAGCCTGGGAAATAACACACGTGTTAACCCTTCTATTTGCAAAAAGTCAATTCTTAATATTACTTCCTGCCAAGTCCCACCAGGAGACTCATGTTCCCTGTTTGACATATCAAGTCCTAGTTTAAATAAGACCATAATGAGTAATTACCAGAATTTCTCTAGAGACATACAAAGAGTACTGGACCACCTTGTGACCGCAGTACAGAATAGACGCCTACAAGAATATATTTCCCAAAGACCCTTTGCACTGGGAAAGAGTATATATGTATGTTGTGGGAAGGAATGTTACCCCTGGGTCCCCCTTCATGTCTCACGGTGGTGTAATTTAGCTTCAGTGGTCCCAATTATGGGAGTTGTGGATAATGACAACAATGGGCACATGCTTGAAGCAAGTGCACATCCAAGATACCCCTTGAGACATAGAATCAAAAGAGATCTGTTTAGCACAGGAGACCTCGCGTGGGCGTGGCTCCCTTCCTGGACTGGATGGTCAATCGATATGATGAAAAAATTTAATAATTATTCTGGAATCATTGATGAGGTAATGGAAAAGAATTCAGATGATATTAAATTGCTAAATCTTGAACAAAGGGCCATTAGGAAGAAGTTAGAATTACATGATCTAGCTATAGAAAGTATGAGTGCTGCATTGACTGGCCTCTGTGAGCAGAGCATACTGAGGACTATGAATGTTGCACTTGGATATACAATACCACTTTGGAAGTGCCAAATTATTATGACATAATTGCCCAACACAGAAAGGAGGTCAATAAGTTGCAAGAAGAGGCCCGTAACATTGCTAAAAGCTGGGATCCCTTTGTAGGTATGGGAGGTTTTGGTTTTGGAGGGATGTTTTCCTGGTTAAAAGACATTGCTATGATGATTGTGATGATTTTACTTTTTCTATTATTTTTATATGCATTTTTTAAGCTTATTGTGTGTTTAATCGCTAAAACCACAAAGAACCCAGACTCAGCTAGCAGAGGGGGATCTTATGTAAGTTTGTACTTTAACAGAGATGCTGAAAATGTTGAAACATTTCTAACAGCTAGACAAGGTGTTCTGATCCAACAAACCCAAACCCCTTTCGATTACCAGGAATACGTAAAGTTTTATAAAGCTAAGAAAGCTAAGTCTACCATTTAGGTGGGCAGGTTTAGGTCCTTATTTGATTATACTAAGGAAACAAAGGACATTGTCGCCTAACCTGCTATTCCTTTCCAGAGAGGCCTTGTGTCCTCTGATGACACCGTATAAAGGATAAGGAGAAAAATCATGCATATGAAATTATGATTTTTTAGAGGGGATTGAAGGGGAACGACAGGACCTCTTTCTAGTTGCTGGCAACCATTTTCTAGCTTGACCTGTGTAACACCATTTTCTTTCTTACAACTGTGACTTGTAATGACTTGTTTCAGTTAAGGTTACTTTAAGTCTTTAGTTAAACATGAACAATGACCTAAGTAAATCACCCGATATGTTCTGACACTTCAAGATACAGATACATCCCCACTTCCTTTGTACCTAACACATTCTGCTTCCTTTTATTCTAAGTTGAGCTATAGGGTCTAGACAAGGCGTATTTTGCAATTTCTAACGAACATTCTGTATTAACCCATTGTTCAACTTTTGTGAGAACTTGACTCTTCCTGAGAGTATCCACTCCCCCTCCCAACTGTATTCCCTGTTCAATACTGTGTATAATAGTTACCCCGCTTTGCAAATAAAGTTAAGAATGTTTTAGACTGAGCAGTGGTTGCACGTGTCTTCTTTAACAGGATAAAACATTCTCCAGAGCTCTGCTTTATTTTGCATAGAACAGACTAGATTTAGCCAATAAGTCAGGGACTTATGATATACATATACATTTAAGGTATCTAGGGTGAATATTAAGAGAAATCACCAACAGTATCTCACAAAAGTAAGTACACCCCTCACATTTTTGTAAATATTTTATTATATCTTTTCATGTCACAACACTGAAGAAATGACACTTTGCTACAATGTAAAGTAGTGAGTGTACAGCTTGTATAACAGTGTAAATTTGCTGTCCCCTCAAAATAACTCAACACACAGCCATTAATGTCTAAACCGCTGGCAACAAAAGTGAGCACACCCCTAAATTAAAATGTCCAAATTGGGCCCAATTAGCCATTTTCCCTCCCCGGTGTCATGTGACTCATTAGTACAAGGTCTAAGGTTTGAATGGGGAGCAGGTGTGATACATTTGGTGTTATTACTCTCACTCTCTCATACTGGTCACTGGAAGTTAAATATGGCACCTCATGGGAAAGAACTCTCTGAGGATCTGAAAAGAAACTGTTGCTCTACATAAAGATGGCCTAGGCTAAAAGAGAAGATTGCCAAGACCCTGAAATTGAGCTGCAGCACAGTGGCCAAGACCATACAGCAGTTTAACATGACAGGTTCCACTCAGAATAGGCCTCAACATGGTCAACCAAAGAAGTTGAGTGCACGTGCTCAGCATCATATCCAGAGGTTGTCTTTGGGAAATAGACGTATGAGTGCTGCCAGCATTGCTGCAGAGGTTGAAAGGGTGAAGGTTTAGCCTGTCAGTGCTCAGACCAATACGCCACACACTGCATCAAATCGGTCTGCATGGCTGTCGTCCCAGAAGGAAGCCTCTTCTAAAGATGATGTACAAGAAAGCCTGCAAACACTTTGCTGAGACAAGCAGACTAAGGGCATGGATTACTGGAACAATGTTCTGTGGTCTGATAAGACCAAGATAAACTTATTTGGTTCAGCTGGTGTCAAGCGTGTGTGGCGGCAACCAGGTGAGGAGTGCAAAGTAAAGTGTGTCCTGCCTACAGTCAAGCATGGTGGTGGGAGTGTCATGGTCTGGGGCTGCATGAATGCTGCTGGCACTGGGGAGGTACAGTTCATTTAAGGGAACCATGAATGCCAACATGTACTGTGACATACTGAAGCAGAGCATGATCCCCTCCCTTCGGAGACTGGGGCGCAGGGCAGTATTCCAACATGATAACGACCCCAAATACACCTCCAAGACGACCACTGCCTTGCTAAAGAATCAGAGGCTAAAGGTGATGGACTGGCCAAGCATGTCTCCAGACCTAAACTCTATTGAGCAGTTGAGCTGTGAAGCACTGGTGAACTCCATGCCCAAGAGGGTTAAGACAGTGCTGGAAAATAATGGTAGCCACACAATATATTGACACTTTGGGTGTAATTTGGACATTTTAACTTAGGGGTGTACTCAATTTGGTTGCCAGCAGTTTAGACATTAATGGCTGTGTGTTGAGTTGTTTTGAGTGGACAGCAAATTTACACTGTTATACAAGTTGTACACTCACTACTTTACATTGTAGCAAAGTGTAATTTCTTTAGTGTTGTTACATGAAAAGATATAATAAAATATTTACAAAAATGTGAGGGGTGTACTTACTTTTGTGAGATACGAAAGTGATAAAACATAGTGCATATAATAGAGTGAACTACATAACAGTACAATGGTACATTGAGTGTTCCTTGACACTATTTTTGAAGTACTTGAATAGAAAAGGTGAAAGGAATAAAGTCCATGAATTAAAAGGTCCAAGCCGGTGTACAAACGTGAATCTTCAATGTGTGATCCAAGTAAATGCTGAATAACACTAATGCCCCGTACACACGTGCAGATTATCTGAAGAATTTTGTCTTCAGATTTACCTTTTCTATGTAGTGCAAGGGCCTGCCGGATTGCATACAAATTGAAAGTGTTTAGGTTTGACCTCATATTATATGGTTTTGGTAAGTCTGCAGACAAAAGTCTTCAGATAATCTGCACGTGTGTATGGGGCATTAGAATAAATCAACCACCACCAACTTCAAGGAGGCTTACAGGAACAAGTGAACCCAGTTTAGCATATGAGTAAAAATGTTGCAGCGCTCAATTATTCTAATATAAACAATATAAAAAAAATTGGTAATGTGCAAATTCAATAAAGTGTCCCAGTGCTGAATTGGTAAACAATAAAAATTACACAATAATAAAGTCCGAAAAAATCATTCATGTGCAGGTTCAATAAAGTGTCCCGGTGCTGCGATGATAAAGCAATAAGCACTCATGCAAGTGTATCGTCCACCTTATAGGTAATACTCGCACTCACTAGAGCTATATGCTGTCTACATTATGGGACAGCAATAGCATATAAATCTGTGGGTCTCTCAGTCACGGAAAACCTCAAAATCTGAACCAACCGCTGCAGGAGTCCTCCTCCAGAAGGATGTATGTCTCAACATGCCACACATATATGGATCCAAATAAAAAGGAAGGGCTCATAGTATAGTATGGATGTAAATAAAATTGAATATAAAAACAATGCTAAGGCTCCATGTACACGGGACGTTGTAAATGGCCGTTTAGGAGCAGTTGGGCATTTTTTTTAGAAGCCCCCGAACCCATCTACATTTTATCTTATCTGTCCATGTACACAGGGTCGTTTACAGTCATTTGCAGGCAGTTGAGTTCAGGGACGGTTTTTGGAACGCAATTATTTGCGTTCGAACGTGTGTTTCCTGGCGTTTGAAACGCAGAAACGCGGCCGAACGTGACCAAACGTGACCGAACGTGATGAACATACGTTGGAGCCTACGGCGACGCGCGCCACACGCGGAAGAGACACGGCGGCCATCTTGTCGGTGGGATGCAGCAGCATCGAACCATCGGAGGAGAGTGACACACAACGCCTACTATCTGCGGTGATCTTGTAAGTCATTTACATTGCATTTGGGCCAAATAAAGTTTTAAGACAGGTTACACTATGAGGAGGTGTTCTGTTTCCTTTTTTTGGGCCCTATGATTATGAGGTGACGATCGGTTGTTATGTGCTGAGACTAAGGAGTGGAGGATCCCATTTGCCTGTGATACATATGCTATATGACCTTTGTGATGAGGGTCATGTAAAAGAGCAGAAGACCAGAGAGGGAGAAGACCAGAGCAGGAGAAGACCGGATGAAGATTTTTAATAAACTTTCCAAAACGTCTCCTGTCATTATTTACATACACTGCCTTTTATAGGGTGAATGGGTAGGGGTACAGTGTACCCCCATACCCATTCACATAGGGAGGGGGTCCGGGATCTGGGGGGCACCCTTGTTAAAGGGGGCTTCCAGATTCCGATGAGCCCCCTGCCCGCAGACCCCCACAACCACCAGCCAGGGTTGTGGGGATGAGGCCCTTGTCCTCATCAACATGGGGGCAAGGTGCTTTGAGGTGGGGGGTGCAGAGCTCCCCCTGCCCCAAAGCACCAACACCCCCCCATGTTGAGGGCATGTGGCCTGGTATGGTCCAGGGGGGGTGGGGCCGCTCGCTCGTCCCCTCCCCCTTCCTGCACTACCGTGCTGCATGCTCGGATAAAGGTCTGGTATTGATTTTGGGGGGGACCCCACGCCGTTTTTTCGGCCTGGGGCTACCCTCAAATTCCATACCGGACCCCAAGGGCCTGGCTTGGAACCTGGGGGGGACCCCCACGCCGTTTTTTTCCCATTTTTGGCGTGGAGTTCCCCCTTAAGATTCTCACAGCGCAAGTCGCGCCACAAGTCGGATCATCCTGATCCGACTTGCGGTGCGACTTCCATTCAAATCAATAGGCTCCCATAGGGAACCATTGATTTTGAATGGAGGCAGAAAACACGCTGCTAAAAGCAACGTGGCCAAACGTGCAATAACGCCAATGGAAAAAGCTACTGAAAGCACATTTAACAGCTGCTTTCTCCCGGCGTCAGAACTTGCTTTGCAGCACGTTTTTTTTTAACGTCCCGTGTACATGGAGCTTAACACAGAAAAACACTGATCTGACAATACAGTGTAAACAAGCAGGATCCTGATGACGGGTGTGACGTGAGACAGCCGTAGAGCTACCGATATATGCCTGAGGTCCAGCCACCACTCCATTTTTTTAAGTGGTGGCTCTTGATGTGAGTCATCAATTGATGTTTGCTCTTTGCATTATATCATCGGATCTTGCTTGCTGTTGGCGCTTGGGCAATCATGTTTTTCCCTTGTAACTACAATGAGGCCTGAATGAGGAAGCGAGGAAGTACGCGAGCGCTTCATAGTCTGTAAAGAGGCTTGACACACCGTTCCTTCTGCTCCAAATCTCCAAATAGAGGCTTGAGTATCTGGAGTTCCGGTCTTAGGTACCTGGAAGTCCGGTGGTAATGTCGGTGTTTGTCATGTGCACGTCACATCAAAAGTGAGGCTTGGCAGTCACGCACGACACCATTTTTTTGGTGTTTACCATGTGCGCTTCATATTGAAAGAGAGGCTTGGCACTCACGCATCAACGCCATTTTGTTTGTTTTATACACAGCAGACATGTTTATATTCATGTCCGTGGTGCTACAGGTAATCTGTCCTAATTTGTAGTCACATTCTTTAAAAACGCAATAATGAGAATGGTCTCATATCACAGATGATGTCTTAGTAGACGAAACACGTCGGGTCGAGCTCCGTTTGTGCCATTGCGTATCCATACTCTCTACAGAATGCAAAATTGAAAGCGCTTTTTTATCTACCTAATTGTAAGTGTTCTTAACCTTTAATAAACTTTTTTTATTGTATAGTTTTACACTATGTGGAGGCTTTTTGTCTTTTTCCTTTGGATAATCTATTAATTGAGCTTAATTGGAGAAGATTTTATCCATGCTTAACTGAGATTCTGCAGATCCCCTATTGAGCTGATTCCATTGAGGGTGGATGTGGAGCATTCGGGTGTATGGAGAGTAGAGTGGAATGTGGTGGGAGAGATTTAAACTACCTTCTCCCCTTCCCTACTAGGTGTATATACACCACAGCCTCTGTTGACCCAATAAGCATATGCTAAACTGGGTTCACTTGTTCCAGTAAGCCTCCCTGAAGTTGGTGGTGGTTGATTTATTCTTAGTGTTATTCAGCATTTACTTGGATCACACATTGAAGTTTCTACACTGGCTTGGACTTTTTAATTCATGGACTTTTTTATTCTCTCCTTTTCTTTACACGTACTTCAAAAATAGTGTCACGGTACACTCAAAATGTACCCTTGCACTGTTATGTAGTTCATTTTATTATATGCACTATGTTTTATCACTTATATAGTTACACTATATTTTTGTGGCAATAACAGTCACTGATATTTATTATCAATCATTTATTGTTTATTTGTGATTCTACGCACATTTATTTTTCAATCACTATATTAGCGCCGCACATATTGTTGCAATAATTGCTGTACATTAGTGCAATGTCTAACCACCATTTCATATCTCACTAATGCTTCTTAATTTCTGCCTACATCTCTCTGGCTGCATTTTTGGATGGGTAATTGTCAATGAGGAATGCACAAAGCAACTAATCAGCAATCATTTTAATTGAACTGACAGCTTTAAACGGAGGAAAAGTGAAATCCCATTGCATATCATTGCTGTTAGCTCATTTGTCTAATTTTTCTACATTATGTAAAGCATGGCACCCATCTGCCTCTTGTCGAATCTCTGGTGAGTAAGCATAAGGCAGCAATTCTTGAATCAGGGCCCTCTTGTAGCTGCAGGGACCATGGGCTCAGTGACATTCAGTACATTTGCTATATTACTGGATTCTATCATGTTAACACTGAACAATGTCTGGACTGGTACCCAAGAAATAGTCACTGGAAAGGCATGACAGGAACTTACAGGAAACCTGTAATGAGGCAAGAATGATGATTGCTATAGCTGACCTATTTCAGAAAATGCTAGTTACTTGGCTGTCTCTGCTATCAATACCTTGTCTGACTCAAAACAAGCATGAAAATGGAGAAACAAGTGTCCCTATCTGCTTGACCAGAATGACATCCAAGAATCTAGTGTTTTGGGAGGGGGTGTCAGCAATGAGAGCCCTTACATCACATGTGTCAAACACAAGGCCTGCGGGCCAAATCCGGCCCTCCAGGCCATTTCATGTGGCCCTTGCACCTCTCCTGCAGCTCCAGCCCTCTTCTGGTCCTTCTCCAGTCCCTGTACTTTTTGCTTTCCAGCAACACCTACAGCTTCTTCCCAGTAGCAGCACCAGATAAGGGGGCTGCACTATGACGTAAGGGAGGATGGGGGACTCAATTTCTCATGGTGGAGAGGCTCTTGATGTCTGATGTAAGGGTAGGGGATGCTCTGGACATCTATTCTTACAGATACAACCTGTCCTTTTGAAGGGCAATCATGATGCTGATGCGGCCCACGATTAAATTGAGTATGACACCCCTGCCTTACATGTTCTTGTAGCAGGGTTCTTTTTAAATATATTAGTCACAAGACAACCTAGGCAGGATCCCAGGGCCAGGGTAGCTTAGCTAGAACCTTTCTCTTCTCCTGTAGTTAGCCAAGTAGATAGTACAATTGGTGAAAGTTGTGCAACTGTCACTTTAAAAGGGAAGATGCACTTGGTGTCTAATGTAGCAAGCCTGTACAGACAATGCAAATGGTGCAGCTTATCTGTGCCTATTGCATTACTTATCAATGTAATTCCAAGGTGTGTGGGGGTTGGGGTGCAAAACTGTTTTCTCACCTAGAGCCAATACTGTCATAGTCTATGTTTGGCACAGGCTGCAGACTGCAACCTAAGCAATGATGGAACACTTTATTATTATTTTTCACTTCTAATTGACTAAAGGTTTGAAAGTGGTCAGGGTGAATGAAGTGCTGAGCCTGTAGTCATTGATATGCTTAAAGTTAAAGATACATACTAGATACTAAAGCTGTGTTTATGATTTCCCAGGCCATAGAGCAGGGATCCTCAAACTACGGCCCTCCAGCTGTTCCAGAACTACACATCCCAAGAGGCATTGTAAAACTCTGACATTCACAGACATGACTAGGCATGATGGGAATTGTAGTTCCTGAACAACTGGAGGGCCATAGTTTATACACCCCTGCCATAGAGGATGGCATTACACAGGACAAGACACAAGAGCCTGAGAATTGATACTGAGGACAGAGGCCAAAACTTTATTTTTGACAGAATATCAAAAGTAACAGGGGTCTTCAAATTATGGCCCTCCAGTTGTTTTGGAACTACAATTCCCATCATGCCTAGTCATGTCTGTGAATGTCAGAGTTTTACAACACCTCATTGGATGTGTAGTTCCCCAACAGCTGGAGGGCCGTAGTTTGAGGATCCCTGGTATAGAAGGTTAAATTCACTGTCAATTTGTATTTGCAACTTGTGTCTTATTAGGGAGATATCCCATTACTTCTTGTCCTGTAGACTCAACAAGAAGTTAGATAATTATATTTTAATATGAGGGAAATCCTCTCTCCCCTCTTGACTTTCCTTCTAATTTTGTTCTTGTGGTGACTCAAAATTTTGCATTTACCCTCACTTTCATTCCTGGTCGCATTGGTGATCATTGGTGAGGGAAATCCTCTCTCCCCTCTTGACTTTCCTTCTAATTCTGTTCTTGTGGTGACTCAAAATTTTGAATTTACCCTCGCTTTCATTCCTGGTGGCATTGGTGATCTGGACAATTAGAGACAGTGAATCTCACTAAAGGTGACCCAGGCTGTAATATACCCAGGCTGTGGTTTTATCCCCTTACCAGTCTACTGAAACTGAAAAAAAAAAAACATAATTTGTCTTTAGCTATACTTTAACCACTTGCCGACCGACCACCCGCTGCAGTTTTACTGCGGCAGGCTGGCTCAGCTGCGCGAACCAGAGTAGTACTACGTCGGTCGCGCGTGGTGCTGGGGGAGCGAGAGCATGCCGGCGACGGTGTACTCCCGCCACCACTAGGCAGCTGGGCTGCAGATGCACAGGGCCGGTGGCCGCAATTGCCACCAGCCATCAGAGACCGCTCCCCGCTGAGAGAGACCGTTCTTCTCTCTGAAATGATCACAGAACACCTGTGATCCTTCTATATAGGATCACAGGTCTCTATAGTAATTTCCCAAGCCCTTCCCCCCCACAGTTAGTAAACACTCCCCTAGGCTCAGATTTAACCCTTTGATCACCTACTAGGTTAACCCCTTCCCTGTCAGTGTCATCATGACAGTAACAGTGCATATTTTTAGCACTGATTACTGTAGTAATGTCACTGGTCCCCCCAAAAGTGTCAAAAAGGTCAGTTAGGGGTCCGATCTGTCCGCCGCAATGTCACAGTCTTGCTAAAAATCACAGATCGCCGCCATTACTAGTAAAAAAAAAAATAAATAAATAAAAATGACATAAATCTTTCCCCTAGTTTGTAGACGCGATAACTTTTGTGCAAACCGATCAAAATACGCTTATTGTGATTTTTTTTTACCAAAAATAAGCAGCAGAATAGAAATTGGCCTAGAAGGATGAAAAAATTTGATTTTTAATTTTTTTTTTGGGGGGGGGGGAATGTTATATATCAGAATGTGAAAAATATTGTTTTTTTTTTTCAGAATTGTCGCTCTTTTTTTGTTTATAGCGCAAAAAATAAAAATCGCAGGTGATCACATACCACTAAAAGAAAGCTCTATTTTTGGGGAAAAAAGGACATCAATTTTATTTTGGTACAGTGTCGCACGACAGGGAAATTTTCCGTTAAAATAACGCAGTGCTGAATCGCAAAAAATGGGCTGGTCATTAAGGGGGCAAATCCTTCCGGTCCAGAACTAGTTAAACTTTAGTAATACTGGAACCTGACACAATTTATTGTAGGTACTTATATAGTGCTGTCAATTTATGCAGTGCTTTAAATTTACATTGTACATTCACATCAGTCCCTACCCTCAAGGAGCTTACAATCTAAGGTCCCTAACTCACATTCATACATACACATACTAGGTCCAATTTAGACAGGAGCCAATTAAGCTACTAGCATGTCTTTGGCATGTGGGAGGAAACCCACTCAGGCACAGGGAGAATATGCAAACTCCAGACAGGTAGTACCAGGGTTGGGATCCAAACCAGCGATCCTTTCGCTACTAGGCGAAAGTGCTAACCACTAAACCACTGTACTGCCCTCTAGAATTTTGAGGGCAACATTAAGGATGAAATTATAATTTAACCAGCTCTAAGGGGTATAAAATGGCAAATTGACATTTGTTCACTATTCCCTGATTCATCTATGACCTGTCTAAAGATTTGGTGCATTTTTAAAAGCCTTTGGCCCGGAAAGATTAGTCTCCGCTTCATACCAACTGAATCACATTTGCTACCGTTTGCCTAACACTTGGATTTCCCATTATTCTTAGATCTTTGAATCATTCAGCATATTTCTAATACAGCCAATTATACATTCACTTGCACCATTCAATTTAAAACATTTTGAAATGGTGAATCATTGTTTTTAGAAACATTTTGGCATTGATTCCTATGAAGACTGACTGCACTCAATCCCTTCGTCAACTATGTTTTTACTCATCTTTCATTTTACGCCCTGGAAATTAGGATTTTGGCCAAAAACATGTCCTGACCCCATAACTTCCCTACTCATCAGAACAAGAACTGGCTACAGGCCTGCACCTGAAGTCAAATGATGAAAACATTTGATAATTATGGAAACCCAACATGCTTAATTACACTCCATCCGCAAAGCACAGAAATGAAAGTGTTTATGGATGTGGCAACTTACTTAAGTGCCTGATTGTGCTTGGCGTCATACTGAAGAGTGGAGAAGTCACTGAGCGAATCTGACTTCTGTGATAGACAGCTCAGATGAGTGCGGATTCCTCGGCTCCTGCTGGAGATGAGAAGACAATGGTCAAAAAAAAAAAAAAATCAGTGCAGACACACATTAATGCACACAGTAAATGTGAACACATCTTGTTTATTTAGATAGATAGGTGCAATACCAATCAGTAAATGCTTAATTACATTGAATGTTTATACGGTAATGACACCACAATGACAATTCCAATGATAAATGTGTGGTTTTGTACAACTTTCTGTTTACCATTTACAAACTTGAATAGAGTAAACCTGGCAGAAAAAATTGGCAACCCTTCATCAAGATCCTGTCCTAGGCACGTTCTGGTCTCCCACAGCTCCAATTCCCACCATTGATACCTTCATAAAGTCCCCAGCAATCAACAATACCTATCAGAAAATGCTTATGAACGTTTAAGGGATTAGTGGTAGTTATCAGAAGAGTCTGTAGTTCATAATTCTCTTAAATATTTGCCCAGAGTTGTATAAAGTACTGGAAACCCATACTTGAGTAAAAGTACAAGTGCTCGATCAAAAAGTGACTTGAGTAGAAGTGGAAGTGCTCAATCAAAAAGTGACTTGAGTAGAAGTACTAAAGTATTCAACATGTTTTGTACTTAAGTATTGCAAGTAGTTTTTTAAAAAATTTTGCTACTCAAATACTGAAAGTAAAAGTACCAGTAGTTTTGAAAAAAAAATTGCTACTCAAGTACTGAAAGTAAAAGTACAAGTACTGTGTTATGTAGTTATTAAAGAAAGAAGTCAAAAGTTTGAACATCATATTGTTTTTTATTATTTCAAATGCAGCTTTTATTTATACATACAGTAGCATTTATTTTAGTATGCGCTGATAATACACATGTTTTGAGCTTCATGAAACCTGCCATCTACTGTTCTGGCAGTGGTAATTTTTATAATAGTAACGAGTAACTATGCAGCACAAAAAAAAGATATCAGAGTAGAAGTATTGAAATCATCGAAAAAATGTAGTGAAGTAAAAGTGGAAGTAGGAGAAAAAAATTCTACTCTAGGAAAGTACAGATACTGCCTTTCGGTACTTAAGTACAGTAGTGAAGTACTTCTACTTAGTTACTATACATCTCTGTATTTGCCATGCAGCGTTTAACAACAGATAAACAGGTAGGTTGATTCTACAAAAGAGCTTTTCCAAGTGGTAAAGTATTGAGAGATTATTTGGCTTCCACTCAAATTTGGATCAGTTTTATGTGTAATTCCAGGTCCCTCTAGAAAGTTATACCTGGCTCAGCCAGTGGCTTGCTAGCACAGATTTACACTGATCAGCCATAACTTTATGAACAATGACAGGTTAAGTAAATAACACTTGACTGGGGGTATTGTCCAATATTGCGGCTGCCATAGCCTACCCAACCACCACCATTTTCCAAAATAAAATCACACCAACACCTCTTTATTTTGGGTTTTAATGGCCATAGCAGCCCCTTTATTAAACAACCGTAATTAACAAATCTCTTCATTATACCATATAACATTCTTTTAGAAAAAAAACAGCCTGATATAGCTACCTGCTCTTGTAATAGGTCTTAAGATTTTTGAAGGCACACTTAAATGACCAACCGGCTGTATCTGGCACCAACTTGCGTCACCAGGGGCCCCCAAGCCACAATTACACCGGCTCAGGGACAAACGTTTATCCATACTCCAGCCGATACAGCCAGCTTAACCACTTCCATATTAAATCAGACACTTATTAGGGCAGGTACACCCATACCGAAGATGGGCCCAGACCCTCGCTCTCCAAAGAGCGTAACCATCCCCTGCCTTCAAAAACCTAGCGACCCCTGCCCGCTGCCATGACAACACCCACACCATCCTACCCCGAAAAAGGATACCCCAGACAAAAACTGCAAATAAAAGGGGGTGGGGGGGGGGTAATCTTTCCCTACGCTGTCCCCTTGCTGGAATGATGCTACAAGCAGCATGTCCCACCAGAAGACCCCTGTGACCACACCCTGCCCCACCCTAACCTCCACCAATAAGGTAAGTCCTCTAACTACTCTTATTCCTTATCATACTTAACCCCTTAGTGCCCTCTAGCCTATTTGCCCAAACCCCAGTCATGTAGGCCCTTTGCTTAGGATGTGCCTTCAGCTACTGGGGTATATTAGGCAGCGAGTAAACATGTCCATGAAGTTAATGTGTTCAAAGCAGAAAAAATAGGCATCGCAGCTTGTTGTGTATGGGGCTGGGTAACCACAGACCAGTCAGGGTGCCCATGCTGATATGTGTCCCCAGCCAAAAGGACCTACAATTGGCATGTGAGTATCAGAACTGTACCACGAAGCAATGGAAGAAGGTGACCTGGTCTAATGAATCACATTTTCTTTTACATCATGTGGATGGCAGATTGTGTGATGCTTACCTAGATATGGGATACCTAAGATATGGGACCAGGATGCATTATGGAAAGATGGCAATCCAGCAGAGGCAGTGTGGTGCATGTGTGCAATGTTTTGCTGGGAAACCTTAGGTGCTGCCATTCATGTGGATGTTATTTGACAAGTACCCCCTACCTAAACACTGTTGCCAACCAAGTACACCCCTTCATGGAAATGGTATTCCCAGATGGCAGTGGCCTGTTTTATCTGGATAATGCACCCTGCCACACTGAAAATGTGTTCAAGAATGATTTGAGGAACACAGCAATGAATTTGATGTGTTGACTTTGCCTCTACATTCTCCAGATCTCAATCCTATTGAGCATCTTTGGGATGTGCTGGCAAAACAAGCCCAAACCATGGATGCCTTGCAACTTACAGGACTGCTACTGGTGGCTTGGTGCCAGATACCACAGCATACCTTCAGAGGTCTGGCATCTATTCCTTCGATAGGTCAGGGCTGTTTAAGTGGCAAAAGGGGGCCTACTTAATATTAGTTAGGTGGTCATAAAGTTAAGGCTGACCAGTGTATTCCAACAAGCTGAAAAATCTCCCTGTTATTTCTACAAGCAGTTCCAAGATCGTGAAGAACTCCCATTCTTTAGAAAACAAAATCCTATAACAGCTACATACCATTGTAAGCTCTTAGGGGCAGTTATGCCTCGTACACACGTACCGATCGTCGGCCGAACGATCGGCCGTCTTTTGTCCAGGGCTGTCGTGTCTGTTGAAAACTGCAAAAGACTGCACACGAATTTTGTCAGCCAACAACAGCCGACTGCAGAAGTGATGTCATGTGATGGTTAACTTTCCTTGTCTTTTTTCTTTTCTGAGCATGCCCAGTCTTGCAAATCTGCTGTCTGTCGGCCGAAATCTGTACTGACTGGCGAACAATCGGCCGTTCTGGTGTTGGCCAACAAAAATTTTAATGCTTGCACACAGATTCTGTTCGGCCGAAAATGCGCTGTCGGCTGTCGGAAGCATCATACTAACAAGCCTACAATCGGCTGATCGGTACGTGTGTACGGGGCATTAATATGTATAAAGTAACTCTGTAACAGATCTGTAGAAATTCCAAACATTTGTAAATGATCAAACTACAGTTTGAAATAAGAAGTAAAATTTGTAACGGCCAGAAGTGACAGTTCAATTTTCTCTGTACGGTGATACCATTTATTGGCTAATTAAGTATATTTTCATGCAAGTGTTCAAAGCATGCTGGCCTGTTCTTTAGGCAATTCTACAGAGTGTTGTATCAATGGCTAACATGGTACAACGCTCTGTAGAAATGGAAATTATTCTTTCACTGGGGAGCCCAGTTACAGTATAGAGCAGGTATAAGGCCTTACTGCTACCACAGCAGTGCTTTAGTAAAAAAAAAAAAAAATACGGATATAAAGTCCAACATTGTGAATTACAAATGTGTTTAGCGCTTCTCTTTCTTCAGGTCTCTGAAGCAAATGAAGCCTATTTTAAATAAATTAATGAAAAAAAAAGTCAGTTGGAGGAAAGCCAAGACGGTTGAGCTGTCAATGTCATGTGACTGGCATCTCCACCAATTACACAATGTTCTCTATAGGGTTATGCAGAGAACACTCTGTAGGACCCACAGGCTGCACACCATAGCATGCAGTTTATGAATTATTTGTAAAATGCAGGCACAGCATAAAGCAAACACAGCATTGCATTGTGTAGAGGCATCTACTCTCTATTATAAATGGGAGCATAATATACATCAGAGCTTCATGTCACCCAATTGTCATTTTTTTCTCAATTCTTCTTTATTGAGAAGAGAGCTGGCCGTGCGTGCGCAGCCTTCAATTCTATTATTCAGTTGAGTCTCTAAACATCGCTACACTATATTTACATTGCATTCATTTCTCTGTATGTGTAACTCCTGATGTCAGTAAGCATCCCACATCTTCCCATACACTGAGAACATGTATTCCTTCTAATCTGATATTACCGCTGTTGTTATATGCTGTTTGAGAACCCATTCACACTATTGCGCTGCGGTAAAATGATACATGCATTGACATCCATTCTGAATTGCAACCTAATGCACCTTGCTGTCGGATATGCCTTAAAGTGGCATAATAAAACCCTCAGTGTTTAGTCAACTAAATTCTGCCAACCTCCCCTTCAAAAAAAAAAAAGATCACTAACACTTACATACTTACTATACCATGGAGTCCAGTGTTACCTTGCTGAAGCAAATGCTCTCCGCATTTACTGGCTGTCAGAACACAATAGCCTGCAGCAGAGAATTAGTCCACACAGTTTAGTGTGGATGGAGGCATCTGTTAGAATTCTTTCACTCTTTCCTTTTACTTTTGCTTAGTTCAGAGCAGAAACAGGGCAGTTATACTGCATGTTAACTTGTGATCGACCGATATCATTTTTTTAGTGCCGATACTGATATTTTGGTCATCGGATATCGGTATTGGCCGATATTGGCCGATATTTTCGGACATTAAAAAAAAAATAGATTTTTTTATTTTTCACAGGTACTATTGTGGAGGGATCTGGGGGTCTTAAAGACCCAAAACCCCTCCTCTGCACTTAAAAGCATTAACCACTTGCCGACCGCCGCACGACTATCTACGTCGGCGGTCAGCCCCTCACAGGCAAACTAACGTAGGGCTACGTTGCTTGCTTGTGAGGGTCTAGGGAGCGAGCGCGCGCCCCCGGGGGCGCGCTCCCGCTCCCGCGTGGTCACGGACCCCCCCGCGCGTGTGACCAGCGGACCCGATGTCCGCCGGTCACTCGGCGATCGGCGGGGGAGAGGGAGAATGTCAGGCAGCTTGTGTAAACAAACTGCCTGTCATTGTCCTCGCTGCAAAGACACTGATAAAACGGATCTGGTATGTAGATCCGTTGATCAGTGTCCTTACAGCTAGAGCCACAGCCAATCACAGTAGAAACCACGCCCCTAGGGACACACACAGCCCCTCCCTTCCAAATAAAGTTAACCCCTTCACTACCAGTGTATTTTTACAGTAACAGTGCATATGTATAGCACTGATTACTGTAGAAATGTCACTGGTAACCCCAAAAGTGTCAAAAATGTCAGTCAAGGGTCCGATCTGTCCGCCGCAATGTCGCAGTACCGCAAAAAAAATCGCAGATCGCCGCCATTACGCGTTAAAAAAAAAAACAACAAAAATGACAAAAATCTTTCCCTTTGTTAGTAAACGCGATAACTTTTGCGCAAACCAATCAAAATACGCTTTTTGCGATTTTTTTTACCAAACATAGGTAGCATAAAACAAATTGGCCGAAAATTTTTAAAAATTTTGATTTTTACATTTTTTTTGGGGGGAATTTCATATAAAAAAATGTGAAAAATATTGCTATTTTTGCAAAATTGACGCTCTTTTTTTGTTTATAGCGCGTGATCAAAAAATCGCACAGGTGATCAAATACCACCAAAAGAAAGCTCTGTTTGTGGGAAAAAAAGGACGTCAAATTCGTTTAGGTACAGCGTCGCACGACCGCGCAATTGTGCGTTAAATTCACGCAGTGCCGAATCGCAAAATACCCCCTGGTCGGAATGGGGGTAAAATCTTCCGGGGCTTAAGTGGTTAAAAACGCCAAGTTTGGCTGTTTTGAATGGTCGCATTTTTTTTAATTTGCCGCCGAATGTGGCTTTGATCGGGTCTTCTCTTCAGCGGCCGTGCAGGTAGGATGCCCGGGTCTCCCGGTGGGATGGGAGACCCGGGCGAGCCGCAGAAGGCGGCGGGAGGGGGGAGATGTCCCCTCCCGCTCCTTGTAATGACAGCCGAGTGGCTTCTCAGCCTCATCCGTTGTCGTTACAAGACAGCCGACCGCCGGCTATGGACGCCGGTACCGGGGTGATGCCTCTAGCTGCAGGCATCACTCCGGTACAAGCACTTTCCCAAAATATCGGCAATATCGGTAACCTCAGGGGCTGATTCCGATATATCGGGGAAACTGCAGATCGGCCCTCAATATATCGGTGGTGCCGATAATCGGTCGATCCCTAATGTTAACCCAATAGCAAAAATATAATAAATTTCAGCTTACCAGTCCTTAGATGCAGTGGCTATATTAGTTTTCTTTTTTAAGATTTTTCCTTTTTTTTTTACCTGGTGAACCTGCAAATTGCACACTTTCTGCCCTAGGTGACAATGCTCACTCACTGTACTGAATCTATGGAGGAACAATGTTGTCACACTAGGACACGAAGTGAGTTAGGATTACATATTTCCCTGCTCTCTCCTAAAACATGTTGGGGGGTTATGTAGTTGACAAAGAGCACTGATAACAGTGCAGCACATGGAGACAGCACAGATAATCATCAGCTCACTAGATTTCTAGGAGAATCATCAGGTATTTGGTAACTTATCTAACACATATATTAGAAAACATTTTTAATGGTATATTTAACATAAAAAAGTGAAAAATTCGAGAATTTAAGTACATATACATTGAATTAAAAAAAAAGAGCGGCACTCACTGGTCTTGAAAGGTAAATGCACAATTAAGTTTTTAATCGGCGTTTGGACGAGGCAGAAGCTCGTCTTCCTCAGGATGAGCTTGTGCCTCATCGAAACGTCAATTAAAACCGCCACTGTGCGTTTACCTTTCTAGACCAGTGAGTGCCGCTCTCTTTTTTGGTTTATATGCGCTGCGGTCTCTGCTGTGCACCCAGACCCATTTTTTATCCTTGATTTGTGTGCGGTTGCAGCCATTGGATATTGTATACTATAAATTAGATGTATGGGCAATGGAAGTTGGTGCTTAATTTTTTTTTTGGGGGGGGGCGGCAAACAACCCCCCCCGTCAGGTCTGCACTTACCCCATCCAGGTTGCGGGTGGCTTCTTCGGCTTCTCCTCCCAACCAATCTGGTCTTAAGACCCATTTCATGTCCTGATTGGCCGGGAGGAGAAGCAGGAAGACAATAGCGAATGTTGATTTGCTAATGTCACAAGTGGGTGGGCTCTGAACCCCAAGCCCAACCTTTTTGAAGCTTATTAGAGCCTCAGGCTCTAAACATATGCTCCAAAAAAAAAAATCTAGTAGAAATCTATGTGTCCGGCACCCCACATGGAGATTAGGGGCTGGCGCATGGAGATTGGGGGGGTGCCGCCCCTGCACCCCTTATGGGCTAGCTGCCGCTGTGTATGGGGTTAATGAAAAACAAACCTACATACTCACCTCATTGCTGTAGCATCGGAGTGATGCTGCAACTGTCCTACGTTGGCTCTAAGACTGGGAACTAAGCGATCTCATGACCAATGTTTGGAGCGGAGAACAGTGACTGTCAGTTACCACTCTCTGCTATGCTCCTGCAATGCTCTCTGAGTGCTGGTAGGGGCTGAGAGACAAAACCAGCTGTCAATTAAGCAGCTGGGTGAATCCTGACAATATGGTCAGGATCCTTCCAGAATGACTCCACTCCTGTGACTCGCAAGAGAAGAATGGCTAATCTTATAAATATTAAATTGATATATTCAGATGTATACATTAAATGTAGTGTAGCACCCTCCTAGGTAGGTGCTAGGTAAAGGCATTGTTTTGCTCCATCTGCTTATCAGGGGAGCCTAATCAGTAGTTTTGCCTGTTACATGTGTCCATGTGTGATTTACTTGGTCTGAGGGAGTGTCCCCACTGTATCCAATAGGGGAGCCTGTTGGACAGTGGAGGAAAGCCAGCCAATGACACACAGGCTTTTGTGGCTGTCCCAGTGGGAGGGCACAAGAGTGGTGCATCCTGGAATAGGTCATAAAAGCCTGGGGCACATGTGACAGGGTGTCTTTGGGTGGGAAGCCAGGTCCCAGGAGGAGGGTGACGGTTTGTCTCTCCTCCTGTCAGCAAGGAAGGTGGTCACAGGCAGGCGACCTAGTGGACCAAGTGTGTGATGCTGAGCCAGGAGGTCCAGGATTCTGACAAGTGGAGCTGAAGGCAGAGCAACCCTGGGAAAAACAGTGTCCGTGAGTACAGGGAAGCTTGCCAGGGGTCTGCCCAGGAAGGGGACCACTCCAGTGGAGAGTCAGTGGACAAGGGGCTAGCATGCACGGGAAGTGAGAAAGGGGGTGCCAAGTCAGGACCCTAAAGAGAAATTCAGTCAGGAACCTATTTTCTACTTCACTTCAGTGGCAAGGTGAAGCAGCGGCCTTGCCGTACTCATTACAGTTAGTGTCCTCAGAAATTGTGCATAGTTCAAGTTGGAGTAACCCACTCATCCCTTCTCCCATCCAAGTTCCAAAATAAAACACAAAAAACAAATCCCCTGGACTGTTCATTATCTGAGCCAAGTCTTAAAGTGATAGGTTTTAAAGACTGTTGCTAAGGGTAACCCAGGGAAATCCACACTCAGCAGCTCCCAAGGGGGCAGTGCTACAGTAGTATATTGACAGTTGTACAGGAAATAGAGTTGGGGGAAAAAGACTCAAAAGTGAGACTGTCTCTCTAAAATAGAGTGTTGTTTCTATAAACCATTACAATCTTCAAATTATCAAATGACAAGGACCCCAATAAGTCCTTATTGTTAGCAATGTCATGTCATTTATAGCCAATGGTTGCTTGTTGTTCATACAACGGCCATGTCTATTGCTTGTGTACATGAAATGATAGGATGGGATAAAAACAAATAAAAAGCAGACAAAAATTACAGTTCCTCTCTATCTACTGCTATTGACTACTACACTGATTAGACACCAAGCTCCTGGGTGGATAAATCATCACACGTCACCAGTGTATCTCTAATGACTCAGTGTTGTGTCTCCATGGGGAGGCAAATCCCACATTCCACAACTTCAGTATTTTACAGGAAGGAAATTACTGATTTATGAAGAGAAATACAGGAAAGAAAATGAATGATTATATTTGAGTGAGTAATAGTTTCTGAGAGAAATTAGATTTGTTATACATTTGTTAATTGAAGCAATTCATTTATTGTAATGAAATTTCATTTTTTTAAATTATTTTAATATATTATTATTGAGATTTTGATTGTAGAAATTTATAGAAATTTACAAGACAAGAAAAAAAAGAAACACAATTAGCAGCATGGAAATGTGCAGTAGAGCTCATAGGTGCCCTAAGTAAATTTTGTAGTATACCTATTGAAAATAACATAGATTACCATGGAAACTATTAAGATTTTATTAACAAAATTGCATTAGGGATTGAGTATTAATAGCTATAATTAAATATAGAAAAGACAAAAAAAATACTTAGCCCTGTCGACAGGGTGTCCAATAGTACAGTGGTCCTCAACCTTGGTCCTCAGGGCCCACTAACAGGCCAGGTTTGCAAGATAACTGAAATTCATCCCAGGTGATATAATTTGCTGCTCAGTGATTGCAGTACTCTAGTCTGCATCTCCCCAAGGTAATACTTAAAATCTGGCATGTTAGTGGGCCCTGAGGACCGGAGTTGAGGACCACTGCAATAGTATATAAGGAAAAATGGGTTTTATGGTCAAATGGGAAAGTTTTAGGATAATAAAGTTGCAAAGTCAGGGTGTTTTTATTAAAAAAAATCCAGGGGATGCATTTATCTTAAAAATTAGAATATCGGTCGTGCAGCTGCGTCAATAATTCTTCCATTCTCATAAGCTTATTATATGCAGTTATCCTTTCTATTATTGAAGGAGTGTGCTGGGATTTCCAATGTGAAATTGTAGCCCTGGCAGCCAGTAAAAAGAAACAAAAAATCAAATTCTTAACTTTTTTTTGTTATTTTAATGGATTTTTATTACCCAAATCAAATGGTTCCAAAGTATCTATTTGCTTTACATAAATCAGTGGTCGCCAAACTGTGGCCTACATGACAGATGATGCTCTTTGCTTTCCTTTATCTGGCCCCCGGGTCACTATTCTGCCTACTGATACTAGGAATTATTCCTCTCACTGACACCAGCAAAGAGGCACCATTCCTTCCACTGACACCATCAGTGAAGCAAATTTCCTCCTATTAACACCAATCACTAATAATGGACTACTATTCCTTCCACTGAAACCAGTGGTGAGGCAATATTCTTTCCACTGACACCAACGATGGAACACTATTCTTCCCAATGATACCAAAGATGAGGTACTATTTCTCCCTCTGATATGAAAGATGGGTCACTATTCTTTTCACTGACACCAATGAGGGGCACTATTCTATCCATTGACACCAAAAATGGGTCACTATTTCTTTCACAGATACCAATGAATGGGGCACTACTCCTTCCGCTGATATCAGTGATGGGCACTATTCCTTCCATTGATACCAAGGATGGGACACTTTATCTTCCACAGATACCAATGAATGGGGCACTATTTCTTCAACTGACACTAAGGATGGGCACTATTTCTTCCACAGATACCAGTGAATAAGGCACTTTTTCCTCCTGATGGCACACTATTATTCCCACTGATAGAGTATCATTCCTCTCACTGATACCAATGATGGGGCACTATTCCTACCACTGACACCAATGATGGGGCTAAATTCCTACCACTAACACCATTGATGGGGCATTATTCCTTCAACTGACACCAACATAGAGGCAGCACTCCTTCCAATAATACTAATTATGGGGCACTATTCCTCCTCCTCCTGACCACAGGTGCTATGTAATCTTTATTTGGCTGTTCAGGAAAAGGCAGTCAAACAAGCTTCTATGCTGCATAGATCTGGTACTTCACTGTTGCTAAAAGAAAGAAAGGAAAGATAGGTGGTATCACTCCAGGACAGCCAATAAAAAAAAAAAAAAAACAACAAAAGCTCTAAACCTTCCTGTTACTTTCAGTGTCCCTGTTGCGGGATTTATGCTCATTTTCTGTTCTGTACAATATCCATAAAATGGACAGAAAGTGGAGAGCTTTTCCTTCACTTCCTGTCTGACGTTTGGACAGGAAATAGGAAGCAATCTACCTCAGGGCGACAAAAGAAAGCAATGCAATTCTAAAAGAGACTCCAAATGTTACTGTGCAAAAATCTGTTTCCATTGCTGCCTGTCCCCATGCTGGGGGGAAATGTTTTCTTACTTTGTCAGGTTTCCATGGGTATATAACACATAATCAAATCCAGGGAAAAAGGAAGGAGAAATAACACTTGGATACTATTGAGTGTCATTCTAACCTTGCAAGAACAGAAAATGATAGCATGTGATTATCTAGAAAATGTTCTTTTAATCAAAGTATCCTGCTCTATGAGGACCTTGAACGACGTGCACCATCCAGAGGATTATCAATAGCTTCCTAAGCTTGAGTATAAGTAGAGATTGTGTTGCAGTGACCTGCAATAAATACAAACATTTTCACATTTTTGTGATTTCCTGCAACCAAAACTTGTACTTTGAAGCCTTTAAAGTGGAACTCAACTCAAAAAGGTCAGGAATTACTATGAAATATATACTGTATAGTGTAAATGGAGTGAGGGGTATATGCTATTCCAACATCCCTGGAATCAAGAATATCTTACAGTATGTTGCAATTTTGTTTTGGGATTGGTTAGGCAATAATAATTCATAGATACAAGAATTAATTAAAAAATAATGCCACTTTATTGAAACATTTCATGTTAAAAAGCATACCTTATAAACTGTAGTTTGGCTGAGAAATTTTGAGCACATACATTAACATTAATTATCTATACAATTATAAGTGTACCCTTCATATTCCTTTGACTACAAAGGAACAGACTTACTCAAGCATTCAAAATCCTTACGATCAGTAGGAATTTCCAGATGCGTTTAAAGAGGAATCTCTTCATCTGGGCTAAAGTAAGACTATAAAGTTGGTGGTTTCTAGAGTTTATCAACCATGTACATACATTTTAAAACAGTCTCAAATGGAGGGAGCCCAATCATGCCTAGGTATCCCCATAAGTAGGTGTGTGCCAGCAGGAGCTCAAAGGGTGTACACAAGAGGATACACCTTAAGGATTGTATAATGACAAGAGGGCACCTCCAGGATCCATGTTGTAGAATCCTACAAATGCACCTTTTTTTCTGGAATTCCTTCTGAAATATAACAGTGCACTTCCAGGTATATGAGTGTGCCTAGGTACTCCTGTGCCTGTATCTGCAGTGTGAGATCATCTACGACATTGTTGTCTATCTTGTAAGATTTCACTGTTGTTCTTGCTGAAGACTCTACTTTTAGAAAGATGGCTACCTCTGGACAGAAGCACATTGCAGAAAAAGGCATGGTGAGTTATTAATGGGAAATGATGATCAGTTAGCAGGAGACCACAGGCAATAATGGTAACTAATCTTTTGCCCTCTGTCGGTATTTTTGGGCATAGTTTTCAGAGCTTAGTGCCTCTTTAAGGACTCTTTCACACGGGCGCTCCGTATGTCCATATTTCATCCCATTTTTCTGCGGATAAAAAACGGACATAATGCATGTCAATGGGATTACGGGTGTCAGGGGATGACCATCCACTGACATCCGATTTTCGTCCTTTCAGTTGTGTTCCGTTTTTTGGAACATAACAGAACCCTATTTTTCTTCCGTTTAAAAAACGGAACGGATGCAAAATCGGATGTCAGCGGTGTCATCCGCTGACATCTGCAATCCCCCTAGACATGCATTATGTCTGTATATCATCCGCAAACAGATGGGATGATATGCGGACATACGGAGCGGATGACACAAGTGTCATCCGTGTCCGTGAAAAAAAAAATGTGCCGCAGCGGAATAAAAAATCGGAGCGGCCGTGTGAAAGAGCCCTTAGAACCTAGATTATGTTTGTACTTGATCCAAGGCTCAGAATCAGTTATGGAGGAATCCCCAAACATTATGGATGACTGAACATTTTTACAGATATCCCCATAACAGTTTTAGGCTGCTCTTTCATTTTTATAATGATAATTATATACCCAGGGTTGCACTGTAGAGTACTATACAACATACAGAAAACTCCCAGTTTTGTGGGAGATAATGTACAAATATATGATCATGTCCAAATTAAATAAAACATTTTATATGGACAGTTTGATTATATGACAGCCAAATGCAAAAAAAATAAAAAATAAATAAAATGGCTTTGCCATGGACATTTCTGAAATGACAGACACCCTTATAGAGAATATATTTCCCAGACTAGGCAATGTAATGGTTAGTGTACATGGGTTTTTGAAAACCGTAACTGGATAATGTTTAGTTTTTGCCAAAGCTCTTTGTATAATAGGGCAACTATCATGTTTTTTCATAAATTACTGGTCCCCCTTTTTTCATTTTTGGTTGGACATCAGTGCTGCTGGCCTCCTCCATCCTATTTCAGCTTTTTCCTGTCTACTTATACCCACTACTGAACACAATTTCCCTGAATCTGCTTACAGTGGACGTGTCTGCGCAATATTTATTGGTACAGTATGTACGCTTGCAGTTTCCACCAGAGACTCATATGACAGGGTGGCAATCCAAAAGCACAACTGAGAGACAGTGGCATTGCATGATGTGTCAACACATTGACAAGGCTGATTGTGGCAGGGTCACTGGGTGCACTTCCAAGGGGCAACCACGGAACTCCAGCACAGAGTTTGCATGTTCCTGCGTGGGCTTTCTCCGTATGCAATGGTTTCCACCTCCAAAAACACGCTAGGTTAATTGGCTCCTGTCTAAATTGGTCCAAGTATGAATGGAACCTTAGATTGTAAGCTCCTTAAGAGCAGGAATTGATGTGAATGTATAATACAATAAGGTATGTAAAGTTCTACATGAATTGACTGCCTTATATAAGTACCTGCAATAAATAAAATAAATACCAAAAAGATTAAAAACTACTTTTGAAATTAGATTAAAGGCCCATTCACACTAACAGTATGCGTTGTGCTAACGCATTGCAAACACTCATTTTACTATGAATTACTACAACACGTGTTATCACACAAATCAGTGCAGTTCTTTTTGAATGGCACCCTATCGCATTATTACTGTATGTGCCATGCATTGTGGTGTGCTGTGTTACCGGCAAAAACAGTCAGCTCCAATTTTGGTTCATGCCTGTTCGAAATGAATTGGGTTCCTTTATGCAGCGAGCTATAATGTGTTAATGCAATGCTTAGTGTGAATGGGCCCTTATGTATTGAATTTTATATGAGATTTTGGTGATTGGGTTTAGAAGTTAGCTTGAGATCTGTTCATGTTTGGTGTTATCCCTTCATCTGACCAAAGTGAGTGCATGGCAAACACATTTTGAAAGCATCTCATTTTTAAATGATCCCTTGCAAGCAAGCACATGCTTAGTTTATTGATATAGCAATGGGTTTTCCAGGGGCTCTGAAGGTGGATCAGTTTAAGGGGCTCTGATGGTGGATCGAGGGAGCTACAGCAAAAATGTGCATGCTGGCTTACATAGAATATTAGAAATTGACAATTACACCAACACAGGGTGGTACTGTGGGTGTATAGACCGCTCCACGTCCTAATAATTAAATATATAAACAGAAAAATGGGAAATATGAACTTTAAAAGCACAATTTTAAAAAAAATACACATTTTATTAATAACCATTTAATAACCATTTACATAAAAACACATGGACATATGATAAAATTACAATGTAAACAACACGAAGATATAAAGTCAGAGCCAGTGAGATTTCTTATTTTTAATTTCTATAAATATAACTGTAGAATATACTGTATTCTTTTTCTCAGAGGACATTTTGAACTTTGCAAAAAAAACTGAAAAATATATAGTGCATGGAACGTAATATATTATATTATATATATATATATATATATATATATATATATATATATATATATATATATATATATATATTGATATGTTTCTGTTATTGAGAATATGTACAAGCATATGTAAGCTCCTGAAGAAGCAAAATATTGCGAAACATGTAGAGCTATTAGCCAGTTTACATCATATTCCATCCCTGCAACAGGATATTCTCAAGTTCTATTATCTCACTGGCTCTGACTTTATTGTCAGAACTGGTTTACTAACTATATCTTCGTGTTGTTTACATTGTAATCTTATCATGTATATATGTGTTTTTTTGTAAATTGTTATCAATAAAATGTGTATTTTTTTAAAATTGTGCCTTTTATGCCCATATTTCCTGTTTTTCTGTTTATATACTTACATGGAATCTTGACATTTTAATTATCAACAGGTTTTGAGATTCGACTGGGCTTTTAATCCATGCTAATCACCCACATTGGTGGAGGCAGCATACGCTGACAATGTATTTGTTCCTATGATGCAGTTTTCATTGTCGTGCATCATGGCTGAACCCACAGAACTGCTGATTGTATTGTGTGTAGGCAGGAGGTGACAGAGTACACATTTCATGTGCCTACTTCTAAAACCAACTGTGTTTTGTCTATGCTACAAATTAATTGTAACGGAAAAAAGGCATTTCTTAGTTCTGTGTACATAAAGCCTAACCTTGATTATCTACCAATTGTCAGCATGTACATCCAGAGAAATACATTGTGATTGATTCTGCAAAGATTTGTTTTAAAAGACCGGGGAAACACAATACATTGAATGTGTTTATTTCATTATGCTCAGTGAATAGGTGTAATTAAAAATCTAATAATGGTGTATAAAACATAGACTGACTCATGACATCTCTTATTATCACAACATTAACGGTCCTATGTAAAATGGCAAAGTTCGGCTGTCAGGACACATAGAAAATCCTAGCCTTGTTTTAGCCTTAAATTGAGGGTAAAACAAACCTACTGTATTTTTTACATGCTCCAATTAACAGAGCATAACCTAAAAAAAATATGTAAACATTGTTGGTTACCAGCAACTTTTAAGTGCTTGCTACTTGCTTACAAATCCTTACATGCTACATGTTTAGGAGGGGGTTGTGGAGTATTGTGTAAAGAAGCAAAGAAACAAATCACCGCTCAAAGTGCTGACAGCTGGGCCAGTAGAATTCCCAAGTAAACTGTAGTAGTCCTGCAAGACTGGGTGCTCACCAAGGTCCGCAACCTAAGAAGTCCATATGCATGTAGAAAGAAAGTGGCACTTCCAGTCTCAGGAAAGTAGAAACTTGAGTTTTATTTCTTCAAATCAAAAAGTCCAACATCGACATGTGCAAGACAAACAGGATAGCTGCTATTCTGTTTGTCTTGCACATGTCGATGTTGGACTTTTTGATTTGAAGAAATAAAACTCAAGTTTCTACTTTCCAGAGACTGGAAGTGCCACTTTCTTTCTACATGCATGTGGAGTATTGTGTAACATAAATAAACCTCTGTTGAAGTCATTTGCTGACGAAACGCGTCAGAGCGTGGTCACGCGGTCTCGAAGGTCGCCTACATCACATGGCCAGCTAGGTACCGAGCTACCAGAACGGGGAACGGCTGCAGGACGCAGGTTTACCTTCTATTCTACGCTTTTATGTGCTTGATTTCTGTAAGTGCAATACTTGAGGGGTCTATCTGCTCGGGGAAATAAAGTTTAAGTTAAGCAGTATCACGCTATGTGATCTCATTATTTTTTCATGCACTACGGTATGCTGATTGGCCCAATGTGAGGTGAATATCCTATCCAATGGTCGCTAGGCTTTTGAAATACATCAGGGTATTTGCAGTGGAGTCTGTCTTATATCCAGAGTCTGGGGGTGATCGGAGGGTTTGGAGGCTTCCTATCTATGACGGCAGTATTTTGGGCTTGTATATATTGCCTTTCTGGTGGGTTTACAACCAAGGGGTGTGCACAGTGGTGAGGTTCCTTCTTCCTTGGTGTGGTGAACAATCGAAGATCCACATTGTTTGGACTGTCACCTCTGGAGAATGTTTGGACTTAGTGCATGAACTTTATATTTTCACCTAAGACAGAGTTTTATATATATTCAGCTCCTTTATATGCCTATATGAGGTGATATACTTTGTATTTGTAGACATACGATTCAGTAGCGCTGCTAGTGTGTCATCTTTGGTGTAGCGGTATGCTTTATCACCTAGTTTATACACCTTCTTTTCATTCTGTTTTATTCTTAATAGCAGCAGCTTATCTTGGAGTGTCTATATTTTAGACTTTTATTTGATATTTTGAATGCCGGGTGAGCAAGTTGTCCCCCCTTTTTCTTGCTCCTGCTTGTTTACAGGGTAAGGCTGGTGTTTAGCTTAAAAAATTACCTTTCTTTTCACAGTGTGCCCTGTTTTTTTTTTTTTTTTTTTTTTTTTTTTTTTTAGCTCAGAACATTCTGAGTGATCATGTGACAATTATCTGCTTATTGATGAACATGTAAGATACAGCCATGGCCAAAAGTATTGGCACCTCTGAATTTCTGTCAGATAATGCACCACTTCACCCAGAAAATGGTTATAATTGCAAATGTTTAGGCATTCTGATGTGAAGTGGAGAAGCAAAAAGCCAAATCTGACACATTCCAGGGAAAACTATAAAAATAAACTGCACAAAATATTGGCACCTTCTTAAAATTGTAAGAAAGAATTGCACTCCAAGTTTATGATGCTCCTGTAATTTGTAATTAAACTCATCTGTATCAATTATCAGGTCCTGACAATATAGAAATAGCACCGGCAACCAGGTAAAATTGTGAAAAAATTAACTCAACCTTTCTGTCTCCATGTGCCACACAGAGCATGGAGAAGAGAAAGAGCAGCAAAGAATTGTCTGAGGATTTAAGAATATAAATTGTGGAAAAGCATGGACAATCCTAAGGTCAAATCCATTTCCAGAGATCCTAATGTTTCTGTGTCCACTGTGCACAACAAGAAGTTTACAGCCATGGTACTGTAGCTAACCTCCTTGGACATAGACGAAAGAGAAAAATTGATCGCAACGAAGGATTGTTCAATCGGTGGATAAAGAACCTTGATCAACTTCCAGACAAATTCAAGCTGACCTTTAGGCACAGGGTACAACTGTGTCAGCTCACACTATACGTCACCTTTTGAATGAAAAGGGACACTATGGTAGAAGACCCAGGAAGACCCCACTGCTGACACAGAAGCATAAATAAGCCAGATTGGGGTTTATCAAAACATACCTGAGGTAGCCAAAATCCTTTTGGGAGAATGTGCCGTGGATAGAAAAAACAAAATTACAGCTTTTTGGTAAAGCCCACCATTCTACTGCTTTAGAAAAATAAATGAGGCCTTTAAAGAAAAGAATACAGTCCCTACAGTCAAACATGGTGGTGGTTCACTGATGTTTTGGGGTTGCTTTGCTGCTTTAGGCACTAGAAAATAGAATAAAACAGGCGCCGCTGAAGTAAGCCAAAACTTTATTGTATGACAAACATAATACAGTAACTTACATGGGGTATTGCTCTAGTTCATGTTCCGTAGGTGGTGGTTCCTTGGATATTGCCTCCGGAGTTCCGGCCGTCCTGCAGCCAGGAAGTGACGATCCAGGGAGCTCAACCACGGAGCTGGTTAAACCGGAAGCCGCGATGGAACTCCGGAGACAATATCCAAGGAACCACCACCTATGGAACATGAACTAGAGCAATCCCCCATGTAAGTTACTGTATTATGTTTGTCATACAATAAAGTTTTGGCTTACTTCAGCGGCGCCTGTTTTATTCTATTTGCTGCCAGCGGGATTTCCTGTTTTTTGCCTGTCAGTGCTGCCCTGAACGTTGGCTACAAGTGGAAAGTCTGGAAGCACTCACCTGTCATCTGTCTGTGCCATTGGTGGACATTTTCCTTGGTAACTAGCGCCCAACACCTATCTCTCTGAACGCTTCAGGCACTGGATGTCCTAACTGTGTACATTGCATATATGAAATCTAAAGACTATTGAAGAATTCCCAAAATTGTTTTAAGACAAAGCGCTGGTGAGCACTTAACTGGCTGTAAGAGACGCTCAGTGCGCATGCCCAGGCACACGGGAAGGAATGTGCGAATGCGCATGCGCCAATGCGCGAACGTGCGTACGCAACGTGCGCACGCAATTGGCGCCAAACGGCCTATTTATACCAAGCGGTGACAGGAGCACATTGCTGAGTGGTCTTTCAGCTTGTGTTCCTGTCTACCTGTGCCCTGACCTGCTTGTGGATTTCCCGTTATACTGACCCGGCTTGCCTTTGACTCTCCTTGGATTCCTGCCTGCCTACCTGTGACCTCAGCCTGTGTTTGACCCTGCCTTGCCTTATGCCTTTGTACCTTGCTGCCAGACTGTGTACCGACTTCGGCCTGTATCCTGACTCCGCTTTTGCCTCACGTTCCTGTACCCGTGCTGTCCGGCTGTTGACAACTCCTTGGCTTGTGTTCCGACTTCGCTCCTGCCTTCTCATCCAGCATCACCGAGTTCCAGTTCCAGGTGTTCATCCGGTGATCCACAGCCATCAGTCTTCTGCCAAGACATCACCTGCTATACCGGCCCTCGTGCCACTCTGTGTCCTACACCGCCTGTCATCTCTATCAGGGGTGTTGGACAGGAGGTGCAAGAGAAGCCCCCTCTACAGCTTGGTCTCCACCAGGTACGTGATACTGGCCAGCAATGAGTCCTGATCTAAATCCCATAAAGTACCTGTGGAGAGATCTCAAAACAGCAGTTGGGAAAAAAACTCTTCCAATTTGAGAGACCTGGAGAAGTTAGCGAAAGAAGAGTTGTCCAAAATTCCAGTAGAGGTGTAAAAAACACATTGATGGTTACGGGAAGCGTTTTTTTTTCCCCCAAGAGGTGTGAAAATATTAAATTGAGGGTACCAATAATTTATTCCAGTTTATTTCTGGAGCTTTGCATGGAATGTGTGAGATTTGGTTTTTTGTTTCTCCACTATTTTGTGTCATACCAATACAAACAAAAGAAATAGACAAGAGAATGCCTAAAAATTTGTAATTGCAACAAGTTTCTGGGTGAAGTGGTGCATTGTCTGACATAAATTAATGGGTGTCAATTATTTGGCCATGACTGTATATACATGTAATGGGTTTAATCACATTATTAATTGGCAGACGTTTGAGTGTTGAGTGTTTAGTAATGATTTGTAAATTTTCATACAATAATGAAAAAAATTATAGAAGACTATTTCATAAATCATTGCAAAAAGTAAAATTAAAATTCTCCAAAAACTATTCGAGCTGATACATGCCCAACACTACAAGTAATCATGATTTGTGGAATTATTAGTGCCATAAAGCTTCTTTATGATTACCCACAGATAATGGGCACAGACACTTGAAAGAGCAGGTACCTAAAAATGTCAGGCGTGAATGTTCTAACAATGAGGTCAATGGGCTTTTATTAAGCCAGAAGACTACATACGTCTTTGAGACTGCAAACACTTCAAGTTCAGATCACTCCATTAAAACGTAAATGGCTAGGCAATGGTATTCTTTAGTTAAGAGTTCAAACTCATCAGATCAGCTAATGCCATAGAGCAAGGTCAGAGTGATCCAAAGCAAAAAGGTTAAAAGCTTCCTTACAGACTGCATGGATAAGATTGCTCAGTGCTTTATTGCACAATGATTTCTTTTTAATTTTAATAACAACCAGTTCCTACAGTTAAAAAATTAACGCTGGAAGACACATATAAAGAGATATTTCACAATTGTTCAATAGCTGACTATTTTACATTTATTTTGACCATTCCGGGGAAACCAAAACCCATATACATAATTTTCCTTTGCTTCCCTGCTACTCCATTCAGTGCTTTGAGATAAGGACAATTCTCTTTATTATGGAGGAACATGTGACTTCCTCCATGTGACAACACTGGGCCAATCAGCGCTGTCACAAAGCACTGTATAGCCCTGTGTATGTCAGGACTCCAGCAACTTGTACTGTATCTTGCACAAGACTTCCTTTCAGCTGCATGGAGTGGTGGGGAAAAGACAGGGGGTATGTAAATGCTGCCGGGGAGGACTATTAAAGTGAATATATTGCTTTGCTCTGAATGTGAAGGTATGTTTGTAGTAAACATGGGTGAGCTCCACCTTGCTTTAGTTACAATATCTCACAAAAGTGTGTACACCCATCACATTTTTGTATATATTTTATTATATCTTTTAATGTGACAACACTGAAGAAATTACACTTTGCTACAATGTAAAGTAGTGAGTGTACAGCTTGTATAACAGTGTAAATTTGCTGTCCCCACAAAATAACTTAACACACAGCCATTATTGTCTAAACCTCTGGCAACAAAAGTGAGTACATCCCTAAGTTAAAATGTCCAAATTGGGCCCAATTAGCTATTTTCACTCCCCGGAGTCACGTGACTCGTTAGTGTTACAAGGTCTCAGGTGTGAATGGGGAACAGGTGTGTTAAATTTGGTGTTATCGCTCTCACTCTCTCATACTGGTCACTGGAAGTTCAACATGGCACCTCATGGCAAAGAACTCTCTGAGGATCTGAAAAAAAGAATTGTTGCTCTACATAAAGATGGCCTAGGTTATAAGAAGATTGCCAAGACCCTGAAACTAAGCTGCAGCACGGTGGCCAAGACCATACAGTGGATTAACATGACAGGTTCCAATCAGAACAGGCCTCGCCATGGAAGTTGAGTGCACCTGCTAAGCATCATATCCAGAGGTTGTGTTTGGGAAATACACGTATGAGTGCTGGCAGCATTGCTGCAGAGGTTGAAGGGGTAGGGGGGTCAGCCTGTCAGTGCTCGGACCATACGCCGCACACTGCATCAAATTGGTCTGCATGGCTGTCGTCCCAGAGGGAAGCCTCTTCTAAAGATGATGCACAAGAAAGCCTGCAAACAGTTTACTGAAGACAAGAAAACGAAGGACATGGATTACTGGAACCATGTCCTGTGGTCTGATGAGACCAAGATATCTGATTTAGTTCAGCTGGTGTCAAACGTGTGTGGCGGAACCAGGTGAAGAGTACAAAGACAAGTGTGTCTTGCCTACAGTCAAGTATGGGGGGGAGAGTGTCATGACCTGGGGCTGCATGAGTGCTTCCGACACTGGGGAGCTACAGTTCATTGAGGGAACCATGGATGCCAACATGTACTGTGACATACTGAAGCAAAGCATGATCCCTTACCTTCAGGCACTGGGCTTAGGCAGTATTCCAACATGATAACAACCCCAAACACAACTCCAAGACAACCACTGCCTTGCTAAATAAGCTGAGGGTAAAGGTGATGGTCCAGATCTAAATCCCATAAAGTACCTGTAGAGAGATCTCAATACAACAGTTGAGAAAATGAACCCTTCCAATTTGAGAGACCTGGAGCAGTTGGCAAAAGAACAGTGGTCCAAAAGGGGGACTGGCCAAGCATGTACCCAGACCCAAACCCTATTGAGCATCCGTGGGGCATCCTCAAATGGGAGGTGGAGGAGTGCAAGGTCTCTAACATCAGCCAGCTACGTGATGTTCTCATGGAGAAGTGGAAGAAGACTCCAGTGGCAACCTATGAAGCTCTAGTGAACTCCATGCCCAAGAGGGTTAAGGCTAATTAGGCCCAATTTGGACATTTTTATTTAGGGGTGTACTCACTTTTGTTGCTAGCGGTTTAGACAATTATGGCTGTGTGTTGAGTTATTTTGAGGGGACAGCAAATTTACACTGTTATACAAGCTGTACAGTCACTACTTTCCATTGTAGCAAAGTATCATTTCTTCAGTGTTTTCGCATGAAAAGATATAATAAAATATTTACAAAAATGTGAGGGGTGTATTCACTTTTGTAAGATACTGTATTTACTCCATTGAACTCATGGTGAACAGAAAGATTAGCCATGACAGAATTCCTACCTAGAGATTTAGGAGATTCTTTTTTGTCTGGACCATTGCCAAAGACCTCTGAAGCATAGGAGGCCCTTCTGGTAGCTATTATCTGCATAGCTCTCAGGATCACCACTAAGGCAAAGTAGGGAGCTTTAGTTTTCCTTTTGGCTTAGTTTTATCCTTTGAGGTTGCTTCAATATATCGTCATCAGTCTATAGGTAAAATATCAGTCTTGTTAGGTAAGCACACACCATATACATACAGTACACTTACTGCCATGGACGCCTATTTCCTATCACAGCCAAAAGCAGAAGACACTTTCTTAGCTAGTTCCATAGCCATGAGTTTAGGTACTACTACAGAAAATTATAGGCTTCACCTTTAAATCAGAGTTGTTAAGATGGCCACACACATATCATATACATTTACCAAGACTGTGGCAAAAACGCAAAAGTGCCGAAAAATCGCAGCACGTTTTTGCTGTGCTTTGTTTTTTCCAGCGACCAGCAGTCAAAACGTTCCTATTCTGAACGCGATTCTTCCGTGTTCAGGAGAGGGAGGTTAAAGTTCACCTAAACGCAACAGCTCCTTAACTCTGACACTGACACATAGGCTTTTATGGAGTTCAGTTTAGGACCTTTGAAAAAAAACCATCAAAAGCTCTTAAACTCAAGCTTAGGAGCTCCCAGAGTAGCCTAGTGTACATGAAAGCCTTTGTCTGTTTTTCAATATTGCTCATTGACACAGAGAGTGTGGCTCGGCCTCCCTCCCCCCTTCTCTGCTCACTGGGTGTGATTGACAGCAGGGGGGGCACCAATGGTTCCCAGTGCTACCACCATCTCCAAGGAGGAATGAGAGAGGGCAGAGATAGCCACAACTCTTGGGCACAGCACTGGATTGAGATCGAGTTCAGGAAAGTATAAGAGGAGGCTCCATTAAAGAGAATCCATTAAGGTAAAAAAAAAACCTCTACCTTTACAACCAATGTAAGACATCCCTGAAGCATACTATTTAACCACATTCGGCCTGGCCGTCATTCTGCTATAGGGCTGACTGGGTGTCAAATGATGTTCAGCAGGATAAGCTGCTTGTAGCAATCAGTAGCAATCAGTGGTGCAGTGTGTCGTTCTGACGCATCGCATCACCAATCTCGGTAAAGAGCCTATGACGTAAGCTCTTTACCACGTGATCAGCTGTGACCAATCACAGCTCATCACAGTGGTAACCAGGAAGTGCTGGTAATCGGATTTCCTCAGTTTGCGCTGACAAGGCGAGACCAGAGGAGAGCCGATCAGTGGCTCTCCAGACAGGGGGAGTCTGCGCTGTTAATCAGCACATTGATTATCAGCGCAGCCCCCATCAAAGGTGCCCACAATGCACAATGTCAATCAATGCGAATAAAAAAATGCCAACCAGTGCCCTCCCAGATGCCAATCAGTGCCCATCACAAATGCAAATCAGTGCCCATCAGTAATGCCTGTCAGTGCCCATCAAAGATGCCAATTAGTGCCCATCAGTATTGCCTGTCAGTGCCTCCTCATCAGTGCCACCCATCAGTGCCCATCATTGCAGTCTATCAGTGCCCATCAGTGCCGCCCATGAGTGCCCATTAGTGCTGCATATCAGTACCACCTATCAGTGCCCATCAGTGCCACCTATCAGTGCTGCATATTAGTGCCTCCTCATCAGTGCCCATCAGTGTCACTTTTTCAGTGCCACATCATCAGTGCCCGTCAGTGCAGCCTCATCAGTGCCCATCAGTGAAGGGGAAATTTTACTTATTTACAACACTTTATAACAGAAACTAAGAAGAAAAAAAAATTACTGAACAGTGTCTCTGAAATATATAAAGACATATTGCCGATTGCTAGAATATGGCAGAAGTGTTTCATAGACCCCTGCTAGTGGGGTTGGGTTTGTTATTGTGAATACCTGCATTCCATTGTCCTATTGTTCCTGTCTGCCTTGTAAGCATATTATGGGATGTGTTTTTGTGTGGAATGACTCGAAGAGGGAGGGGTTTTGGCAGAGTGTAGATCTCTTCTGTTTTCAATAAACAACCCATTCTAGTTTTGACTCCCAGCCTATGTGTCGTCTAGTTCTTGGGAGGGAATGAGGGTATATCGCTACCTGGATTGTTGCATGCTGTACCTGCCTATTTGGATTATTACCTGTTTTCCTGTCTATCATTGGAGACCCTGTAGATTAAACTACCTCTCCGCTAGAGGTACAGTCTAGCATAACCGTGCAATTGTCATTCAAAGTGTGACAGCGCTGAAAGCTGAAAATTGTTTGGGCAGGAAGGGGGTGGAAGTGCCCTGTATTTAAGTGGTTAAAGGATTTGTGTATTTTCAAAGTTGCTGTCAAAGTGACATGAAAAGACTCTACGAGCTTTATAATTTTTTTTTTTTTTGTATTGTATTGGCACATGTGCCCAACTTCCTATGCCTTTTTTCTGGACAGTGGTTTTCCAAGTAGCCCTAAATAATGGCCAGAATTTATTAGACTCACCCCCTATAGACTTCAATGGGATTCACCTCTATGTAAAGGGCCATACACACGATAAGAAAATCTGTAGGGAAATTTCGTCCGACGACCGATCTGCTGATTTTCGGATTGTTAGTATGGTGCTTTCGACAGCCGACTCCGACTTTTCGGCTGACAAAATCCTGATGTGCAGGCTATAAAATTTTTGCCATCCGTCAACACAACGTCCGATTTTCATCTCATTAGTACAGATTTCGACAGAAAAAAATCTTAAGAGCAAGACTAGGCATGCTCAGAGAACACATACAAAAAAATCCAACACATGACATCACTTCTGAAGTAGAATTCTGTCGTATGGGAAAATTTGTATGAAAATAACCTCTTCACTTTCCACATCAGACTAGCATGCCACAAAAAAACGGACGACAGATCGTTCGATAATCTGATCGCGTGTACGGGGCTAAAGGATCTGCCAAATTTCAAACAGGATTCACCGAACCCTCTGTGAATTAAACCTGGGCATGGGTAACACTTTTGTGGCCTTATCAAAAGCATTTGCAATGCTCTTGAATGATTCAGTTACACATATGACTGTCTTATCTTTGTAGCAGCCTCTGCCCATACTATAGACTTTAATCAATACATTAATCATAGAAAAGGATAAAAGAAGATTGGATGAGTTTGACTGTATGAAAAAAAAACAAGTGTAGATCAGAATGACTACATGGAGGCTTCAATACCTGACCTTGTCCTCCAGCTGGCTGATATCTGTAGATGAGAATGATGGTTGTAAAGAAAGAATTTAGGCAAAGCTGGATTATCTATTTTTGTAATATTACAGAAAAGCTATATAAAAGGATTGTTGAGAAGCTTTTTATACCACTGAAATGTGGGAATGACGTTAAGTGAAAACCATAGACTATATCGGGCTTTCAGTAAGCTAAATATCTTTGGTAACCCTGCTATGTTTCCCCATCCTAGCCTGCTCTCTGCACAGATGGCCACAGATAAGGGTCCTGGTAGCAGAAGGAGATTTGTGATTTCACAGCTTCGCCCCTCAAATCTAATAATCTCTTTCCATTAACTAGAGCGATCAGGATTTTTTTTTGCACCCTCTGCGTCACATGTCATGTGAGACATCTTAATGGCGGAAGTAGTATACAATCATAAAAACTCATCACGCATTGGTTTGTTGGTGATGATCTGCAGTCAGTAACAGCTCTATAAACCATAATTAAATGCTAAAGTTAAATCTGCATTGCATATTTAAAATCCCTATGCTGCTAGCATTAGAAAAATTGATAGGAAAGTACACTATATTTCCAAAAGTATTGGGACGCCAGCCTTTACACACACTCCAACTTTAATGGAATCCCAGTCTTAGTCCGTAGGGTTCAATATCGAGTTGGCCCACCCTTTGCAGCTATAACAGCTTCAACTCTCATGATAAGGCTGTCCATAAGGTTTAGGAGTGTGTCTATGGGAATATTTAACTATTCTTCCAGAAGCACATTTGTGAGGTCAGGCACTGATGTTGGACGAGAAGGCCTGGCTCACAAATTGCGATCCAGGTGTCCTATCGAGTTGAGTTCAGGACTCTGTGCAGGCCAGTGAAGTTCCTCCACTCCAAACTCTCTCATCCATGTCTTTATGGACCTTTCTTTGTGCACTGGTCCAAATTATTTGGTGGGGGATTATGGTGTGGGGTTGTTTTTCAGAGGTTGGGCTTGGCCCCTTAGTTCCAGTGAAGGGAACTCATAAAGTGATTGTAAAAAGGTTTTTTAACCACTTCTGGACTGGAAGGATTTGCCCCCTTAATGACCAGGCCATTTTTTGCGATTCGGTACTGTGGTAATTTAAAGGACAACTGCACGGCCGTGCAGCACTGTACCTAAATAAAATTGATTCTTTTTTTCCCACAAACAGAGCTTTCTTTTGGTGGTATTTGATCCCCTGTGCGATTTTTATTTTTTGCGCTATAAACAAAAATAGAGCGACAATTCTGAAAAAAAAAAAAAAAACAATATTTTTCACATTCTGCTATATAATATTCCCCAAAAAAATATTTAAAAATCAAATTTTTTTTATATTTTAGGCCAATTTGTTGTCTGCTACATATTTTTGGTAAAAATCGCAATAAGCGTATTTTGATTGGTTTGCGCAAAAGTTATCGCGTCTACTAACTACGGGAAAGATTTATGTCATTTTTATTTATTTATTTTTTTTACTAGTAATGGTGGCGATCTGCAATTTTTAGCGGGACTGCGACATTGCGGCGGACAGATCGGACCCCTAATTGACATTTTTTGACACTTGGGGGGGGGGGGGGACCAGTGACATTACTACAGTAATCAGAGCTAAAAATGACATTGGCAGGGAAGGGGTAATCCAGGGGCGATCAAAGGGTTAAATGTGTACCTAGGGGCATGTTTCTAACTGTATGGGGGTGGGGCTTGTGAAATTATCACAGAGACCTATGATCCTTGAGCTCTGTGATCATTTCAGAGAGAAGAACTGTTTACAACAGCTGACCGTTCTTCTCTCTCAGCGGGGAGCGATAACGGTCGGCAGGCAGCAATCTGAGCCACCTGTCCCGTGCATCGGAGTCCCCGCTGATGAGTGGGGGCGGGAGTGCGCCGCCAGTGGCCTGCGCTCGCTCCCTAGCTGCAGGCGCGCGACCGACGTATACCTATGGCGGTTCACGCAGGAGGGCCAGCCTGCCGCAGTATTTCTGCGGCGGACGGTCCGAAAGTGGTTAAAAGAAAATATAAAAAAATAACAAACATGTTATACTTACCTACTCTGTGCAGTTGGTTTTGCACAGAGCAGCCTGGATCCTCATATTCTGGGGTCCCTCATTCCTGCTCCTGGCCCCTCCTTCCTACTGAGTGCCCCCACAGCAAGCAGCATGTTATGGGGGCACCCCAGGCGAACTGCAGCTCTGTTTGTCCATTCAGACACGGAGCTGCCGTTCAGCACCGCCCCCTCTCTCTCCTGATTGGCTCACTAACTTTGATTGACAGCCGTGGGAGCCAATGGCGCAATGGCTGTATCTCAGCCTATCAGGAGGGAAAGTCTAAGGAGGGCCGAGGGACTCATGGACATCGCTGGACAGAGAGGGGGCACAGGTAATTTTTAGGGGTGCTGGGGGGGCTGCTACACCCAAAAGGCTTTTTATCTTTATGCATAGAATGCATTAAGATAAAAAAAACTTCCTGACTTTACAGGCGTCAGCATACCAAGACATTTTGGACAATTTCATGCTCCCAACTTTGTGGGAACAGTTTGGGGGTGTCCCCTTCCTGTTCCAACACGAGTGTGCACCAGTGTACAAAGCAAGGTCCATAAAGACACGAAGGAGCGAGTTGGGGTGCAGGAATTTGACTTGTCCTGACCTAAACCCGATAGAACACCTTTGGGATGAATTAGACTGTGAGCCAGGCCTTCTCTCCAACATCAGTGCCTGACCAAATGCGCATCTGGAAGAGTGGTCAAACATACCCATAGACACACTCCTAAACCTTGTGGGCAGCCTTCCCAGAAGAGTTGAAGCTGGTGTAGCTGCAAAGGGTGGGCCAACTCAATATTGAAGACTGGGATGCCATTAAAGTTCATGTGCGTGTAAAGGCAGGCGTCCCAATACTTTTGTTAATATAGCTTATATCGTATTTACTCTTTTTTTTTTTTTTTTTTTTACATTGCTTCTTGGGTTCCAGGCTTAGACAAATGATATCATATATCCTAGGAGTCTTCAGGAGGGGAGGAGGGGTTTTATCAGCTCCTGCTTCCATGCCTGAGCTAAGGGCAGATAGTTTCCAGGAAGTAAATGCTTCACAAATCATCTGTCCGTACTCTAGATGACCAAAGCTAGAAATGCTAAGGGGGAGTTTTTCGAAGTGATTTCTTCCCAAAATAGAGCATGGAGACATGGGTGGATGGGTGAGTTTGCTTTGAATATTTTAAATGAATGAAATTGTGTTTTTGGTTTGCGGTGCTCAGATGCAGTACAGTCCGCTTTAACTGGTATTCATGTGAGATAGAAATAAATCCAGATCTTTCACATTGCAAAGAAAGCAAAAGGTACCTGCCATTATTGTTAGCCAGAAAACGTTCTTTCTAACAAAGTCAAATCAGAATCAAAGAGGAGCACATAAACTGTTTTTCTGGCCAACAAAAAAATAGCAAACCCTTATTTGTGTTTGCTCTTCAGAACTTTTAAAGTGGTTTTAAACCTTGTTTTTTTTGGATTAAAATAACAAACATGCCTATCCTTACCTGCTCTGTGTAATGGTTTTGCACAGAGCAGTCCTGATCCTCTTCTTCTGGGGTGCCCCACCAGTGCTCCAGGTTCCTCCTCTTCATCAGATGTGTCTGCAGAAAGCCGCTTTCCCTGGGGGCACACATGCGGGCTAGCTCCCGAGTCCTGATGCTACGTTCATTGACATAGACAGCGGGACTCGGCCCCGCCCCCTGTTCCAATGTCATAGGATTTGATTGAGAGCAGCAGGAGCCAAGGGCTCAATCTGTCCAATGAGGTGAGAGACAGTGGCTGGAGCTGCTGCACTTGTACACATCGCTGGAACAGATCGGGCACAGGTAAGAAAAAGGGGAGGTCGGGGGGGGGGGGGGGGCACTGGAGCACAGACGGTTTTTCACCTTAACCACTTCTGGACCAGACCATTTTTTGCGATTTGGCACTTGCGCAGTCGTGCAACGCTGTACCCAAATAAAATTGATGTATTTTGATGATCTTTTGGTGGTATTTGATCACCTGTGCAATTTTTTTTTTTGCGCTATAAACAGAAAAAGAGTGACAATTCTAAAGAAAAAATATATAACATTACATAAATAAATATATACCATTCCAAAGAAAAAATGTAAAAATAGAATTTTTTCATCATTTTAGGCCAATTTGTATTCTGCTACATATTTTTGGTAAAAAAAATTCCAATAAGTGTATTTTGAAATTTATCGCGTCTACAACCCAACTAGGGGAAAGATTTATGTCATTTTTACTTTTATTTATTTTTTACTAGTAATGGCGGCAATCTGCAATTTTTAGCGGGACTGCGACATTGCGGCGGACGGATCGGACCCCTAACTGACATTTTTGACACTTTTGGGGGGACCAGTGACATTACTGCAGTAATCAGTGCAAAAAATGTGCACTGTTACTGTAATAATGACACTAGCAGGGAAGGGGTTAACCCAGGGGTGATCAAAGTGTTAAGTGTGAGCATAGGGGAGTGTTTTCTAACTGTGAGGGGGAGGGACTTGTGGAATCAACACAGAGACCTTTGATCCTAATTAGGAGGAACAAAGGAGCTCTGTGTTCATTCCAGAGAGAACAACAGTCTGCTGTGTTTACAACAGCAGACCAGCGTTCTCTCTCAGCGGGGAGCAATCGTGGGTGCCGATACCGTGGATCGGCTTTCCCGCTTCCTAATGCGGGCCCGCGCCTCCTAAAGGAGTTGTAAAGGCAGAAGGTTTTTTTTATTTTAATGCATTCTGTGTGCAGCAGCCTCCCGAGCACCCTCTAATAATTACCTGTACCCAGTGATGTATCTTGGCCTAGGCCAACAAGGCCCAGGCCTAGGGCGGCACTTTGCAAGGGGGCAGCAAAAAAGCTGCACCCTGCACAAAAAAAATAAACAGCCTCCTCCCGACTCCCGCACGAAAAGGGTCCCCGCCAGCTTGCGGTACACGTTTAGTATAGTACCAGTCTTATGGGGCGAACTGGGCTAGAGGGCAGGTTCCAAGAGGCAAATCAGTCAGGCACCCCCAAAAAGCGGTCACATTGCTACCTGCTAGTATGATAATAGAGGCGGGTGAGGAAATTTGGACAGACCGCAGGCCGCCAACCAAACTTAATACAATTGGTCCAATGGCCCCCAATGATAATAAGTGTGGCACTACAGCTCCACCTACCCTCCTCTGCCCCCAGGTATGGCAGACATCAGTGTCAATAATATAATTTCCATTTCTTTAAACATCCTTGTTCGTGAGCGAGCATATTGAATTGCATCATATAAAATTAAGACTTTTAATTGTATATGATGGCAATAATATTTTGGACCCGCTCACCTCATATGTCCTATCTCAATATGTCACTGGGTTAGTAAGATTACTATCTTATAAGATATTTGGACTTGTGTTTGCTGCCACTGATTATTTCACTTATTTGTATAATGACGATGGACGTTCTAGTCATTATACAAATAAGAGAAATAATCCTATAATTACGATCAGTGGCAGCAAACACGAGTCCAAATATCTTAGGCTGCACTAATGGGCACTGATAGGCTGCACTGGTGGCCACTGATGGGACTACACTGATATGCTGCACTGATAAGGCTGCACTAATGGGCACTGATGAGGCTGAACTTATGGGAACTGATGAGGCTACACTGATGGGCACTGATACACTGTGGTTGTGGTCTGTGGTTTACAGATGACAGAAAAGGTCATAAACAGGAAGGGGTGTGGCCTTTACAGGAAGCAGTGGGTCATATTTAAATTAGGGGGTGTACAAGTTTAGTCAGGCCTAGGGCAACAGAAAACCTAAATACATAACTGCCTGTACCCCCTCTCTGTCCAGCGATGTGCATGAGTTTTCTGCCTTTTGGGACTCTCCCTCCTGATTGGCTGAGATACAGCCGTGGCGCCATTGGCTCCCACGGCTGTCAATCAAAGTCAGTAAACCAAACAGGAGAAAGAGGGGGGGGCTGAAAGGCATCTCCGTGTCTGAATGGACATACAGAGCTGCAGCTTGGCTCGGGTGCCCCCATAGCAAGCTGCTTACTGTGGGGGCACTGGATAAGGGGGAGGGGCCAGGAGCAGCAACGAGGGACCCAGGAAGAGGAAGATCTGGGCTGCTCTGTGCAAAACCAACTGCAGGAGGTAAGTATAACATGTTTGTTATTTGTTATTTTCTCAAAATGAGACTTTACAAGAAGGTAAGAAACCTTAAGGATTTACAATCACTTTAAAGGGGCTCATCCACCCTTGCAGTGGAGTGGTGTGTAGGTTAGGTGTCATATATTTAGGCCAAAATGTATTTAGCTACATGTCTTTGACAAAAAAATTCTCAATGAGCGTATTTTTAACCGCTTTAAGACCGGAAGATTTTACCCCATTCCTGACCAGGCCATATTTTGCGAATTCGGCACTGCATTACTTTAACGGACAATTGCACGGTGTTGCGATGCTGTACCCAAATTAAATTTATGTCTTTTTTTCCCCACAAATAGAGCTTTCTTTTGGTGGTATTTGATCACCTGTGCGATTTTTACTTTTTGCGCTATATACAAAAAAAGAGCGACAATTTTGAAAAAATAACAATATTTTTCACATTTTTTTATATGAAATTCCCCCAAAAAAATGTAAAAATCTAAATTTTTTTAACATTTTAGGCCAATTTGCAAATATTTAAATAGGTATAATATATGATTGGGTTATAATTGGTTTAGGAGGGGGAAAAGGTAAGGTAGGGGAGGAGTTGCAGGGGGGGGTGCATAGGCAGAAGGGATGGCTGATCTTCAGTCGAAGGGAGAACAGCCAGGGGAAAACTTCCCTCCCGCCCTCCCTGTTATTTCTGATCCCCTTCTGTTAATTGGGTAATTGTGGGTATTGGGGGATTGGGTCACTTGTTTTAAGCGGATGGCGGGGTTCAAGGTCCTTGTAGTTTATTGTGGGCACTTAAATGTACTTGGTAGGGACCCGTCTGAGGTATGGATCCCAGTTGTTATAATAGAGGTATCTGCGGCTGGTTGTCTCCGAGTCGGTGGTGTTACGGCTGGAGGCCTGTAGTAGGTCGCAGGTATGTGAGTGAGGCCTACGAGGACCTTGAGGCTCCAGTTCTACTGTATTTTTACATTCACGTTGTTATGTTATATTATGTTATTCATTACATTGGTTAATAAAAGGCCGCTTTGGCCATTAACTCCAGTTGGTTGTCAGCGTGGTTATTAAAGGGTTAGTGGGAGTGGTAATAGCCAAAGTGGTCAAAGACATCTTTAGTACCCTAGACAAGGGTAATCTAACTAATAAGTAACCATTTTGATGCAAGGTCTGCTTTAACCAGTTCCAGGCCGCCCACTGCATATATACTGTGGCACAGCGGCCCGCCTGCGCAAAATCATATACATGTACATGATTTTATGCAGGAGATGTCGGGGGCCCGTGTGCACCGCCACCACTGTGATTGGACCACGATGGTCGCCGAGACCCGCGGATCGTTCAGTGGAATGAAAAAACAGTGGTCTGCCTGTGTAAACAAGTAGACCGCTGTTCTGTCAGGGGGTAAAACAGAGATTTTGTGTTTCAGCTGATCTCTCTTTTCCTCCAGTGCATCCACTATCCCACAGTTAGAAAGCACTCCCTAGGAGCACACCTAACCCCCTGATTGGCAATGATGTCAACCCCTTCCCTGCCAGTGTCATTTAAACAGTAACAGTGCATTTTCTTTTAGCACTGATGATTGTATTGGTGTCACTGGTCCCCAAAAAGTGTCACTTAGTGTCAGATTTGGCCGCAATGTCGCAGTCCCGCTAAAAAATCTCTGATCGCCGCCATTACTAGTAAAAACAATAAAAAATAAATAAAAAAAGTCCATAAATGTATCCCATAGTTTGTAGACGCTATAACTTCTGTGCAAACCAAGCAATATATGCTTATTAGGATTTGTTTTTACCAAAAGTATATAGCAGAATACATATTGGCCTAAATTGATGAGAAATTTTGATTTTTTCAATTTTTTTTATTGGGTATGTTTTATAGCAGAAAGAAAAAGTAAAAAATATTGTTTTTCAAAATTATGGTTCTTTTTTTGTTTATAGTGCAAAAAAAAAAAAAACGCACAGGTGATCAAATACCACCAAAAGAAAGCTCTATTTTTGGGGAAAGAAAGACACCAATTATATTTGGATGCATCATCGCACAATGGCTCAATTGTCAGTTGAAGCAACGCAATGCCAAATCGCAAAAAAAAAATGGCCTGGTCAGCAAGGGGATAAAACCTTCTGGAGCTGAGGTGGTTACACAAACCCTCTAGTAGTCTCACAGGGGCTTAGAAGTAATATCAAAGTTCAACTCCTGCCAGAATTTTTATAATTGGGATGCCTCCAAGAATAAGAGGAAAAAAAGACAGAGGCGGGGGAGAGCTCCTTATAGTGTAATGGTTTAACAGATGGTTTGATAAAATGAAAGAAGAGAAGATAAAATGCAATGGTGTACTCACATCTGTGAAGTGTCTCCCTAATGGGGGATTGGAAAACCTGGAGGGAATATAACTGTCCCTGCACAGAAAGCCATTGCACTCAATACTCGGTGGGGAGATCCAAACAATCCTACACACTGCAGTCTCTGGATTCGGGTGTATTCACAGTAGGGGCTCATTGAGCCCCAAAAATGGGAAAGTGGTGTCAGCAGAGGTGCCTCAAAGACCTCATCTTTTTATTCTTGTCCGTAGGCTACTTTTTGGTAGGGCAGGGGAAAGTTACATCTGTTCCAGTAACATTCTTTCTTATAATTTTTTGTGCTTTTTGTCACTGGGACAGGAAGTAAGGGAAATCTCCCTAATGGGGACTCCCAACTTTGTCCAAAACCAAAAACAAGTTTTGACTGGAACTTGCATTTATATATCAAGCACACAATGGGGGAGATTTACTAAAGCTGAGTCTGGTGCAGTTGTGTATGGTAGTCAATCAGTTTTTAATTTCAGCTTGTTCAGGTAGAGTCTTTGCTATATATATATATATATATATATATATATATATATATATATATGTAATGTTTGGGGGTTCTAAGTAATTTTCCAGTAAAAAATACTGTTTTTTACTTGTTTTAACTTGTAAACAGCAAGTGTCAGAAATAGGCCTGGTCCTTAAAGCGGAGTTCCACCCAAAAGTGGAACTTCCATTATAGGTAGGAATAACCCCCTGACATGCCACATTTGGCATGTCATTTTTTTGGTGGGGGAGCTAGTTTTGACATGTACCCGCTCCCACTTCCGCTCGGAGCGCCGCGGCGACCTGAGCGGAAGTTCTCCTCTCCCCCTCCCTCCCTGCAATCTTCTGGGACATGTCAGAGGTCCCAGAAGATTGCCGTCCAATCACGACGCGTAGCGCAACTCGCGCATGGGCAGTGCGTACCCGGCTGTGAATCCGCAAACTGTCACAGCCAGGTGCCCACACCAGTGATGCCGGCGCCGCAGAGCAGAGAGGGAGAAGAGCGGTGAGGCTTCGGGCGGCCGCATCGCTGGACCGTTGGACAGGTGAGTGTGTAGGCTGGAACTCCGCTTTAAGCAGTTAAATAGGGCTTTAATGTCATTAAAGGTACTTACGCAGTTTGTGGATTTCAAAATAACTCATTTCTTTTTATTCAGATTTTGAAATGATGGCATAAATGCTACAACATTGTACAAAATGGGTTCTATTACAGGTGGAAGTCAAAGCTTATATGTCATTTTTAGTATGGGCTACATTATCTACCATGAATTAGAAGCTGGCTACTAGACCAGGGCCTATAATTCATTAAATTACATGTGACCTTTGCTTTCATGAGAAAGCTAATTGTTTTCTTTCTTGTTTAAACAATTTGGCGGTGCTTCACATAGGAATAGTTGGATACTTAGTGGGCATAGTTTCATAGATGACCATTACTCACACTCGACTCAACCATATTTTAGTATCAGGCAATGTTCAGCATGCTTATGGTCAGCTTCAGATCAATTTAATCTCCAAAGCAATACCTACCTGTCTAGTTGAGTTTTTCATCCAGTAGACCATTGTCCCTGCAGGAAATGTAACTATATTTGATGTGTGTCCACCGCATAGACCTGCATTGTTGTGCAGTGCATGTATACAGAACATATCTATGGATCAATCTGTCACACAACCTTGTTGATCATCCACATAAAACCACCATCTATCGCCTATAGCCACCTTGTGACATGATTACAGAAAATACATTTTCAGAGAATACTTTTTTTTTTACAGAGAATACATTTTCATTTATATTCTTCAACTTTCTACATCTGAACAATTACTCTCATGCCTACACTTGGAATTGCCATGTAAAATAACAATTTGCTGCCTGTAAAAGATCACATCCATTAAATGCAATTTACACCTTCAATACAAAACAAGTCAACGAGTTCAGAGCTAAATGTACAACAAGCTAGCTATGTCTCATTTTTCATCATGCTTTCAATGGGTGTTCAAAAGTCAAAGATTAAATCAAAACTGCGGCACGTTAAGGGGCTCGGTGATGAATATAAACATGACTGCAGTCACCGGTGAAAAAAAAAATGCATTCATCCATCAACATTTTGAAAAATCAACATCAGCACAATCCTTATGGGAGACGTGTAAAGTATTTATATAATGCAAGACTAACAAAGCTTTAATCAATTGCTTCCAATTTGCCGATGCTGCAGCAAGTGCCTCTCCGGCATTCACAAAAGACCACTATTGTCCCCTGTGCCTAATCAATGTCCTCTCAATTTCCAAGTCTGGATCAAAGATTGTTTTTTTTTTTCTAAATGAAATTCCGTCTCCAGACCCCGCTATTATCCCTTCCACCGACACAAATGGCTGCATTCATTTCAGTTTTACTTTTTGTTCCAGGCCAATTTAAACAACCGCAGCCTATGATAATGTCATGAGTCAAGGAGGGAATGTTGCAGAGCATCCTTTGATAGAAGCATTGTTTGAGAACAAGCTCTTCCCAGCTCGGTTACATATTTCACTGCCTGATTCCGCCTATGTGAAACAAGTCTTATGGCTGACGTTGTTTACACAGCTCATCTGCGTCTCCTTTCAAAGGGATTGTATTTACACTAGCAAGGATTAGGATAAATGATAGAAATAATAATGGATGCCGGTTGCCTAATATGTCAGGCAAGTCACATTTTGCTCACAGCGTGAGATGAAAATTTTCACCTTCTCTACAGGATGCAGAAAAATCGGAGCCCGTTAAGCTCTTCATTAATACGCCCGATCTGCATGACATGGCATTAAAAAGCAATGTTTTATCATCGTTACTTCGACACACATACCTTGCCTTGATTGCTACCTCTAAGCTTTTTAACACAGATCTGGGAGTTATGGGCTCTATGGAGAAGGTGACAGAGGGGAAGATGTATGTAATCAACAACTACAGGGTTAGGGATAAGGACAACACAGGACAAGAAAAAAAAAAAAAAATGAGTGGGCTCTTGAAAATTGTAAATCTTACCCCAGATTAGACCCACAAGGTCGGGGCGGTTTTTCAGTTCCGTGACCCCCCAAAGCAGCGTCCATTTCATCTGTGGTACGTGTCGGACAGCTCAGGCTGAGAGAACGGAGCTTGGTGCTTTGATGCATTATCCAGAGAGGACAGACCCCCGCCTGACAAGTAATCCCCCCTACACCAAGCCTCCTGTCCTCGTTTGTGTGACAGCTCAGTTTCAGCCCTGTTAATCCCCCCCTAGGCGTCTGGTCAGGCAATGTAACACATGTGTTGGGAGCTGCTTGCATCTACCAACATACCCCTGCCGTTCCTTGTATTCACTGATGCTGAGGAGAACTATCCTGACTGCATGGGTACCAAAACACTAATAGTCACATGATGTCTGATCCAGGCATAACCTCTCCTCCTCCAATACCCCTATTAACTGTGTGTGCTCAGCCCCATCCTCTGCAGCGGATGATGGAGATCAGAGATCAGAGCTCAGGAGCTCTTAATACCCATCCTGGGCCCACTTCTGGGCATGCACTGTCATTTTTTTCAGCAAGTATACATGTTTTTAATACCGAGTCAAAAATGTAGGAGAGAGCATTATACCGCCCATATGGCAGACATGAAACAAAATATGAGGATAGTGTCTGCCATAGAAAAATAGACAAGCAGACGATTAGCAGTGCTACACTGTGCTGCATCTAGGAAAAAAAAAAGAACATTTGAGGCAGTCAACTCTAAAAGACAATTTAAACAAGGTTGATATCTATATAATATATATATATATATATATATATATATATATATATATATATATATATATATATATATATAATCTATATCTATATATATAGATATATATATATCTATCTATATATATATATATCTATATATATATATATATATACATCTCTATATATATATATATATATATATACACACACACACACACACACACAGGTGCATCTCATAAAATTAGAATATCAACAAAAAATTAATTTAATTTCAGTAATTTAATTCAAATAGTGATACTCATTTATTTTATATAGATGTGTTACACACAGAGTGATATCTTTCAAGTATTTATTTATTTTATTTTGAAGATTATGGCTTACAGCTAGTGAAAACCCAAAATTCAGTATCTCCAAAAAAAGGATACCAATAAAAAAAGGATTTTTAATACAGAAATGTTGGATTAATGAAAGGTATGTCCATGTACAGTATAGTATGCACTCAATACTTCGTCAGGGCTCCTTTTTCATGTATTACTGCATCAATGCGGCGTGGCATGGAGGCGATCAGGCTGTGGCACTGCTGAGGTGTTATGGAAGCCCAGGTTGCTTTGATAGCGGCCTTTAGCTCATCTGCATTGTTGGGGCTGGTGTCTCTCATCTTCCTCTAGACCAGGGGTCTTCAAACTACGGCCCTCCAGTTGTTCAGGAACTACAATTCCCATTATGCCTAGCCATGTCTGTGAATGTCAGAGTTTTACAATGCCTCATTGGATGTGTAGTTCCACAACAGCTGGAGGGCCGTAACTTGAGGATTCCTGCTCTAGACAATATCCCACAGATTCTCTACGGGGTTTAGGTCAGGCGAGTTTGCTGGCCAATCAAGCACAGTGATACCATGACCAATAAACCAGGTATTGGTACTTTTGGCAGTGTCGACAGGTGTCAAGTCCTGCTGGAAAATGAAATCAGCATCTCCATAAAACTGGTCAGCATAGAGAAGCATGGAGTGCTCCAGAATTTCCTGGTGGTCCCTTTTTTTGGTCTTATGTAATATTCAAATTTTCTGAGATACTGCATTTTGGGTTTTCACTAGCTGTGAGCCATAATCATCAAAATTAAAAGAAATAAATGCTTAAAAATATATCACTCTGTGTAATACATCTATTTAAAATATGTGAGTTTCACTTTTTGAAATAAATACTGAAATAAATAAACTTTTTATGATAATCAAATTTTATGAGATGCACCTGTATATATACACTGTATATACAGTGCCTTGCGAAAGTATTCGGCCCCCTTGAACTTTGCGACCTTTTGCCACATTTCAGGCTTCAAACATAAAAATATAAAACTGTAAGTGGGACACAATCATGAAGTGGAACGAAATTTATTGGATATTTCAAACTTTTTTAACAAATAAAAAACTGAAAAATTGGGCGTGTAAAATTATTCAGCCCCCTTAAGTTAATACTTTGTAGCGCCACCTTTTGCTGCGATTACAGCTGTAAGTCGCTTAGGGTATGTCTCTATCAGTTTTGCACATCGAGAGACTGAAATTTTTGCCCATTCCTCCTTGCAAAACAGCTCGAGCTCAGTGAGGTTGGATGGAGAGCGTTTGTGAACCACAGTTTCCAGTTCTTACCACAGATTCTCGGTTGGATTCAGGTCTGGACTTTGACTTGGCCATTCTAACACCTGGATATGTTTATTTGTGAACCATTCCATTGTAGATTTTGCTTTATGTTTTGGATCATTGTCTTCTTGGAAGACAAATCTCTGTCCCAGTCTCAGGTCTTTTGCAGACTCCATCAGGTTTTCTTCCAGAATGGTTCTGTATTTGGCTCCATCCATCTTCCCATCAATTTTAACCATCTTCCCTGTCCCTGCTGAAGAAAAGCAGGCTCAAACCATGATGATGCCACCACCATGTTTGACAGTGGGGATGGTGTGTTCAGGGTGATGAGCTGTGTTGCTTTAACATTTTGCATTGTTGCCAAAAAGTTTGATTTTGGTTTCATCTGACCAGAGCACCTTCTTCCACATGTTTGGTGTGTCTCCCAGGTGGCTTGTGGCAAACTTTAAACAACACTTTTTATGGATATCTTTAAGAAATGGCTTTCTTCTTGCCACTCTTCCATAAAGGCCAGATTTGTGCAGTATACGACTGATTGTTGTCCTATGGACAGAGTCTCCCACCTCAGCTGTAGATCTCTGCAGTTCATCCAGAGTGATCATGGGCCTCTTGGCTGCATCTCTGATCAGTCTTCTCCTTGTATGAGCTGAAAGTTTAGAGGGACGGCCAGGTCTTCGTAGATTTGCAGTGGTCTGATACTCCTTCCATTTCAATATTATCGCTTGCACAGTGCTACTTGGGATGTTTAAAGCTTGGAAAATCTTTTTGTATCCAAATCCGGCTTTAAACTTCTCCACAACAGTATCTCCGACCTGCCTAGTGTGTTCCTTGTTCTTCATGATGCTCTCTGAGCTTTAAACGGACCTCTGAGACTATCACAGTGCAGTTGCATTTATTCGGAGACTTGATTACACACAGGTGGATTCTATTGATCATCATTAGTCATTTAGGTCAACATTGGATCATTCAGAGATCCTCACTGAACTTCTGGAGAGAGTTTGCTGCACTGAAAGTAAAGGGGCTGAATAATTTTGTACGCCCAATTCTTCAGTTTTTTATTTGTTAACAAAGTTTGAAATATCCAATAAATTTTGTTCCACTTCATGATTGTGTCCCACTTGTTGTTGATTCTTCACAAAAAATGTCAGTTTTATATCTTTACGTTTGAAGCCTGAAATGTGGCAAAGGCTCCTAATCTATATACAGTTATCACATGACCTAGCTCTTTCCCAACCTGTCTGTAGGGAAACATAAGCAGGAGGAGCTTCTAGTCCTCTGCTACTTTTCACATGTTCAATATAAAAAAAAAAAAAAAAACCAGACTTTGGGATATAGAGGAAAATGAATTAATAATATCAATAAACTGTTTTAAATTGCCATACAAATATATATTTGAAATGCAATCTTTATTATTTGCTGCCAATAACATAGTGTGGGTGGATTTCTGCCAGTCACAGGTTCTGTCATGCCCCTCCAGCCTGTGTATTAGAATAACGGGGAGGTGAAGCCTCTATCAATCACGACATAATATCCCACCCCCAATGAGTTTAGCTGATTAGTGGGCATGAAGGAGGAGTAAGGGAGTGGGCTGTCATGTACCACTGTGTATACATCCACATGTGTGACTCTATAGTGACATGGGATGCTCAGATGTGAGAGGGAGGCAATGTTTAGGGTATAAAATACAGTGAAAACTTATCATGTGCACTAGCTGCCAACAATGCTCTACAAAATCCCCAACTGCAGTGGGGACATGGACAGGAGGGGAAGACAGAGAACAGCAGGATCCATCAGGATGTATACCATGGAAAATGAATCTCATAGTGACTGAGTATGAGCAGCATGTAATACACCATTTAATGATAGTTTTTAATGCTGTGGGTTTAATGACACTTTGATCGTTTTAACCACTTAAGCCCCGGAAGATTTTACCCCCATTCCGACCAGGGGGTATTTTGCGATTCGGCACTGCGTGACTTTAACGGACAATTGCGCGGTCGTGCGACGCTGTACCTAAACAAATTTGGCGTCCTTTTTTTCCCACAAACAGAGCTTTCTTTTGGTGGTATTTGATCTTGATTTGATTTTTTGATCACGCGCTATAAAAAAAAGAGCGTCAATTTTGCAAAAATAGCAATATTTTTCACATTTTTTTATATGAAATTCCCCCCAAAAAAAATGTAAAAATCAAAATTTTTTAAAATTTTCGGCCAATTTGTTTTATGCTACCTATGTTTGGTAAAAAAAATCGCAAAAAGCGTATTTTGATTGGTTTGCGCAAAAGTTATCGCGTTTACTAACAAAGGGAAAGATTTTTGTCATTTTTGTTGTTTTTTTTTTTAACGCGTAATGGCGGCGATCTGCGATTTTTTTTGCGGTACTGCGACATTGGAGCGGACAGATCAGACCCTTGACTGACATTTGTGACACTTTTGGGGTTACCAGTGACATTTCTACAGTAATCAGTGCTATACATATGCACTGTTACTGTAAAAATACACTGGTAGTGAAGGGGTTAACTTTATTTGGGAGGGAGGGGCTGTGTGTATCCCTAGGGGCGTGCTTTCTACTGTGATTGGCTGTGGCTTGAGCTGTAAGGACACTGATCAACGGATCTACATACTAGATCCGTGTGATCAGTGTCTTTACAGCGAGGAGAATGACAGGTGGCTTGTTTACACAAGCTGCCTGACATTCTCCCTCTCCCCCGCCGATCGCCGAGTGACCGGCGGACATCGGGTCCGCTGGTCACACGCGCGGGGGGGGTCCGCGACCACGCGGGAGCGGGGGGGGGCGCGCGCTCGCTCCCTAGACCCTCACAAGCTAGTGACGTAGCCCTACGTCACTTTGCCTGTGAGGGGCTGACTGCCGACGTAGATCGGCGTTAGGCAGTCGGCAAGTGGTTAAATAGTAGCGGTTTATCCTGCCATAAAGGTCCTTGTTCAGGCACTTCCTTGTGTTCGGTAACACCATTCTGTACATGTCTCCCGATTCAAATGCTACTGCTCACCATTGCATAACAAATAATGCCATAATGCTACAAATAATCATAAAACCTGCCCTGTGAAACACCGTTGCGACCATCGTTGGAGTGCATGTAAGCAGGAAGTGGTTGGAAAAAGGCTGCAGGAGAGCAGTAACACTGAGATACCACAAAGGATGAAAAAAGGTAAAAAAAAATAAGTATTTGTTAAAAAAAAATAATTTAGGAATACATCTACTTTTACTTTACTGAACTGCAGTGGCAGCGGGAGAGGGGGGCTGACCTGGGCCCCCAAAAAGCCCCAGGTCTCGTGGTGCTGGTCCTGAATTGATAGCCCCGAGTCAAGTTCAGGCCAGGTGGCAGGCAGGCCCAATCTGATCCGATCCTCTGCTCCGGTGGCCAGGCCTCTCCTGCACTGATTGCTAGTATCACCTGCCGCTTGGTGTCTAGCAACCAGTGACGTCACCGTTGTCACATGACAGCCAGGAGAGAGCGAGGCCCCAGCATTCAGAGCGGAGGAGGATTTAAATCCTTCCTCCGCGCCTAGAATTGACTTCACCCACCTCTCTCCAATGGCTCCAGGCTCCATCTTCTCCGGGCGGCAGCAGAGGGAAGGGACAGGGAGCATCAGCGGACAGACTGCTGCTGTTTTGTGTATCAGACACCAGGTGAGTGGGCTTGAATTGTGCATCTGGCAACTATCCATCCCAGTCTTTAGAAACTTGCACATTTATTAAAGGAGTGACATGGTATGTTGACCTTCACTGAGTTTAATAAATACAGGAATTATTTTTTGCCCAGTTGTGGTTTGTATCTCATTTCCAAAGTATGATGCACTGAGCTGTTGGTGCTACTGACATAATAAATAAATTAATCAGAAATCTCTCTTTAACCACTTCTGGACCAGAAGGTTTACCCCCCTTAAAGACCAGGCCATTTTTTCCGATACGGCACTGTGTTACTTTAAAAGCCCCTTTCACACTTGTGCGACTGAAAAGTCGCCCAATTTTGTTGCCACGATTTTGACACGACTTGAAGCAATGCCTATGTCTTTGGACCTCAAAACACATTAAAATCAGCCAAAAGTAGTGCAGGGACTACTTTGAAGTCGGTGCGGCTTGAAGTGGTACAGATATGAATGGTACTCATTGGAAATCATAGAGAACGACTTGTCATGTGACTTTGCAGTCCCCAATCACAGGACAAGTCGCACAAGTGTGAAAGGGGCCTAACTGACAACTGCGTGGTTGTGCAGCGTTGTACCCAAATAAAATGTATGTCCTTTTTTTCCCACAAATAGAGCTTTCTTTTGGTGGTATTTGATCACCTCTGTGGTTTTTATTTTTTGCGCTAGAAACAAACAAATACCAACAATTTTGAAAAAAAAAAAAAACAATATTTTTTATTTCCTGCTATAAAACATATCCAATTAAAAAAAAAATTAAAAATCAAATTTCTTCATCAATTTAGGGCAATATGTATTCTGCTAGATTTTTAGTATATTGATTGGTTTGCACAAAAGTTATCGCGTCTACAAACTAGGGGATAGATTTATGGCATTTTTATTTATTTTATTATTTTTTTACTAGTAATGGTGGTGATCAGCGACTTATAGCGGGACTGCGACATTGCGGCGGACAGATCAGACACTTCAGGGGGGAATGGGTGGAGTTTGGGCGGGGCACTTTAAAATGTGGGAGGGGTTATCAAATTGTCATTCAGGGCTGAAGCCCCTGGTCTTTTTCCCACCTAGCAACGCCCCTGCTGAACTGGTATCAGTAAATAATCTAGTTTGGGTACTACATTTCAGCACAGTTTTATTCAGGTCCCCAAATCCAAGACTTTGTGTCCTTGTTACCACATTTACAGTCATATGGCAGAGACAGGTGCCAAAAATCATACATGTGTGTCTGCAGGTATAGGTGGGTGTTACAGGTGCAGACAGAGGGCGGATTACAAAACATATTCAGTTTTTCTTTGTAACTTTGCAGCTGCAGTATTGCTCAAATAGTAACTCATTGAAAGGCTCCAATATTCTTATAGCCTCTTACCGGGAAATTATGATCATTGTCCTTAAGATAACAATGATTAATATTATTTTTATTACACAAAGTACCTAGGCTCCTACTGTCCTGTACACAATAAACTGCATTTATTTACACAGCATTGTTACGGTTATGTAATTTTCACACTATTGTTAAAGTCGCTCATAAAAATTTGTTTCGTAATTTCTGGCCACAGAAGGTGGTAGATAAGATCTAAGGTATAGCCCAAGGCTCCCAGACTTTCGAATGTTCCTGTACTGATATTGTGCTGGGTAAGGTGCCACCATTAATCGAGTCCAATCACCCTTAGGTGCCCTCAAGATGCCTGCTACATCTTCTGAATGAATCTGAACATACAGTATATGTTATGATCTAATTGTTCAAGCATCTTTAGATCTACAAAACAACCATAAAAGGGCGTGGGTCTGTCTATATAGATACCACTTGAATGGATCATTTAGTTAGGTTCTCATTAAGTGTGGTTTTGGTAAATATGAAGAATATTTACTTCTAAATGTAGCTACCATATCATCAGAGGGGTCTAGTTAATTTAGTTCTGCTGGGTAAAAGTTTGCCCAGGCCAATTTGTAGTTTTCTTCACTTAGTTTTTCCCTTAGGTTTAGGATTGCTGCTGTCCCTTCTACCGCCACTTAGTGCCACTGGCCATTATAGCAATTGTTAGGGATGGTGACAGTCTTGTACTACTGAGCATTTATGTCCCCTCTGGCAACCACTAGGACGGTCGTGGCCTGTGGTGTATGCTAGAACAGGCTAAAAACTTTAAAGAGTGGTCTAGTGGGCTCTCTTTCCCCTGGACTGCAGCCTATGGTGTTTGTGGAAGGCCTTGTGCTGTGTAGGCCAGAGCTGTTTGTGGCCTAGCAGAAAATTCCTCAAGCTACCCTCCTGTTCATGGAGGTTGCAGCACATAAGGTGGCAGAGCCAGTGGATACAGTCCTACTGGATGGGGATTGGTGCCCACCCTCAGAGGAACCTGGCACTTCCTTGGAATGAGGGAAAGTGTGGAGGAGTCTAGAGGTCTAATGCTAAAGGAGGCTCATACCCTAACCCACCATGTGAGCCAGAGAAATAAAACTAAAGAAAAAGACCAAAGTGACTGGCGCCCATCTTTGTCATGTCTATCTGCAACTATAGATCCACCGTGGGGTAATCCTAGCCCTCTTACTGGGTTGGGGGGTATGTTTTCCCTGCCCACAGCCAGAAGGGGTGCTACATAAAGAAACCCAAAGACACTGAAATATAGAAATAGCACATTCTACAATAAAAATAAAAAATAAAAATATCCTGTCTCTGGCTGGCCAGAACATTGGCTTGCCAGTCATAACGTATAGGAAGGAGGAGGAACAAAAGTCCAAATATTTACAGTGAGCAAATAAGTGCACATCTGTGTGGTGGCAGAGAGTGAATAAATGCTTGTCAGTGCAATAACAGCATTCAAATAATTGCACGTCAGAACACTGGTGGCGAAGAGGGAGTAGTGACAATGAAGGGGATAATGAACAAGTGCATGTTGGTGCAATGGTGGTAACTGATTAAGCATGCATTGGTGCAGTGGCAACAAGTAAATAGGTGCACATCACTTCAGGTGTGGTTTGTGAATAAGCGAACATCAGTGCAGTGACAGCAACTGAATACATGCACAGATCAGGAGTTGTAAGGGGGGACTGTGCATCAGAGCAGTGGTAAAGAGGGAGTTCATATAAATAAGTAACTATTGGTACAGTGGTGGTCAGTGATTATGTGTACAGTAGTAGTGGTGTAGTAGTGTTGAGTGACTAAGTGTACATTGATGCAGTTTTGGCAAGTGCTTAAGTGCACATTGGTGTAGTAGCGGCAAGAAATTAAGTCCGCATCCATGCAGTGGCGGCAAGGACAGCCATGCACATTGGTAGTGTGGCACTTCCGTGGTAACAATTTCCTCAGCTCTCTCTTTCACTTGAAGTGGTGTAGCATCCTCTTGTGTGTGCTAAAAGTTAGTGTAGGAAAAATGTAGTTTGGCTCAGGGCTAGGCCTGAGCCATGAAATCTGGGTCAGCGGTTCATTAAAGTTCATGGCTGGATGACACATATTGGCAGTTCTCTGGTGCCTTCTCCTGGTCTAGAAGGTTGGAGAATCTTCTAGAAGTAGAAGGCGGGGGTTAGCGGAGCTGCCTTGAATATTTAGAGGCCTCAGCCAATCCCCAGTAGTGGGCTGGCAGGGAGCAAAGAATACCTCATAAATAGACATGGGCCATGCCAGCAGAAAAGTCAGGTGGAAGAGGGAGAGGCAATGTTGAGGAGGCTGTTGGTGGCCCTTGAGACAAACGCCCTAGTCTGGTGGGTGTCCTGCCAAAAACACCAGGGGAGGATGCTTTCCTGGAGGCATGGTAGCAAGAGAGGACAGTGTGAATGGTTCAACACTGTGGTGACTTACAAAGGGGGGAGACTGCCACATATATTCAGTCACCCTTGAAGACAGAGGTGTGCTTAAGTCTTTAGTCCTTTCCCAAAGAGGTCTCCTGGGAGTCAGCTGGGTGGGCTGGTAAAGAGGCAGCCAGGAGGGCTGGTGAGAAGGGCAGCTGCAGCCAGTTGGGCTAGCATTGCCTGAAGAGGTGGTGCTGGGATAAGTGGCCACAGAGAAGAAGTTACATGCTGTTTCACTATATCTGAGCTACACATAAAGGGGCTCCGAGTTCACGCCTGTAATGGGCTTTTGCTAGAACCTACTGGGAGCCTGTCAGATCATCTCGAGAGGTATTCAGCTGGAGTCAAGCAAATGTTTGTGATGGAGAAGAGAGGAGAAGAGACTGTATATGCTGAAGATGTATATAGGAAGTTTTCCCTAAAGTTGTTGAAGTCAAGTGGGCATCCCATAACCTCCTATCCAAGTTAAAAAAACCCTCTAATAAATAACAAAGGCAAAGCCAAGGACAGTTTTCTAAACCCAGGTGCTTGTGAACATTTGGTGTGCCTGGCTGTGCAGGAGTGGGGATCCCCTTCCATGAACCCAAAACGAAAAATGTATTATATTGCAGCTTACCAATCATTAGATGTAGTGGCTGCATCGATATTCACTCTGTTTTCAGCTGGTGATCTGGCCAGTAACACACCTTCTGTATTGGTGAGCCACATCTCTGGAGAAATAAGCAAAGGAGGCACAGCAGACAGTTGCAATGTCAGTCGGGGGGGGGGGGGGCTTAGTGTTAAATGTATTAGCAGACTTCAATACACAAACAAATTGAAGCCGAACTCCAGCTCATGCTGTATAATCAGTTACAGTACAAAAAGGGAAACAAATACAGCCATCGCATCTAAGAATTGGTAAGCTGCAATATAATAAATGTTTGCTTTTAGGTTTAATACTGCCTTAACCGGTTGCCGACCGCCGCAAGTACATATACTGCGGCGGTAAGCCCCGGCCAGGCAAAGTGACGTACCGGTACGTCACTAGCCTGGGAGCCAATAGTGGGCAGGCGCGCGCCGTCGGAGGAGCGCTCCCGCCTCGGCTCGTTCACGGACACCTCCGTGCGTGTGACCAGCGGACCCGATGTCCGCCGGTCACTCGCGATCGTCTGCTGTGAAGGGAGAAAGGCAGGCGGCTAATGTAAACAAAGCCGCCTGTCATTCTCCCCTGTGTAAAAGCACTGATCTAACGGTCCTGCTATGTAGGACCGTTGATCTGTGCTTTTACACACACAGCCACATCCCTGCACAGTAAGAAGCACGCCCCTAGGGACACACATAGTCACTGCATCTCTAATAAAGTTAACCCCTTCCCTGCTAGTGTCATTTTTACAGTAACAGTGCATATGTATAGCCCTGATTACTGTAGTAATGTCACTGGTACCCCCAAAAGTGTCAAAAATGTCAGTCAAGGGTCCGATCTGTCCGCCGCAATGTCGCAGTCCCACAAAAAAAAAAAAATCGCAGATCGCCGCCATTACTCGTTAAAAAAAAAAAAAAACAACAAAAATGACAAAAATCTTTCCCTTAGTTAGTAAACGCAATAACTTTTGCGCAAACCAATCAAAATAAGCTTATTGTGATTTTTTTACCAAGCATAGGTAGCAGAAAACAAATTGGTCAAAAATTTAAAAAAAAATTTGATTTTTACATTTTTTTGGGGGGAATTTCATATAAAAAATGTGAAAAATATTGTTATTTTTGCAAATTTTTTTTAATTATAGCGCATGATCAAAACATCGCACAGGTGATAAAATACCACCAAAAGAAAGCTCTGTTTGTGGGAAAAAAAGGACGTCAAATTCGTTTAGGTACAGTGTTGCACGACTGCGCAATTGTCCGTTAAAGTCACGCAGTGCCGAATCGCAAAATACCCCCTGGTCAGAAAGTGGGTAAAATCTTCCGGGGCTTAAGTGGTTAAAACTTCCATGTGCTGCATTATCCCACTGCTAAATTCTTCTTCCACCTCGCTATACAGGTTTATTATGGGAAGGCTGTCAGCAGAAGATATTAACCAGTAATCATTAACAACCCCTCTACATTAAACAGCATCAACCACCCCCAATATAATGAAGTTGAAAAGAGGACGGTGTGCTTGTATGTCCAAATCAAAAGAGCAACCTAAAATACCACTTATGTGCCTTCAAAGATACAGTGGATTGAAAAGCGTAGCCACCCTAGGACACAAAGTGTTCTACTTGCAGGCTCACCAGCTAAAAATAATAAGAAACAAAAATTGAAAAAAGGCAACCAATGCATGTTTAGAGACATGTTACGCTAACAGCTATATAATTCCCACTGTTTTATCTGTTGCCCAGAGAGATTTTTTGCCTGATAAAATAGACATTAGTGGAATAGGGAGTCTATTTCACAATGCAATAGATTCCCACCACTGCAGCTGGCCACCTGGGGTTACCATCAATAAAATCAATAAAACCCACTTGGTTGGAAAAAGTAGTTTTTGAAGCTTAGTACTTTTATAAACAGTAAAGGCTCATGAAATAACCCATTGTATATTGTCCTCAAATGCCTCAAGTCCCATACAATAGTGTATGTCTACAGATCTCTAGCAGTAAGAAAAAAAAAATGGCTCTGCGACAAGTATTATCCCTGTAATACCTTTGCATTTATATTAAAAAAGAATAGCGCGCAAATGCAAAAGAAATAACTACCAAATCTGAAGACAACCCATAAATAAAAATGGGGGTTTGGTCCCACCATATGGCCATATCGTGCTCAAGCCCACTACTGCGTCAAAGTACCCCATTATCAGTGGGTCCTACACTATCCATGAAAAAGAGATGAATCCAGCCTAACCCTTGGAGATAATACTCCTTGCTGGGAAGGATGTGCAAATGCACTACAGGGGACTCCTACTATATCCACTAGATGGTGGACACTGATTGAGTACAGGTGTGTGTGGGGGGGTGGGGAGGGTTGCTCAACCTCGATAGTCTGGTCAGACCGAATACATAATAAACAGGCAAAAAATTTGGGGGAGCATACCCATGTATTTCTAAAGCTGCTGCAGCTATGAACCAAAAGACATGTATATTAAAAAAGAAGAATAGCGCGCAAATGCAAAAGAAATAACTACCAAATCTGAAGACAAGGTATGCTCCCCCAAATTTTTTGCTGGTTTAATACCTTTGCATTGCTGACTTTACAGTATTTGTACTGGAGCTAGAATAAAGTGATTCTACAGGCAATTTTATTATTTTTGAAAAAATAACAAACATGTTTATGCAATGGTTTTGCACAGAGCAGCCCCAATCCCCCTCTTTTCGGATCCCCCCGCTGGCGCTCTTGGCTCCGCCCCCTCATTGAGTGTCCCCATAGCAAACTTCTTGCAATGGGGGCTCACATGTGTGCTCACTCCCGAGCCGACTCTGTGTGTCTATAAGACACACAGAGCGTGGCTTGGCCCCGCCCCACACTTCCTCTTCACTGTTTGTGATTGACAGCAGAAGGCGCCAATAGCTGTGTCTAAGCCAATGAGGAGAGAGAAAGCAGAGAGAGCTTTGCTGGATTGAGATCGGGCTCAGGTAAGTATAAGGGGGTGGGGTCTGGGGGTACACTGCTTGCAGAAGGTTTTTTTAACTTAATGCATAGAATGCATTCAGCCTTTAGAACCACTTTAAATAATGGTATTGTTTTCTTGCGACCCCTAAAGTGTATATAATGTAATAGTATTCTGTTGGTACTGTGCCTGTTAAAAGATCATTATATGTATGTAGCACTTACGCTATTTTCTCGGATCACCTGTTTCCAGAGCCCACAACTCTGTAAGAACCACCACGCTGTGACACACTGATACTGAAGATGGGATTGTGATTTAATGTGACTTTACATATATGCAGCAGGCAGAGAAATGGAAATGGCAATAACCCCTCAAAAAGATATAGCGCTACCCCAGAAAGAGCTCCGAGAAATTTGCCTAAGTTCCCTAAGTTCTTTTTCCCAGTAAATGCCCCACAGCCAGGCACACGGTCACAGTCACTTTTCGGCTCAATGAGCAGTCCAGGGGTGTTCTTTTTGCTGTTTTTAATTTTGAGGTAAGTTGGATAGGGTTGGGGAATTGAGTGGGATCCTCTAAGAACTATACATAAAGTGAGGACAGTAAACAAAGTTCTTGTAAAATCAAACTGTGGATTTGGCTTTGTAGTAGTAGTACCTAAAGGCACAGAAGCCTCCTCTTTTGAGCAATTAGAGGAGAGTCCTTCCATAAAGAATTAGATAGACTGAGCTCTTGAGGACACCAGCGGATGTCCCCTTTATACACACACAGCTGACTCTCTAGCACTAGAGGGGTGGCAGCAGTCCACAGTCTTTAAGATCTCTCACAGCAGTCTTTACTCACAAAATGTCCTTCAGACGACAGCCCCTCAGTCACCCACCTGAGGCCTCAGCACCTTCAGCAACGCAGGCCCTCAGGTCACCCACCTGAGGCCTCAGCACCTCAAAAGCAGACCGCCCTCCCCCCTTAGACAGTGGTGCTCTTCTACAGGAAAAAACCTGGAAGCTCTGTGTCTCAGAGTATTTATACAGACGCCCAGCAGCCACCTGGGCCAGCCTCCCAGGGATTAGCCAGGGCTGTCTTAATATTTATGTCACCCATTTACCTTGCTCCACACCTATGTTCCAGAGACATCCACAGTTCTCAAGAAAGCAGAGTGAGCAATTAAACCTGCAGCAGGTGAAACACTCAACAGGCCAGAACAATTAACATAGTTTCACTGAATACAGTGAGCAACACAAAATTTGCTTAACAACATAACTGCAGCTCCACTGGATGCAGTGAGCCAGAAATAAATTTACCTAATTTTAGCACCTATCTAGGAGGGTACTACACAAATAAATTAAACAGTAGCAAATAGGAAATGCAGTTGGCTAAAAAATATTCATTAATAGTAACAACTGGGGTATACAGTGGTAAAGTAATGGTCCAGAGAATGACCCCTAAACTCTATACTAGGGAGGGTCCTGCCTAAGGGACAATGTTACAATAACCATCTGTCAGTTTGTATTAAACTCTTTCCCTGCTGGCCAGCACTCTGAGACTCAAACTTGGCATTGGCACTCAAGAATCAAGATACGTTACTCCTAACCCACTGCCTTCACTGTGTCCCAAGCAAAAATGACTGTTTCTCTTACAAGGGGTGCCTCACACCAAATCCTGGGGTGGTAGCTGGTCTCTGTTCTCCTGGGGTGGCTGAGTGAAGTCAGGGGCAGCTTTGTCCCCACCAATTAGTCAACAGTACAAGCCAGCGACAGCAGCGTGGTTCCCATGATCAGGTGGCAGCACCAGTCAGTGACAGTGGTGTTCTCATGTACCAGGAGATGTCCACTACTCTGGCTCTCTGCATCCCTGATGCAGTGGAAAACATTCTGTTAACAGCCTGCAGCACTGTCTCTCTACCTTTGCCAGGAACAGACTTCCCTTATCTTCTCTACAGAGCTCCGGCAATGCTGGCATATGTAGACCCCCACCCCTGCTCCAATCTGACAACAAAGGCTCAGTCTCTTTGGAAACTATATCTCCCACGAGTCATTATTGATCCCAGCAAGCTCTGTCCTTCCCACAATCCATAGCAGTTTCCACAGAGAAAGCATATCCCCTTCCTCTGCACCCTCCTATAGCCAATCACAATCTGCCCAGCATACACAGTGGCTCACTTAAAATGGCCACCCCCAGAATTGAGACACTCAGTAGCTGAGCATTGTTCATGGTCTTCCCCAAAATGGTCACTGCAGCTCAGCATTGCTGGCAATACATTTAACCTTCCTTGTGCCACAGGTAAGGGACAAAGCTTCCAAACAGGGAAAACATTTGTAACTTCTGCAAACCTGACTACATGTATTGCATTGTGTATTGACATGTTTAAGCCATTAAGTTAACTCCAAGAAAGACTCATCTTGGGCAGAAATTCTATTGATTGGGTTTTGTTTTATTACAGGTACTTATATTGAATTCTATAGTTGATTACTACAGTTGTCATAGCAACAGTTCATAAAGCAACTACTTGGGCATCTTTGCTTGCTGTTGTGCCCTTACGGCCACACTTTCAGTAACTGAAAAGGGGCTCTGGCGTCAATCCTAGCGTCACTAAACCAGAGGCCCGGTGCTAGTTGCTAGGGGTACAACAACAAACATTGGAAGACGACGTTCAGACTCAGAAAGCTATTTGGCTGGACTGGTGTGTGTACAATAGCTTCCAGTTAGAATCAACGGTACAAGAAGCAGCCCAAGAGATTGATGTCAGTGGAAATCCCAGATATTACTGCTAGTACTAGTACCCAAACAACACCTTGCAATGAATGCAACTCATGCAAACAATGAAACTAACAAAAAGTACACTCGCCTCAATTATTTCCTTTGTGACTGGTGTATACACTATATATACAGTGCCTTGCGAAAGTATTCGGCCCCCTTGAACTTTGCGAACTTTTTCCACATTTCAGGCTTTAAACATAAAGATATAAAACTGTAATTTTTTGTGAAGAATCAACAACAAGTGGGACACAATCACGAAGTGGAATGAAATTTATTGGATATTTCAAACTTTGCTAACAAATAAAAAACTGAAAAATTGGGCGTGACATGGTTGCACAAGGGCCAGAGAGAATTGGCCTAAGAGAGGAACAAGGAACAATGCCTCCAAATGAAGGACAATTGTGAGCTATGATGATACATAGTTAGATATATACTGTTTATGAATGTTGATAGATGTCAACTGACCAATTAGGGGAGATTTACTAAAACTGGAACACTCAGAATCTGATGCAGTTGTGTATGGTAGCCAATCAGCTTCTATCTTCAGCTTTTTCAATTAAGCGTTGACAAAAAAAAAAAAACCTTGAAGCTGATTGGATTCTCTGCAGAGCTGCACCAGATTTTGTACGCTCCAGTTTTAATAAATTTCCCCCATAGTGTCTAATTATTTTCTCAAAATGAACATGCATTTTCTAGTTCTGGTTGGAGTGGGGAAGGGTGAGAACCTCCACCTATTTTTTTACAGGCCTTGTGACCATTTTGGAAATTTGACCTCACTTCCTGTATACTGTCACTAAACCAGCAAGTGCGAGGAATCTCTCCAACAGGGAAACAAATAGAACTAAAAGCTGGTTTTGATTTACTTATTTTTGTTAGTAGGGGATAATGTGACCTTTGTTTTGAGCCTTATATCAATTTACTGAAATTGACAGTTGTCTTTTTTAGTAGCCAGCAGTCTGTCTGGCAGGTGTTTTATATTCATTGGGAGAGAGCAGGCAGAATCTGACACGTAGAACAGCCCTTGCAGGATTCTGGGGCTGACAAGGACATTCACAGCAAATTAAGTTTATGGAAAAAGCATGTGCAGGATTTCCAGCCCCCATGACTTTTTCTATTAGAAACAGAATTGATTTAAATGATACGCAAAAATTAACAATACCCATGTGCAGAGGTCAGGTGTAAGTAACATACAATAAAGCAGATAAGAAGTGTCAGAGAAATACAATGATAATTAGGGAGAGAATGGGAGAGGGGGGGGGGGTGAGGGGTAAGATAAAGAGGTGGGAGAGGACAGGGGGGAGGGAGGGAGGAAGAAAGGGAGAATACTCACTTACCAATCATGCCCCCCGTCCCCCAGGGCCATCCGCATTCCCACAAAAACCCATTTCATAGGTACAGCATTGCCATGCATTTCATGCTGGGGGTTGGATTTTTTTTCTCACATTTGTACCCCATGTTCCCATGGCAGTGTCCAGTTTCCAATATTTTTTTTTTTTAACTATAGCAATGTACCCTTTCGTTTTAAAAATTGTTGGATGAGAGAGGGGGTAAGGAGAGCGAAAAAGAGAGACAAAGGGGGAGGCACATAGAAAGGGAGGGGGAGAGATTGAGAGTAACCGGGAGAGAGAGAAAGAAAAGGGGTGAGGGTGAAGACAAAGTGAGAGGGGGAAGGAAAATAGAAAGGGAAGAGAGAGAGAGAGAGAGAGAGAAAGGGAAGAGAGAGAGAGAGAGAGAAAGGGAAGAGAGAGAGAGAGAGAGAGAGAGAAAGGGAAGAGAGAGAGAGAGAGAGAGAGAGAAAG